>NW_024044570.1:12724144-13087515 GCF_014851395.1 Micropterus salmoides
ACTGGAATGGCTATTGATAGTGATATCTGGTTGAAGCTGAAAAGGAAGATTTCCAGACACTTCTGTCACTGCAGGACAACTGTTCTGGAGTTCAAAGTGAAATGTTACTCTAGCAACTATCCAATAAGACAGCGATTGCAAGAATATACTGGCCCCCAGAAAGTAGGGCATTGACAGTTGGTGATAATTTGCCATCTAAAGTGACACTGCTGTGTTGAGTTATAAACATTAACTGCTGATAGCCCCTTTTGTCTGTTAAAGTCTTAATCCGAGTGGCTCTGCCTCTGAGCTCACATTACATTTAGTGAGGTAAAATAAGTCTTTTGTGAGTTGAAAATGGGCCCAATTTGAAACAGACCCACTCATTTTGAGCCCGGTCCACTTAAGGTAATTGAATTTGACTCTAGCATTTTTCTCCAGTACTGGCTCACTAGCTGCAAGATCATTCACTTCACATTCAAACTGAGAAGAAGCGAGGTGAGCTCGCACCCTCGCTAGACCAATAATATCTGTTTCAAAGTCATGTGGAAAACCACAAGGGTGCAAACACACATTCATACACACACGCACATCAACACATTTGTCTCTACAAAGACCAATAAACATTGAGGCCAGCTACCCTTGAGATGAGTGTACCAATTTAGAGGGCTAGTTCAGAACTAGGCCAGATATTCTCAGCCTCACGCACACTTCCACTCCTCTGGCCACACTGTTTTTTTGTTTGTGTGCTTATATGACCTCTAAAAGACTGAGAAGGGTCAGTCCTTTTCCATATTAGTTCATTTTAATAATTATTTTACTGGTGATCACCTGACTTTTCATCTAGTACAACACCATGAGGTTGACATTTTTGGATCCTAGTAAAATGTCTCAACAATTATTGCCATCCATGAGACATTTGTGTTTCCACATAGGATGAATTATGATGATTTTGTTGATAACTTCAATAGGACCATCATCAGGTCAGAAGTTAAACTTTAAAGCTACACTTTTCCAATACTTTTATGTTTATGACTAAATATCTGCAGTGTTAATTAGCAAAAGGTTAGCATACTGACATGCTAAACTAAGATGTTGAATAGATGCTAAATTAGGGTGACTGTATTTTGGTTTTCAAAAAAGACAGACAGTTGCCCACAGTGGGTGGAAGGTTGGGGCTGAGGGGATTCAAGTAATTGGTGGCACCTTAGCAATGTCCATCCATCCATCCATCCATCCATCGTCAACCGCTTATCCTGTGTACAGGGTCGCGGGGCCGTAGCAATGTGTGCAACAATAATTTCAGTAAAACAGAACAAGGGGAAAATGTTCTCATGAAGAGAGGTGGCAATAGGAGCAAATATTTCAACGATGGCATCCAGGCTCTGGCTAAATCTACATCTGTCTACTGCAGAGGCTCTATGCAGCTGGAGGAATACAATATTATAACAATAAATAAAACATATTTTAAGTATAAAACTAATATTTAGTAATATTTGGCTTATGTCTGCCCACAGATTGTTTATAGTAAGCCTTTTTGGAACATTTCAACAGCTTATTGATATTCAACAAATTTTACTGATTCACAAATAAAGTTCTGTCTTGTTAAGGTTTGATTAGGGCTAATACTAGTGTATTCATTAGTGTTGTAGTCAAGACCGCCCAAACCGAGACCAAGACAAGACCAGTTCCCCACATTACATGACACACAGTGGTGTAGTCTAGTTTTTTCTAGTGAATATACTGTGATTTTTCTCTCCCAGCCTCATACTCCCCCCTCCCAGCATGACGTCCCATAAGCGCCACTACACTCACTAATACATACAGTATGCATGTACATGTAATAGAGAGCATTCTGAAGGACTGCTTAGGCTATGTTATCAACAACGCAAAGACTTTGACAGTTACAGGTGGAAAAGGGCGTCACTTGGCGTGGTGGGGACATTTTAGGGCTCAGATCAGAGTTGTGACATGTGGTGTGGACAGAGTGGACCCAAATGCAACGTTCCAGGTTAACAGGTTTTATTAGGGGAAAGAAGGGGTTGGGGGACTGGAGTTGAGGTGGATTCCGGGGAAACGCAGGCACGGGGGACCGAGGAGACTAAGACCAGAGAGCTGGGGAACACTGGGGGCCGAGGGAGAGAGGAGGCACGGGAGAACTGGGAGGTCGCCGTGGGGGAAGTCTGAGGAGAGAGGGCAGTTGAGCGAGCCCAGCTGACTAGACAGAGGATGAGCGTGAGTGAACCGGGGAAGAGACAGACAGACAAACAGGGTTAATGACACAGGGAAAACCAGGAACAGGGAAACACAGATCATGCAGGTTATACGTGGGCTTGAGTGATCAAGTGGCACCGGGTTAGGAGCAACGACGATCAAGCAGCGATGGAGTAGAGAACCGGGGTAGAAGTACTGTGGGAGATGAAGCTGATTGCTGGCAGGTGTGGCAGGCAGAGGAGGTGGCTGACGAGGTGCAGGTGCAGGTCGTTGGCTGGGCTCAGGAGCGGAGGGAGAGAGAAAGACAGCACACACGGGGGAGGAGACACAGGGAGGCAGGCAGAGTACAGAGAAAACCAGGGAAAAAACAGAATCACAGACAAAAAAAGGAGAAATAACCAGGACACTCACCGTCAGTCGGGCTGCCACCACAACAGTGACAAAACACTTAGCATATGAATGTGACAATCCAGAATATTGGGGTCACGAGATCAAGACTAGAAGATATTTTAATAGTATTTAAAGAAATATTCATTGATGAGTACACGATTGAGCACTAAACATTTAATTTCCTGCATTCTGGAGACATTTTCTGCACCAGTTTATGGTGGAAATGTCTAATGCTTAGTGTTAATCACCATCTAACTCAGCCAGTTAAGAGCTACATTTAGCCTTAGATGTTATATGAATCTGGTTTTATCATTGGCAATTTTCAATGCACATTTCACAATGCAAGTTGCAACTATTATTAACAATGATGGAAAGCTGGAGGCTTTTCAGTAGCAGTAATAACAATGAACATAAGCCTATGTGCAGTTCTATCTCCAAAGACTCATTCATTACAGAATATTAGCACTGAAGACACCAAAAGTAGTCCACATCCTCTCAAGCTTACTTATCTTCCAAAAGCCATTGTCAAATGTAGGTATGTACTGTATCACCTTAAATGCATGAGCAAGCATCCAGGAACTGCTACTACTGTAAACACACACACACACACACACACACACACACACACACACACACACACACACACACACACACACACACACAGTATCCCGCATTCATTGATCCACAACATTAACGTTAGTTAACTAGTTCTAGATTCAAATCTGTAGACCAACAATGCTGTTACAGTTCAGTTAATGATAGTGTTAATGATAACATAGGTTGCGTTCCGATCCATAGTGTACATAAACAGTACTCCCTACTCCCTGCTCCCTGGTTAGGGAATGTCGGTTAAGGGACTTCCCTCGACAAAATTCTTCCATTCGGAACACCCTGCAACATCATCAAAGCACCGGTCAGTTCCGCATTGTGTTACCCTGGTAACGTAAACACCTCGGATACCCGCTGCTACTGTGGACATTTACTGAAATTAAATATTGAATATATGTTAAAACAAACTAATACAATTACAAAACTTATATTTCCATAACTTCTTCTATTTATATTCAATTAAAATGTATGTAACTTGTGAATGAATGTGATTGGATTAATTTACAAGATATTGTTAGCTCTTATGAGGTTCAAAAGCTTATGGGTAATCTTTCTTGTCAACTTCCTGTGAACTGACGAACCGTTGTTCCCTTCTTCCCTACACAGTTCAGTGCCCTTTGAAGTGAACATGTTGTGCTTATTTTATATTGTCTTTTAGTCTTTTCAATGTTTTTTGCTTTCATCTTGTATTGTTTTTGTATTATTGTCTTTTGGGTATTATTGTCTTTACACTTGTTAAAGCACTTTGTAACTTGTTTTGAAAAGTGCTCTACAAATAAAGATTATTATTATTATTATTTCTGATAATAGTATCATGTATAGCTTTCCACTAGTAAAATATTAATTCCAGTTACAGCTGTTTCTTTATGGTACATTGTTCTCATTCATCAAATACCTGTGCAAGAAAAATGTTCTACATGGTGCCTAGTCTCTAATTTGTTAATGCTAAGTGCTAACCTGGCAGTAATCATAAACAATAATGCAGACCGAGTTCAACATTTCGAATGTTTGCTGTAGCACCAAGTCAACCTTTTTAATATCCTGCCCCATCCAGGCTGTGATTGGTTGGTTCATGATGAGTGACATTTATAACCAACTTGATGATGCTTTATGCGCTTGGATAAAAAAAAGCACCCGATCTTCTCCCTACCCCGTCTCCGCCAGTGGAGAGGGCAGACAAGAGTAACCTACCGGCAGCTCATGAGAAGTGTCAGTACGCAAGAAAAAGTTCTGGGGTCTCATTTATAAACGGTATGTACGTACAAAACAGGGTTAGAAACGTGTGTACGCCACTTCCCAAGCAAAGGTTGTGATCTATAAAAAACAAACTTGACGGGAAAATGTGTGTCCCGTAAGTAAACTCTGAACCATGCGTACGCACATAAAGAGGAGAAATGAGAAACAGCGACTCACTTGGCAGAAGGATGAAACTGTTTGAAATGAAGGCCTACTATTGTGTAAAATAAATGGAAATGTTACCTCTGAGTAGTATGGGCTTGAAGCCTTTCTAAATAATAATTTTCCCTGACGTGCGCAATAAAAAAAACAGGCTAATTTAAGATAATTTGCGGCGCACAAAAAGAACCATGACTGAGGATAATAAACACAAACGGAGATATCTGTTTCTGCAAAAGAACACCTCAAATATCTTGAACAGTTTAATTAGGAATCGTATTAATTAATTAGCCTACTTTCATGCTTTGAAATTAATTAAATTCATGATGTTTTCAATGCGTCAGTTGATCAAATAGGAGAGCACAGTTTCATGTATTGTTATCACATGTTCGTTTCCTTATCGAGCCAAACTCTATGTGCCAGCGTGTGGATGTGATGCGCTGCTTGTAAAAACACATTTTTGAAAAATAACACTATTTTATTGTCATTTACAAGTCACAGGCTATTTCTTTTAACTCATCGCCAGCCTCATTAAGTGAGTGGGCTGTAAATAAATGTTTAAACACAGGTGGAATGAGTGTCACACGGAGTTAAATCTCGTTTTGTAGCTTCTCTGTCAGAATTTGCCGTACGCCATGTTTGACTTTGGGCGCACGTACACTTTTAGTGAGGTTTCTACACACAGTTTTATAAATGAGACCCCTGTTATGCCAAAGAGTAACATGTAATAGTGCTGGTATTGGTCAAAGCCATGTAAAAATGCAAACAACGAATGCTGACTGTAGAAAGCAAAATCCGAAACCCAGGACAATTTGGGGCCATTTAGAAATCCCAGCCGGACGCATTGTTTAGATGACATGTCAGGGAAAATGTCAGGGAAAAAAAGAGGACGTATGTTCACTCTAGCTAAATATCAGCACTTTAACACTGTCATTATGAGTATGTTTGCATACTTACATTAGCATTTAAAAGCACTGCTGTGTTTAAGTACAGGCCATGGATGTATTAGAAGAAATGGATCCATGAGAAAAAATTACCTAGTACATGAGCCTAAAATGGTTTCTTGCTACCATGTTTGCTTCTGCACATGTGAATGCAGACTTAACTGTGGGATTCACATAAAATAATTTCTCTGGGAAAGTTTTGCAGAGACTAGTACCTGATCTTGTTTGAAGTCTGAGACCTTACAGACGTCTCTTTCATATTGGCGGTCTATGGGGAAAAAGCTTTTTGGACTGCAGGGGATTTCTTGTTGTAGTACTGTGGTAGGCTATTGTGGCAAAACGGCATCAAGACTGATAAAGACACCTTTATCATTGTTATTGATTTATATAGTTTAGTGACCTCACGTAATTCCAGTGTTGCTCCATCTTATTTCATCCTGAGCAGCAGTCTAATCAGACAAAATGAGTTAAAACACCTGTATGGGTGTGCATAGCCTTTAATACATCCATGGTACAGCTCCACAGAGCTGTTAGCAGGCCGTAGACTCTTGGTCTTGTTGTTTTACAAAACAAAGTCTCTGAAAACGTGATTACAGTGGTTCCTAAGTGCAAGCAGCGTGTCTTGGCTGGATAATAAAAAAAAGGTAAACAAACACCATGCTATCGGCATTAAAAGTAGCATCAGTGGTAAAATTCAACAAATACAAACTTGATGGTGAGAAAGAGGGTACTTCAAAAACACTGCATTTGTTTATGTACTGTTATCATGACACATATATAACTAATTGACAACAACCACACCATTTACCTAGAACAAGTGGTGACAGAGTCCATTATGTTAAGTTAGCAGGGGTTTTGCTTCACTTGAAGTGGTGTAATTAACAGCACACTAAGTGCACTGGCCCTTTTTATTGTGCCATGGCTAAGTGGAAACCCCTTTTACAGGAGTCAATGGTTCATCCCCAAGCTTTTTGGGGGTTGGCCAGACAACACAAGGCTACTGACAAAGATGAATGGAGCCTTTGCACGCATAGAGCCTCACTTATCCCATCTTCAGCGGAGAACACAGACTTATCCACCTCCTCATTGTGTTCACCTCCATAGAAAGGCACCTTGTGTGTGTCTAACAACCATCAAGTCAAATGCTAATGGTAGGGGGTGACCAGTGGAGATGATGAAGTGGAAAAAGCTGGTACCATGATGTGTGCAGGTGTGCAGGTGACCTTTCCTGCTTCTCTGAAGCACTGACCCTAAAACCAGAATACGTGTCAACACGTGAGCTGTGCGTGTGTGAGTCACCTACTTGCCTACAACAATGTGTGGAGCTCTGTCACTTGTTTCTTGTGCTGACATGTGGTTTGTGTCTCTCTCTGTGTTTATGTACAAATGTAGCACGGGTGTGGATTTATGTTTAAATTCCCAGCTGTTGAAGGTGCCTCACTTAGTGACATGCAGCTTTTTCTCACACAAAGAGCTGCTTGTTTTACTCATTAACACAACATTACAGCACATGAAAATCACACTTGTCAATGCATATGTATGTTTTTCTGTTCCCCCTATGTAAACATAGCTTTTCTGTCTGCCTGTAAAAACGAAAGTAATGCATGATCACGCCGAACCTCCCCCTTCTTGCACCCCCATCCTCCCTTGCCTAATTAATGTTCCCAGTCAGACTGCTTGTATGCGGGGACAGAGCATTTCATCACTGGTATAAGATTGTTGGGTCTGGCCATCATCGGCTGGTGGTGAAAGACATGGACTGAGGGTATGTGGGCTAGGCAGCGTACAGTAGATTGAGTAGTTCAGTGCAAGCTATGCAAGGTTGTTGTCGTGATTTACCTGTCAAAGGAGCTAAACACAGGTGTCAGAATTAAGGAGGAAGCCGCAGGGGAAACGGAGGACCAGCTGTGAGGGAGTTAAAAGAGGATGACGGCAGACAGCTACCACATAAACCCTGCTCCATCAAAACTACGATCAAAGGCAGTATAGATGGCTCCTATTCATGAGATGCCATGCCAAACAGCACAGAGGGGTGAAGGAGTTATATATGAAGGTTATATATGACCTCTAGCCTATTTGCTGATGCTGCAGAATTTATTAATCCCTTAACAGTTAAGATGCAACATTAACATGTTAGAAAAGGTGTCCCTAAACCATATTTACACTTACTATGGTCAAAAACCTATATAACCCACAATATAAGGACCCCATTATGTAGTAACTGCTCAATGACGCTTTAAATAAGAATGTTTTCACCACAGTGTGTTCTTTAGTATCCTTATCTATGAGTGTGTTTACATGCACGCTACAATATGAGGGTTTTTTGAGTATCCCACTGGTTTCAAAAACCAGGGGACTGTACCACGCAGTAAGAGTTTGCAGCAGGTGACAAATTGCAAACATGTCTACTGGCATCAGAGCATTTTTTACAAATGAAAAGCAAACTATAATATTAGACAAATAAGATTATGTTAAACCCATGATCCAGGCAAAAACAACACAGCTGCTGCTGCCAAATGCACATGCATGATCTGTAATATGAATGTGTTACTTAGATGTGTTCTTTTGGCATGTATGAAAATGTTTGCCTCATTCTTTTGCTGCAGTGGCTGTGTGTCTCCGTTTCAACATTAAAAGCCACTGGCACTGAATAAGTGGTTATTCAAGTCACTTTCAAGAACTTTGAGTCACTTCAAAAATCTGATTCATTAATTTTACACATTCAAAAATGTTTCAATCATTGTTCTAAAGTAACATCACAAAACTATGAAATGAAAATCTATTCATGCCATAGAAAGTGTTCAAACATTGGTAGAAAGACTATCTCAACAATTCAGCATAAGTTAAAATGGCGATGTAAGCAGTGTTAAGAAGTAAACCACGGACACAGGGTTAAACCTGAAGTTACTTTGCTAAGTTCAATATCGTGCCAAAGAAAAGATCAAAATCTGCCGAAGACTGAAAACTGGGATACTGTAAACATACTCACTATCACATGAGTCCTTGTTGAAGTTCTGTCAAACAGATAATATTGATGTAATTATGTAACACATATATACCCAAATGTTTCCCTCTCTTTCTCCTTCTGAGACTATATTCAATTATTTACATTACATTGAAGTTGCTGGCTGGGTTGGTTGCCATTGTTAGTGTGCATGGTTCAGCTGGTAGCCTGTGTTTTATGTGACAAGTGCAAAAACACGAATAATATTCCACTACCTACAGATTTTTTATCAAATGAAATTGTCAGGTTGTAGCTAAGGTGGTGATGTTACATCTGACAGTGATATTGAACCTGCGTCTGTTGTAGTACTGGTTTATTTTGACTCAGTGGAAAATAGTTCTCGTCAAGATGAGAAAATTGTAATAATCTTAGACCACAAGTTACAGGCTAGTTATGCAAATTAGCTGAAAGGAACCCCATTTTACTGCTACTTACAATACCACTGATTGTGGGTTCTGCCAGCCTTTTTTCCTGCACTGGAACAGTGCAACTGCAGCGTGGAGCCAGGTCTGGCAATGTGAGACTAGTGTGGGTCTGGCTCAAGGGTGCAGCCACCACAGAGAATTCCCATCCCTAATTCTTCACAAACTCCACATTTAAATTGCTTCAGCATCTGTTTTTTCCAGACTTACGAAGCCTAAACAAGGGAGGTGACTTGTAGGGAAAAGGGATGAGATCAGTTTCTCCCTTTGTCGTCCCTTGGGTGTCACATCATCACATGATCTTGGTTATCGAGCACAAAATGCTCATGGACCCCGTTATACCCATCTGCTGCTCATGGAGGCCTTGGGGAGACATCTGAAAGACGGCCACACGACACAACACACAGACCAAACCACAGAAGAACACGGGTGTGGAACTGGTACATTTGGAAGAGGATAAAACTTGCATTGAGAGGAAGGCAATATATTAAAAAAAGGAAGACAGGGGTCACATATGCTTGTGGAAAGGGAAGAATGCTGCCCTGAAGATCACAAGCAAAGAAATAATTTATCACTGCTCCCTCTATCATTTCTTCTGGCAGAGACAGATGGCCTGGAGTCAGATTGGATCACTTCTGGTTTTCTTTGGGATTTTTGCCTGCTGTGTGTTTTGATTATACACACATTCATTTACTCACACACACACACACACACACACACACACACACAGGAGGAGACTGGCAATTAGCAGTGTCAGCTAAATGAACATCTGCCTTCAATAATGAACTGACTTCATTTGAAACATGATAATTGTAGAGACAGAACTCAACAGCATGAACTCATGCAAGGTAGTTAATCTTTCATCAGATCGATTAAAGGGTATATTTAGCCAGTTTTGATAGGTTAAAGCATTTAGAAACCCTTTGTTTGAGATAAATTGTAATCCATCATACTTACTGCCGGAAAAAAAGTATTATATTTTGGCTGTTTCCAATTTCCTGCCAGTGTTACAACGGCAAAATCTGAGAATAGCTTGCAGCAGTTTCAAAAGCTGTGGTTCAGTAATGGTGAGATGTAACTGAGAAACATTTTGCACATGGTCCACCTACCTGCTTTATGTAGGTTTCAACTTTTAAAGGTTTTAAATCTTTAGCATGATGTTGGCTGTTGAGTTCAGTTGCTGTCAGAATTTTTTTTTACAGTAACAGTCACAGAACACTTCAACAAGGTGGATGCCTACCTAAGTAGTGGCTTCAATGTCTAATGAGGTTGATGGATTTGTTCCCTAAAAATAAGGTTCTCTTTTCACTACCCACTGTGGTAGTATATGTAGGTAGGTGTAGGTAGTATAACTACAAATGTAGGGACAACTTTTACAACACTCCAGCTTCAGTTTAAGGAAAATGACACTGTTATACAGACTTAGGATACAGAATCAAACATCTTATTAAAAAATATATTCTATAGTAACTTATATGTATAAGATATTAAAAAATATATTATCTTCATGGACTTGAGGCTTTGGATGCTACTGAATCAGTTAATGAGATGTTTTCTCCATTCTTTATTCCCATTTAAAGTTTTTCATTAAATGATGTCCTCAGTATTACTGAAGTAACACAGGACTCTTGAAACGACCCTATAGGTTTATACTACATTTTAACAAGCAGTTAAAATTATTTCAACTTTCTGAGAAATCATGTTTTGTCTGTCATGGAAGGGACGGAAGGGACTAAATACTACAATGCCCATGAGCCTTAGCTGCCGTGTGCACAAATTGGAAAGGAAGGGAAAGCGCTTTGTTGCTGCAGCTGTTGACAAAACATGACGCCATAGTTGCTGAATTCTAACAAGATTTACCCATAAATTAAAAGTGTACTGATTTAAGACGCAGATTGTAAAATCAGTTTTCTTTACAGCATAATCTTTAGCTCCCGCCCACCATTTGTAGTTCACAAGACAAAATTTTAAGGTATGCGTTTCTTGATGCACCTTGGGAGTTGTAGCCAACTTATCCCCCAAAATTATAATGATTTAACTGGGAGAGTTTCATGCTGATCCAAGATGTAGAAGTGCTCCAACTGTGAGTCACGTAAGATTGTCTATGGGAAAAGTGAATGGGATTTTTTTACTTGTGGGACTAGAGGTGCCAAAAATAGCTTATCTGACTTTGCAACTTTATTGACGACATCGCTGGCAAATATTTGTCCTCCTCCTCAACTCCCAATTTTACAAGCTCAACACCCATTACGTAACTGATGCAATACTTAAAATAAGCTGAGACTTCAAATCATAATAATATTTTATTATATATGTAACTGCCCTCGGTGTCTCGACTGATGTCTTTATGGTTACTTTATTTCTTTCTCCGTAACCGTATTGCACTGTGAAAACTATAAAAATATACAAATAGATATAAACATAAGTACTTTTGTACACATTACCTTAGTTAAAATCAAACATACTAAAACAATAAAACTAATTAAATACACAAATTAAACAGTCATTTTGTACCAATACCTATATATACACAATAACCTTTAAATCACACACTGGATTAATACATCAAAGCTAAATGGCTCTTCGTCAATACATAGCTAAACTACTTACAACAATAAACATGAACATTTCACTCCCGCAACACCGAAAACATACACACCTCGTTCCGTTTCCCAAACCGAAACCTGTCAATTTCCTTTCTTACTTATCTGAGTTTGGCGTCTTTACTGTGTGCCCTTGTCTGCTTGCTCGTCCTTCATTTGTGGGTTTGCGACAACCGTAAACTGGTAAGTACGGGGTTTATCTACACTTTGCAGGGGTTAGTTTAACCTAGTGGCAGAAACTATACTGCCCACTGGTGGACGCCACTGGTACCTGCGTGGAGCGATATGTTCATGTCTACACCATAATCCCAATAAAAAGTCTTTTATAAATACAAAACATTCACAGTCATTAAAATCAAGACCTCTTAAATGACTCCATGCGGACAGTTCCAATATATACTTGGGGTTAATCTTTTTTACACTGACAAGAATTCACATCTCTTCCAAATACAAAGTGACTGATGTGGAGCCACATAAGTAAACTTAGCTAAAAGTTAGCAAACAAGATACAGTATACAGTGTACTACTGGATGCTTTTAATGCAACTGTGCTGTGGTTCTGACAAACTGACTTTTGCTAATGTTAACTAGATTAGCTTACCTGTCCAACAAATGTACTGCTGACAAATGTTTCTTATGGTGGACACAGGTGTTACCAATGACAATTATAATGGCTGCATTCCAGTTCCAGGGTCCTGATGCCATGCATACTATGGCTCACTGGCATGGCTTACTGGCACAGCTAAATGGAATGCAGCCATCATTAATGTTATTAGTTACACTAGGGGCGAGTTCAGCGCTGACAAAATGTAGCTACATGTTTTTTTTCAATGGAAATGGTAGTGCCTCGAATACCCTGTTGTGTACGCCAGTGCACTGCATTTCCCTGCCTTTTTAACACCGTTGTGTTTACAAACTTGTCGCAGCTGATTGGGTAACACCTGTGACACACCCACAAAGCAGAAGAAAACATACATCGAAGCCTGTTGCGGAATGTTGCAAGGAAACATGTTGTTCAGTCCGAAAACGTTCCAAACCGGTGCAAAATATTTTGAGACTGAACTCGCTCCTGTGCTTTTCCTGCAAGGACAAAAGGTTTGCTGTGAGGAAGGCGTACGGAAGATTATTACTGCCCAAAATTTGCCCTATCATTCAAAACTTCCACTATTTACTCATTTTGGAGAAACTAAACACAGTTTAGTCCAAGAGGTCTGGAAGTGTAGAAATTCTCCAGCAGATACACAGTTAGTAAGTTTGAAATCTGTGTAGCCATTGAGGTAACAAAGGAACAACTGGCAATGATCAGCAATAACTGAAACAACCTGCTGATATATTTGGTGATATACTGTGCAAAGAGCCAATAAAATATTATTTACTATAGCTTTAAATGCTGGACTAGCTCCATTAAGATAGTTTCCAATTAAAAGTCGCCCAAAAAGTTACCCCATGCATCACTGCCTTTAGGAAAGGTAAGTGAAACCAATTCCAAAAAACCCTACCGCCTTCCTCTGTCTTTTATCCAGTAAGTGATCATAACCGCCATGTCGTAAACGCACAGTGGTAAACATGTAAACAGGGTATAAACATTCACAAGGTCAGTTTCACCCATGTAATCATTGCTAAAGCATTCAAACAAAGCAGACATGCTGCAGAAAGGGGACACTCTTACGTAAGTTAAATTAAACCAGAAAAGAGGAGGATGATGATGCCAAAGCACAAGAATGAGCTAATTGCTGATTTGTTGTACAACACAAGTCGAAACTGCAGTACACCTGACTCGCTTCTTTGATGTTAATGAAATACTGCTGGCCAAGTGGGTTCTTTACCGTGTACAAGGGCACAGAGGTCCTATTATGAAATGGAAACAGTAATTTTTTTCAGGATGAAAGTGAGCATGAGGATAGACAAACCTCTCACTCTCTCTCTCTAATCTACTGCATCTACACACACCTTAGCAGTGATGATCACCAACTTGCTGCAAAGATAGTCATGCTATGAAATCCTGCAGCTCCTCCCTTCACAGGTGTCTTCATCTCTCCTGCTTGTCTTGTCTGTCAACACGCAGATGAATCACCTATTGGAGGAATGAGCATCCATTGGACATGACTTGAGCAGGATGTTTGGGAATGCTGGAAGGCCTTGTTTTCATCTCACTTCCATCAAGGTATCTAGGCTTTGCGTGCGTCTTGGTGATGGATATGCCTACAATGCATGCCAACAGAAAGGGAAGTGGGAAGAGTGATAATGAGTGGCAATGATGGGAAGGGGTGGAGACAGACACTGGAAAAACACCACAGAGGTCAGTGCTATGGATCTGTCGGGAGAAGATATCGGGTATTTAGAGAATGGTTTGGGAGATGGCTCATTTGAGAACCTCAAACATCTGCATGCTCCAGTGCTCATCACATGTGAGCGAAAGTTTTAGAATAAAAGAGGGGTTAACTCACATTCGTGATCCACAGCTTGGTTGCTTTGACAACGTTAACAAGGGCTATGATTTGGATCTGTTCGTTCGCAAACACCCCATCACATCACACACACTCTTGGGCAAATGCAAATGCTCATTGAGAACACAAAAATGAACAGAAACAGTCAGCTAGAGTATTCAATGCTGAAAGCAACTTTAAAAAATGAAACATGCCTTGGCTGGAGTCCTACAGTATCCACCCCAACTCCCTGACACACATATTCATCAGCCAAATCAGGCAGTGTGTGAAAGATATGAGCTACCTTCAAGTAATGATGAATAGAGTGCAAGCTATCATGAACTTTATAATTACAATGATCACACACGGCTGTAATTCTCACTCGACACACTTAACACTTAAGCTTGTGTTGCTCTGCTGGCATAGACATGCCACACCAATAAATATGCATTCTTGCTCTCCTCTCTGCAAAGATTAAAGGGCCGATTTATGTGTACAGGACTCTGAAGCTGACGTGTCTGTGTCTGTTTTTATCAGCATACAGTATGTGTGAACTGTGAGATCTACAGTACATAGTTACACTTTAGTAGTTATAGTAATAGTTTTCTAACAAAATATTGATATAACTGGGATCCCAAACTATGGGTACAGGGGGTACAGCTGCAATTACCAGGGCACACAGAAAGAGTGTGTCCTGGTAGCTAATCTTATAAAAAAAGAGAAGATTGACATTAAAGGGGCTATATGTAAGTTTTTGATTTTAATAAATTAAATTTTCATTGACTTATTGTCAATGGGCTCAAAACTCACTTAGAAATGAAGCACACGCCTGTTTTCGCCATTGCTTGCATCCGCTGTAGTCTACCTCTCAGACTACAGCGACAACACGGCAGCTAATGACATGCAGTCAACTAACAGGTGAATTCAAAATTTAAAAATATAATGGAATACAATTCAGTAATCAGCTTTGGGACAATGCACGTTTGTTTCTTCTAAGTTTCAGTTGCATTGTATGTTTCCCTATTGTGCATTGTTTCATGTCTTGTTGCTGCTTTTCAGAACATTTTTTTAACATTCAACAAGTGATGGAGACATTCTGATTCTGACGGGTCCCCAGCGTCCCCAGTGTAAATGACACCTATCTGTCGATACTTTTAAATGTCACGCCCCACCCAGGCTGTGAGTGGTCGGTTCACGACAAGTGACATTGACGAGCTACATTCAGCACACGGCTGCTTGAAAGGCACCCGAGCTTCTGTTCTACTTTGCCTGTCTCCGCCGACAGAGTTTAGCAGGCAGAGAGAACAGAAAAAGTTGAGCGTCATGTAGCTCCCAGATATGGGGAGGGCAGAGGAGGACCGGCAGCTTGGGAGAAGTCCTGGTATGCCTGAAAATGTACCTGTACGCCAAAGAGTAAAATGTCGAGGTGCCGGTACTGCGTACCGGTGTTGTGCCGAATTCTGCCTACCTGCCGAGAATTGCATGCACCGCGCGGCTGGTAACGCTCATTTAAGAGAGGGAAAAGAGGTGGGTGCAAATCTCGGCAGGTAGCCTACAACATCTGTCCTGCCGAATTATACATCCATGTCTTAAGGTCCTTTTCACACTTTGCTGTGCTCATAGATCAAACGCGGTAATCACGACATCTTTTAGCAGAATCTCAATGAATGCTACTTCTACTAAGGATAATAAAATATTAACGACTCTAAACGTTGAAAAAATATATACTTAGAATAATTTATCACAATTGATGAACCCCACGAAGGATATTACAGCGTTTAAAAGCAGTATTTGGAGGTGCATGCAATTCTCGACATGCATGCAAAACTCGGCATAACACCCACTTCAAGCAATAACACCATTAAAACAACCAGCTCACAGCAAAACACAGGCTCCACGTAAGGATACAAAACAACAATAAAGGTTTATGTGCTGAAGCCAATCAGACCAAACAGGTTCAGATGATGTCAAGTAAGAACAAAGTGACCATTAATAAAGCTGGAGAAACACAGAGAAAGTCACGTTAGCTCGCCGGCTAACGCCGAGCAGTTGCTAATGTTATCCGGAGCAAAGTTATATCGCTTTCCACATTACTTCACCAACTAACGCGACCCATGCTACTAAACTGTGTACCAATGTTGATTTAGCTTGCAAGAAACGATGTAATGGCAAAAAGCAAATGTATAGCGATTTGTTTACTAACGTTAGCCTACAGTTATGCAGCCAGGGCAGCCAGCTAACGCTGCAGTAGCTCGGATCTGCCGCTGTTTTCTTCGTAACTTCAGTTTATGTTTATTGTGGTTTTACCAATTCTCAGATACACAGCTTACCACCTCTCAGTCGCTGTAACTAACGTGACCCACATAACATAAAACACTGAAAAACGGTCACAACAACACAGAGGAAGGAAGAGCCATCCACTAACACTAGTTACAGTAAGTACAAGTTACTTACTGTGGTCTAACTGTTACAAAGTGTGACACAATGTCATTATAATATCCGTTCCAGCTCACTAACCGTTTCATTATCATTCAGTAACGTTACATGTAGCTGTGCTGACATTACTGAGCCTCCGGTGACAGATTCACAGATAGTAAAGATAGTTAACGTTGCTGAAAAGCAGCAGACGAGCTAACGATGTAGCACGTCGGCTAAATGCAGTAAATGTAACGTTATCATGTACGTGCATGGATTAGTTCAACCTACAGTTGAAAACTATTACTGTAACGTTGCAGTGGGAGTTTACCTGAGTTTCCAGCTCTGTCTGTTCTCCCTGTCAGTCTATAGCTGCTGTCACTCTGCCTTCTTTCGGGAGTAGTGTGCCGATATGCGGCTGGCTGCGCTGAAAGGTGCGGCGCCGGTGTTGATCTGCCTCTGAGACGGGAACTTTGAAGTAACAGAGCCTGAACATGTCTGGAGAAAAGCCACAGCCTGCATGCTGGTGTTCCTGCGTTTATTGCGGTATTTCTGTATGAAAGTGGTAGTGTGTCGGATTATGCTCGCTCATGAGTTCAAGCGAGCACGCGTACGAGCACACACTTGGTTGCAATCTTAGAACCACACCGCTAGTGGCCGCTCGAAACTCCATAATGCCCCTTTAAGGATAAAAATGTCCACATAGCAAGCCTAACCCTGTAATGCAAAAATTGTTGAAAAGCTACAAGTATTTATATATAACCAGTTAGCTAAAGGTAATGGATTTTTTTTTAAATAGCTACAAGTATAACTAATAACTAATTAAAATAGTTAGCTAAAAGTAATGAATATTTGATTAAATTAGATAAAAGTATTGGACAAATAGCTGAAAATAAAGTAGCTAAAAGTAAATTGTTGGAATACTTCATAGGCCTTCAGACCTTTCAAAGTGAGTAAATAGATAAATGATGAAATAGCTAAAACAACTGAAATGGGTAGCTAACTGTAATATATAAATAGCTGAAGCTAAATGTATCAAGTCAGAGCTATTTGTATGAAATAGAAGGAACCCCTCAGCCTGACTGTCATGTTATGGTCCACTACCCAAACACAGAATGTGGTGCAAGAAATTAGGTTTTCTCCATTTATCACAGAGGAATTTTCTCTCTCTCTCTCTCTCCCTCTCTCTTGTAACTGTCCCTTTACTTCCCTATTATTTCTCTTCTCTCTGCAATCTTCACTGAAATGTCCAGCTGCAACTCAGTAGTACTTATGCAAACCTGACCAAACTGACTTAAACATTGACAGTTCAACTGTATGAGAAAACATTGTTTTTGTATAACTAATGCTAAATAATAACATTTGGCACAAGACAGCTTTTGTCAGTGGCTCCACTGCTATAAAATACTTGATTTCAAGCAGTCTTTAATTGTTTGGAAACTCCCTCCCACATTGTGTTCTTATCATAGACATCCCAGAAGCTTCCCGAAAACAAGCCAACATGCCAGCATGCCTTTCTCCCTCCACTACCTATAATCCTTATCTGCTAAGTAAATAAGGGCTCCCATCCTGTCTAGAGGGGTTTTGTCTCTTTCTACACTGAGCTCTGTCTGCCAGCCATCCTTAAAACTTGGTCATAGGAAAGGAGAGGGAGGTTGAGTAAGGGATTCAGGCAAAAAGGCAATGCATCTCCCAAAAGCCAAAAGTAACCATCAGTGGCTGGGTCCACTAGCCTTATTTAAAAAAAATCTCTATGAGGTATTTCAGGATTTGTGGAACATTTAAAAAAATGTCTTGTATGGAAGCCATGGATACATTCAGAGTTTTGGAACATTTATAAGAAAAGGATGTGTCTCGTTGTGGTCTTGAAAAATATTGTATTGTATTTGGCAACAGATTTGTACACAAGAATATTTCATGGTGATGGAAACTTGATTAAACATTTTGTCTTCATTATTCATGCTTATTTTCATTTCAACATTTTGCGGCTCACACATTCACAGACAACTCACACAACAACTACCAGTGCAACCAGCTAACATAGTCCACTCTGAAGTGTGTGTAAGGCCTATCTTTCAGTAAGATGCTTAACCCTCGTGAAGAAGCCGTTTTGTAGCTTCCAGACTTCCAATTCTGCCATTATCTGTCTCGGGAATGCAGAGGCAAAACAAAAAAAAAAAAAGTCAGTTTGAGTGGCCAACTGGAGAAATGAACTGTAAAAACTTGCATGCCTCTCTTTTATTCACATTGTGAGTGGAGATGCCAGAATACAATTCAATTAATATTTGGCAGAGGGCCGGAAGACTGTGTTGAGGACAGCATCAACACACACACACACACACAAAAAAGAGAGAGAAGTGAGATTTGGAGATGTAAACACTGATCATGAAGCGAAAACGTGTCATTAAAGTCAACCTGCCACAGACGATGACCACATAAACAGACTGGCTGCTAAAATGTTGGCAGGGATAGCATCTCTGATCAACTGTGGGAATCCAGCTATAAACACTATCTATCAGCGGAAGGAGAGGAAGGCTCGATCGGTGGTGCCAGACAGTGTGCATGTGATTACAAACTTGTGCGTGTTGCATTTGCAAATGCACATATATACATATAATTGGGTACATATATGGGTGTGGAGCAATTTAAGTCTAGAGCCCTGAATGTTTACTCTTGTCTTTGTAAAAGTCAATATGAGAGTAATTGTTTAAAGTGTAGAAGTTGCTTTACAAAAGCCCAAAACCCACAGCCATAAAGTTGTGTGACCCTCTTCTAACAGAGATAGGTTACTATCATTAATCAACACAGAAAGATGTCTGTATTCGTTTTTTTTTCTATCTGGATGGCCTATAACATCTCATTTACTCTGTTTATGTCATGACTTTGTGTTTTGTCACCACATCTAAGTAAGCTGGGACCATAAATAAAATGAGCACCAGTGCTCATAATTAAAAATACAATATACACCACCTATATAGGCCTATGCAACTTGCATGCAAAGTGTAATACCATCTGAAAACCAATGCCTCAAGAACCCTTTCTGGTTGAACTTTTATGTGTCTAAACAAAATGTTGTTACTTGGCGCCAAGGAAATAAGTGGAGATAAAAATAGTCATGGTAAAAATAACACATTCCCCACTGAGTGACAGATCAACATTGCCCATTCAGTGCAAAATGTTGCTGTACTCCTGCGGCTGCTAGGAGAAAAGTTGGTGGGAGGCACGTTCCCAGAAAAATGGTCCCTTTTTTTTTGTCTGTGTGCTTGTGTGCTGAAAAGTTAATTGCTCATCTGAGCTCACACAAGATGCCTCTCTTCCTTTCCAATGGCAACATAAACTTCTGCATTCTTGAGAGAAGAATTATGCTGACCTCCTCTCCCTCTGCTGGGGTGTTTGTGTGTGTAAAGAAAAGAGTGTGTGGGTGCATGCATGTTTGTGTATATACAGTATGTGTCTATGCTCTCACATACTGTATGTACAGGGTGATGTGTGTATGGTGTGTATAGGATGTGGATGCTGGGTTTTTAAACTGTGTGGAGGATACAAGAGAGAGTTTTTTCTGGAGTGGCTGAATTGTGTGGGAGAAGGATGGTGGTTTGATGGTGGTGATGGGGTTGGGAGGCAGGGAGATGGGGGGGGCACTTCAGTGGTGTTTGAACATTTGTGAGTCAGACTTTAGCAATGAGGGAGTAACAGAGGCCATGAATGAGAGTGCTTGTTTATGTGGGTCAATGGGCTCCCTTTTAACCCCTTCTGCATTTTCTGCCTTTGCACAGGAAGTAGCTGCTCCACCCATGGTTGTGTCTGACTGAAAGACAAATCATGTGTGCTGGAAAGGAAGTTAAACACACCACCAGTGAGACAAAACACTTTGTAGGCTCTGTGACTTTGTGCAAAAAGCTCTCCAAAAATTGCTGTGTTTACACTGGGGATATGAGGCTTGCATTTTGTCACACGCGCTGCACAAAGCTTCTATCTTCATCCTCAGAAGGCAGAGGTTAATTAGAATGAGATCGTCTTTCTATAGCAAACCCCATTATGAAAGTCTTCTCTCTGCAGGAGGGAAACTGGATCAGGAATGGAACTCTAAACTGTCGCTGACATTTTGTTGAGAGCCAAATGTCGGAGGCGGATGGTGGAGGAAACCTTGGCGCTTAGCATCGCATGCACACAAATTGCTTGTCCTGTTTATGCAGCTGCTTTATTCAAGAGAAAATTCCAGATAAAACAGCCATTTCAGGATGTGATTTAGATGAAAGAAAATACCACCTCTAAATACTGTATGTGCACCTGGTGGAACTCAATCAAAGCTCTATGAGTGCTGACCCTTTGGGACAAATTTAAGACTGAAAACAATGGAGGGTAATTGACTTGGCAGATTTGCAATGATGCACATCGATTGCTTCATAATGACCAGATAAAAGCTGAGATTTTTTCAGATTTTTGTGGGTTTTAATATGTATTTTTTTAGTAGAAATTTATTGTTGAAAATACATTGCACAATGGCACTTAAAGAGGTGGTAATATGCTTTTTGGCTTTTCCCCTCTCCTTTATTGAGTTATATCTCTTTTTTGTGCATGTAACAGGTTTGCAAAGTGAAAAAGCCCAAAGTCCAGCCCAAAGGGAGTTCCCATCTCCCGCAGAAAGCTCTGCTCTGAACCGCTTGAAAACAGCTCATTTGTAGTCCAGCCCTTCACTTCCATTACTTGTGACGTCACAATGAAAACGCGTCATAAAGCTTGCCAAGCGGCTTGCGGGGGTCAGGCAAGCCCTCAAACCAAGCTAGTCTGAGCGGAGGCCTTTTGGCTTGACTCGCCTTTGTTTTCCATTGTAGAAATGTTGTACCTTTTTTTTTTTTATTGAACTTATTCTTATCACAATAAACAATAAAGACATCTGACAAAGAAGAAAAATATGACATCCTCAAAATGTACAAAATAAATCAGTCACACCTCCTGCAAATCATCTGAAAAGACATTTTCTATACTGTTCACATGACAAGGGAGAACAAATAGAAATGTTGTACCTGTACCTGCTTCCAGGTACTTTTTTTCGTATCACCTCACCTCCTTCGAGGTTCCAAGTGAGCTAAGGGATACTAAAATGTAACGTGAAAACACGACAGACTGCTGATTGGTCAAAGAGAATCGTCACTATTCACTGCATCATCATTGCTGCTCCAGACAGAGGCCAGCAACAGAAAGTTTTATATTTTACAGTTTTCCTATGGAATTTCATCACTAAATCCACTTCTGATAAGTTTTGAGATGAAATCAGCTGTGTAGATTTCAAATATTGACAGTTTTAGGAGAAGTGATGGCGGAACAAAAATGTGCTTGAATATTTTCGGAGTTGAGGAGCTCCGCAAGTGGCTGCAGGGGATGCCTGTGCCAACCCGCGGGAGGAGCGTGTGAGGCCGGCCAGCCGCCCGCTCACAGAGCCCTCTGCTGCCGCCGTCACACAGACCGCTGCAGCAACAACGGCAGAGGAAAACACAGCTGGAAGGTTTTCATACCGCTCATCTGTCTTTAGATTCTGAGGAATGTTGAAACGTTTTAACTTTAAAAAAGAGAAAGCTGTGTGGATCGCTGGTGTGTGCGTCGCATTGAACATTACGTCGCTATGACGACAAGCTGCCTACTATCTCTGGGTACTATCTGCAACGGAAAACGGAGCAGGGCCGAGTAGAGTTGAGTCAATCGATTTGCGCTATGGTAGCATTTTTCGGCAAGGCAGCATAGATCGTCAGAACAGTTCAACGTTTAGTCCTAAAAGACGATGAAACTCCGACTCTGTTTGGGCCTGGAAATTCACAATCACAACCTGTAAGTATGCTTTATTGGTTGAACTGAGTTGAAATATGGTGATTTCTGTAGTGGTTTATGGTAAGATGTGGAACAATGATGTTGTGGACTTGAGTAACTTCTACCATCTACTAGGTTATGGTCGCAGTCTGAAGCGGGCTTTGATTTGGATCACACTACCTTGTTTCTTATGACCCGCCCTTCTCTGCTTCTGATTGGCTAGTAGTCCTTACCTGGGAACTGCGCATGTGCAACTCCCAACAAAGATTTTGTACAAGTAAGATGCATCACTCTGTAGCTCAAGAGCGTAACGTACAACACATATAGGGTGAAAAGAGGAGCTGCAGCAATGTGCAGTATGAGAAAAATATGGTGTTAAATTAAACCATGTAAACCTGTTCTGGTACAACCCCTAATTAAGATTTTGAACCTGAAAATGAGCATAATACCACCTCTTTAAAGCAGCAAGTGTTTTTTGGCCACAGTGGGGCAGCAGAACAAGCTGTAAACACAAAATTGACCATGACTTTGTGGTGAATAGTTATTTGCCTTTTTACACAGCACCCAGAGTTGTATTCTTACTATATATTCACAGTCTATCTATAATTTAGTCATTCCATACTGTTATTTCACTATGTTAGTCTATTCTGTACACATCAAATCTATTGCATGCTGACTCATAAGGGAAGAGGGGTCCCTCCTCTGTTGCTCCTCCTAAAGTTTCTACCATAATGGGTATTTTGGGGGTACACTTTTATTATCCTATTCGAGGGTGTGGTAGAGGGTGAATATGCTGTACACATTGTAAAGCAACTTCTTTTTTCAGAAACAATGCTCTCATTACTTGGATAATATAGCACACTGGTGACATTTTTTTAGGGAGGATTTCTTTAGTAGGAACAGGTTGAAGTGGATAGCACCGTGGCCTCACAGCAAGAAGGTCTTCGGATCAAACCTTGGTTGTCCCAGACCTTTCTGTGTGCACGTTCTCTCCGTATCTGTGTGGGTTCTTTCTGGGTGCTCATGCTTCCTCCCACCATTTGAAGACATGCAGGTAGGTTAATTTGTGACTGTAAATCGCCCTTATGGTATAATTGTGATTGTGTATGGTTGTTTGTTTCTATGTGAACCCCCCCTCTTGCTCTTACTGGGATTGGCTCCAGCCCCCGCGATCCTGCATGGATAAGTGTTTATAGATAATGGACAGATGTATAGTTCCAATGGAAAACCATTTGTGGATTATCCAGAATTACCAGAACATTTTTCTGGAAAGACCATTGTAAATTAGTTTCCATTCACTTACATTGTTTTGGGTGGAGGCAGAAATCTCAGAGAATGATATTTCAAAACTTGGACAAAAGAAAAATCCCTTGGTCTGATTCTTGTTGCTCAAGGACACTACAGCAGGATTTTTTTTAGTTGTTTTTCTGACATTTGGGCTTGAGCTCTGTTCCATAGTTCAGATGACATGACCTTGAAACTACAAGCTGCAAGCCCTGCAGGGTTTTATGTTATTTTTCCTGGGCCAACATCAGAGTCTAAATAAACTTGTGGCGGCTTTTAGATGGCTTCACAGGGACTCATACAGAGTGATTCACCAGAGTTCAAACCACAGCAAGTCTGGAAGTGGGAAAGAACAATGATATCAAAAGATTCTTTCTGACACCCCCCCCTTTTGCCACACAGGTTGTGAAGAGGACATCTGTCCTCTGTAAACTCACCAGGACATCACTGTCGGAGGGTAGAATGCCTGGAATGTGCCCTTGTGGTCAGTGGGCCTGTAAACCAGTTATTTAGCTAGTATTGCTTCTAGAATCTGGCAACAAAGACAATCTGGTCCACCTCTCACCTTTGTGGGGTTCTCTTTGGACCAGACTTGAGGAATTTCTACCTCAGGAGTTATGATTTTGACCTCCAGGTCAGCCAGTTGGGGACCACCCTCGTCCAAACATATCAGCTCTCACATTGTCCAAGGGGTTCATATTTTGGTTCGTAACATCATATTGAGCATATTTTTTGACATCAGCTGCTGGGAATGTCTGTCAGTTCACTAATCTTTCCCACCCTTCTCAGCGCATGGCTCACCATTATAGCATGTCATTAGTGTATGAAAGATTTGTGATTTGAGAAGGAGACATGTGGGAGGTGTGTATGTCTGTTACTGTCTTTGATGTTGTCAGGTCCTGAATGTCTTGATGCAAAATGTTTCAGTGGTCAGAGAAACAAGTTGTGGCAGCTGCCTGCTAATCACATAATAATTGTTTTGTAAGGGATGCTGAGAGTTGGATTCTGAACAAAGAGTTGTGTAAAAAAACAATGCATGTGAAAAATATTCAGCATGAAAGGGATGGCATTGTGCAAATCATCCCTTCAAATCTTATAGTTTGAGCGTTTGTTTATAATATATTAAAGCTCCAATAATTCATGTGATTCACTGCTATGAATATTGGACTTTTGGACAATATTGGACAACGACGAAGTTCAATATCACTCTCGTGTCTCTGTGTTAAATATGGGGTTACCTCCAGCAGCTTGTTAGCTTAGTTTATTTAATATTTTCACTGGTATATTCTCAATTACAACTGGAATTTTGTTGTTTTCTTGACATCTAATTTCTGAGTGAAACCTTCTTTCTGGTAAACCCCATGCCTTTCAAAGCTCCTCCACCCATTTGTTGTTCTTCAGCCATTTTGATCCCCTTAATATTCTTTAACTTTCCAACACAAAGAACCCTCTTCTTTCTCCTCTCCCCAACATACAACTTGTCTGCCATTTATTCTTTCAGTTCATTAATGCTATCTGCTCTCTAGCTGTACAGTTTTTATCATCAGCCTCTTCAAATGGATCTTCCTCTAACCATCACTCTCTCCTCCTCACTTGTCTCCATCATTCCTTCCCCATTTCTTCACAGGTTTTTTCTTTGAATTGTTCCCCTGCCCTCCTTCCCCTTCCCCCTCGTTGCGTGCGACGAAGAGAGGTATACTCTTTCGTCAAGCCTGCACAAGTGGAGGGAGGAGTGGGTCAGAATTGAGGGGGAGGAGTAGGAGGAGGAGCAGGAGGAAGAGGAGATGGTGGAGGTGGAGGGCTGCTGGGACAGATCCATTTTCAAAGCGCTATCTTTTCATTTGTTTTCTTTTAACATTTCACTGCTATTTAGAAGGAAGAAAAAAGAGAGGAGGGGAAAAAGGAAAACCATAGACATGCTCACACACACATACTGAGAAATGGTCCAGATGGCCATCACTCATAAAGGGAGTCTTTCAGAAACGACTCACCAGCCTATCTACCATGTTAAGACAAGACACCCCAACAGCTAACCCCCACCCCAACAAACCGCAGCTGCCAAAGGGAGATTTGTATCTTTGCCTGGGAGCAAAAGCACAGCGCTCCCATCCAAATGTCACCCTAAGTGAGGATCAAACAGGACTCACCTGTAGTCACAGAGCGTTTACTTTTTATTTGAAACTCAACCGTTCCCAAAAGAACTTTCCCACCCCTAATCTTGGCAGGCAATACTGTCCTTGATATCTGTCTAGGATGTTTGTCTTTCCTTAAATCAATCCAAGAAGTGTGTATTCATTCCCCCCATGGTTGCTTTTAATCCCCTCATCATGAGAAGAACTACAAAACCTCCTCATATTTTTCTCCATTCCAACAAGCGTGCTTGGGATAAAAACACATTTTCATTTATCTGTGGGAATCTCATTGTCAGTGACATACTATTGTAAACGCACATGAGGATGGAAGGATTGAAAAAAGAAGAGACATGGGTAGAAGGGCAAGAAGGGAAGGGTAAACTGTCGCTGCTCCGAGAGTGATTACCTCAGTGGTTAGCACTTCATTACCTTGTGTCTCATGTTGTTTTATGTGTGCGGCTGTGTCGTAGGTGGGCTGTAATGGGATAGCGAATGTCAGGCCCCACATACTGCTGGGAAGCTTTTTTCCTCCTCCTCCTCCTCCTCTTATAGAGAGACAACGGTAGATGGACCACCCTGACAGGGATTTATGTAGATGGGGGTTTCACTACCAAGTTATCCGAATGTGGCGAAGGTTCAAAGAGGTCAGTTAAAAAAAATAATTCCTGGTGATATGTGGTCATATGTACAGTAGTTGTACTGAGCAGATTATTGTAATGGACTGGGTGTACTTTTCCAAAAAAGCTGCTAAAACACAAGACTGGGCCAATTTCATTACTGTCTAACAGGGTAATTTGACTGGATGTGAAAAAAAAGAGGAAAAATCTGATTTTGTGATGATGAGTTCAAATCTCATTTTATATCAGAATTTCTAGACTAAATGTGTGTTTGGCTGTTCTGGTCATACATTAATCCAGCTTCTGGGCACTTTGCTGCAATTGGGTTACTTGTCTGGATTTATTAACGTGCAAATAAGACGTGATATTTTCTGTTTTGTCACAGCTTCGAACAGCCAAAATCATCTATCTCACATTTGGAGTCCCATCAAGCCCCCCTCCGTGTGAAACAGCCAGTTTTGGAGAGCAGCGGAGGAAGAGGAAGCAGGACAAGGAGTCCACACCCATGTGCATATCAATCACTGTAATGTCAGTTTGAGGATGGCCAGTCAGTTGGCATAGATGATAAGGACCTGTAAAGAGTTACAGGGTGGCAGAATGTGAGAAAGTGTTATAGTGATGTTACAACATGTCGTCTGCAACACCACCGCACACTTAGCAGAGACAACATAGTATTTGCTGTGAGCTGTTTCAACACATCTGCAAATCCAGTAGTTTAACTGCTAGACTAAATGAAAAAAAAGAGGTTCCTTTTTGTTTTGGTGGTGAAGTGTCTGTAGACTGACAAAAATGGATGGGAGTTTCCCTGGTCAATTTTTGGGACTATTTAAATTCACATGAAGAACAGTCAGGCAAAAAAAGACAGAGGAAAATAGCTATGGAAAGAGTGGAAAAGCATAGGGAGGGGAAAAAGGAAAAGAAACTTTAATCACAGAAACACTGACCCATAAAAAAGGAGAAGCAGACACAAGTGGAAACCAGAGGAATGTTATCCAGCTGGGGGATACATCCATCCATCCAGCTATTTCTGCTGTATTTCTACTTAAAGCTACGGGTGAACTGAATTGGGGAGGGGGTTGGTAAAAGAAAAAGCCTCCGAAACAAAAACCAAATTGAAGGATGAGCTAAAACCAGCAGTGCTAAAACCCTGCGGCCCCTGGATTGGGTCCCAGAGCAGCCAGGCCGCACATCTCTGAGCTTTAGCCAAGAAAGACTTTGCTTCCCAGCCCTTTCACACTCTGGAGAGAAGCAGCTCTAATACAGATTGCTGAATGCTGTTTAATTACCTGACTGGCCAGTTAGCTGGACGGCTTGGCCACAGTGTCTGATGGGCTTCCTCCCAGTCTCCACTCTTCCCTCTCCATGGCCTAGACTCGGCCCCACCATACTAGAGCTAAACCCACATCCCCTTAGTGGGAGCCAAGGCCAATTAGCTGCATCCATGCTCACACTGCTGACTGTTCACTTTTCATACTTGCATCCTAATGTTAACAAGAACAAGATGTTTTGAGCTGGAAATTCTTATCAGTCGCTAAATGATTGGCAGGATGCAGAGTTCACTGACTTACAATGAAAGGGTTACATGCCATTGAAGCATTTCCACCTCTTGGCTTCTGAAGAGGCAAAAGGTGCATGTATACGTGTTTTAAAAGACATGTCCCGTCGTGTTATTTTTACACCCTCTTGTTCATGTCCTAATCACTTGGCCTGGGGGAAACCACTCCCTCACCGGATGAACTCTCATTACCATTTGGAAAGGCAGAGTTGATCTCATTCAATATGATGAAGATGTATGTAAAATTCACCCTGTGGATTCAGATTGTGGCCTGGCGGGGGAGAAGACACACCAAGCCATGATTCACTGGAATGACAAACAACAGTATTGTCCTAACTGGTTCTGTCGTGTCTGAATGTTTGTGTGATAGATAAACGTGAGCAGCACTGCCGACTGCATCTCTCCCATTGCTTAACAGTTCAGGCAAGCCTATAATGTACTTATTGCACTGTAGTGCATCGTCTCTGCTTGGGTAATCTTGTGGAATGAATGGGCCTGCCTGGTCTATTGATGTTATTGAGTGGCATACTGCAGTATGTCTCTTGACAAGGCCCAGCTCAAGCGGATCTCTGCAATCATGAGCAACAGGTGGGCTTGGACGGCGTTCCTTCCACTGCAAACAATTTTGCTTTGAAACCCCTAAAGCCTGATCCAAGACAGGAAAAACTTCCCATTAGTGCTGCTTATTTTCTTTTCATGGACCACACACACAAGCACACACACGCATACACACACAAACACACCAGAACATGTAAGCAATGCAGGAATTGCATTGACTTTCATTCATTTCATTTGCTTACTTTAAAGAAAGAGCAGCATTATGGGATATTCGTTTATTTGCTTTCTGGTGGTGGGTTCTTCTATAGCAGCCAGTTAGCTTAGCTTAGCACAAAGACTGGAAACAAGGTTACCAGCTAGCCTGGCTCAGTCCAAAGGTTAGTGTAAAAGCAAAAACAATTTTGCATTTTACCTGGGGTTTTATGCCAGCCCTTATCTTGGCTGGGAGCAGTAACTTCCTGGAGTCACCGCTGGTTCATTCAATCAAATTTTAATCATGGTTTGAAATTGAGCTATGGGTACAATTGTGTTTTCCCAAATCGTTTGCACGCAGGACTTCGACCGTTAGTCAAATACTTGAGTCAAATAATGATACAGGACCAGTTTAATAATGAAGTGATATATGATGGCCTTGCAACTGGTCCCAGCCAAGAAATATTCTTGCGGATAACCCCTAATAAAACAAAACATTTTCACTACTAGTTTTTTTATGGATTAAATTTTTAGAGATCTTTTGCTGGTAGGTGGATTTGTGACTTTTGGACAGCGCAAGGTTAGCTGTTTCCTCCTTTAAGCTCTGGCGTTAGCCTTAAATGTAACAAAAGCATACGAGAGTGGTATTAAACTTCTCAACTCTCTGCAAGAAAGGGAATTAGCTCTGAAACCCTGAATCTTTTTGGTTTACCTTGTGAGGACCAAATGAATGAATACAAGTACACCAACATTAATAGATACAGACAAAAGTCAGTCATACCTAGTCAGTACCTTAATGGTATAGGACAGAGAAACTTTTTCTCCTCTTGCTCCAGCACAGCTTTGTGTTTCTGCTGGATGAAGAGCTACAGCTACAGCTACAGCGGACTTAAAGCTGTAATCAGAGCCCCGAGCCGTCCGCCCTGCACTGGGACTCTGGAGTGGTTTGAGAGTGGGCCAGACATTCCAGAAGTGCTCGCCGCCCAGACACCCAGCAGCAGCCAGTCAGCAACAAATTCCAGAATAGCAGTGCTGCCGCTAAAAATAGTCATCTGGACAGGAGAGGGATGGAGAGCTGTGTGGAGGGAGCCCGCTGAATGGAGGATGAATGATAGAGGAGTGGAAGCTGAGCAGGAAAGGAGGGTGGTTTATTCCATTCCATATCCAGTCACAATGTTATCACAGCGGCACAGAGGAAAAGGAGTCCTACAGAGATGTGAGTTAGGAACCTGTGTGAGTGCTCTCCAAGACAGCGACAAAGAATAAAGATTTTTTTTAAAGTGCACATGCAACTTTGTCAAAGCGGCCTCTCAGACTGTTATTTCTAAAACAGTGTGTCAGCTAACCGAGGGAACACGCTCCACTTTACTCAGGACTTTCTTCAGGCCCGGCCCACTGTTTATTTTTCCTGCAGTGAACGGGCAGCTCGGTTTACAACAGCCACCCTAAACCTTCACTGTGGAACATCCTGCCTGCAACAGCAGCCAGACGCGCCAAGGCAACACAAACCTCATCAAATCCTCTACCACTTTTTGCTCAATTTGCACAATATCCCCTTACTTTCTTCATATAAAGCCATTTTTCAGGAGACTTAAGGAGTTATAAACTGATTTGAAGCGCATGTAAATTTTCAGCTTACATGTTCCAAATCCCCCTGAGTGTGACGGCTTTTATCCAATGTAGCTTGAGAGGGCTACAAACAGAGAGGCCCTTTTCAAGTCTGTTCATGCTACATGTAAAGAATAGCTTACATCTTCCAACATTATGCAGACCTCCATATCTGCAAGGCATAGAGTTGGGGTCACACTAAAGGACCGGATGGGGTTATTGGGGAGGGTTCTAGGGTTCTTTGGCATTTTGAATGTGTAGTTGGGTATGCCATATCCACCAATAAACCCCCACCTCCAGGGGCAAACAGGCTCACCTTCTGCAGATGGAGGGAGGAGGGAATAGTTCAGAGGGTCTAGCAGCTGGATTTTATTTAAGGGTCAAAAAGTGAACCAGAAAGACATTAAAAAAATCCCTTTGAAACTCAGATCATATCAGTGTCAGGGGTGCAGCCGTTGAAATCTCAAAAGAACTTTTTTTTTCATTACACTGTCTGTATTGGCCTTTGCGTGTGACTGACAATTAGCTACCATAAGCATTTAAATTGTTGCATAAGTGCTTCATTGTTGTTTGTCCTTTGCTTGTAGTATTACATTTGAGCTCTGTTCTTGCTCGCCTTTGACTTAGACAACTGGAAATTGCATTACAACAAAAAGAGACCTGTGTTCTTTCCAAGGATAATTATCTTGCTCTTTTTGAGAAAACTTCCCAACAGAAATAATGACCATAGACGATGATTGTCTGTCAGTGTGACAAAAATTTATATTGATGTAGGAGGGATATATAAATAGAAGGCTTAAAGGTTACTTTTACAGCTCAGACTAGCTTACAAAGGCCAATTTCAGACTTGGGATAACAGTTTCAATGTGTGATTGAGGAAACCTAAATCCTGCTCTGCGCCATACTGTAGAAGTATTTGATGTTGTCTTCTTCCAAGGCCTGCAGATTGTGTCTGGCCAGCACGAGCTGGGGGTGCTGTCCTACTCATCAGTACTAAAGCCCAAAAAGACTGCAGAGCTTCCAGCCAACCACCCACTCCCCCTTGCAAAATGTGGATCAAATTAACCCGGCAGCAGCAATGTTCTCCCTCAACAATCAATGGACTCTCCAAGTCCTAACAACAGACACTCTTGTTTCTTCCCTGAGCCAGACATGAACTGTTTTCTCTATTCCATGTTTTCTGCTGCTGTTTGTTTGATTCTGTCAGTTTTCTAATGACAAAAAATTGCTTTTCTCCAGAGACTGTTATAGTCTACTTTTTTAGTAATTAGCAGCAGGTGTTCTGGGTCCAAAAAAACAACACTATTCACTGAAGATGTAATATCAACACACATAACTGTCCTTAGGATCTGTTTTATATTTGCATTGTTTCCTGCATTGTTCAGGTGAGCCACTGCTTACCTGAACGATGCATGCCAAAAGCTTAGCACAAAAATTAATGCCAAAACCAACTGCTTACCTGTTGTTTTTGGCATGCATCGTCTCATTAGAGTGCAAAGTTGTCCGTCATGAAATTGGCTGCCCAGTCTTGATTGGGATTGGCCAGTACTGCAATTTCCTTGATTGGGACTAGCTGTCACTTAGAGATTGTTCCCAGAATAACTGGGGCCCAATCCCAATGTCCACACTCACAGACTCACAGACTTTAAGGCGCATTCCCAGGAAGTCCGTGAGGGCTTAGGGCTGTCCCACTGTCAAATCGTCAAGCGCGCGAGCCCTTTTTAAACCCTTTTTGTAAGTACGCATTTCTGCAGACTTTGCCTGAGGGAATTGCCCACAGTTCAAAGCGGTATGAAACACGGGGGTTACCACGGTTACCAGGGGACACCAGGAAGCGAGAGAAATATCTTGGCAAATCTGCCTTATAGGAGAAGAAGAAGAAGAAGAAGAAGAAGAAGAAGAAGAAGAAGGAAAAAGGGTAAACAAACAAGCATGGAAACCAACAGTGATGTTAAAATTATTCTTAACATAGATTTAAGATGGTACATTGGACACATGAAGTCAGAGGAATGCAATCACCTTATTACACACTTAGTTTATTCAACTAATAATTTTAGTTTTTCCTTAATGATGCTGTTTTGACCAATAATAATGCATTAATGATTATTGATACTTGTAGGCTGACATGTATCTCTTCTCCCCTCTGTAGGGCAAGAGCCTGCAGGACTTAAAAATCAGGCAGAAACATAAATTAAAAAATGTGCAACGTGTTTCAGCGTTGTGAAGGTAATGTGATAATGTGGCAAAGTGCTGTCCTGTTCCTTTTTACAGCATTACAAATTCTTCCAGTAGTGAATGGTTTTCATGGTGGAAAAAGTATCAACATTTTCAGTGTCACGGTCACCAGGTAGTCCTTTTGTTCAGATTGTGATGAGCGATGAAAAATAAGCCTTATCCCTCAAGTATTTTGGCTTCTGTCTGTGTTTATGTAATGTGTAATATGGCTAAATATGCTGATTTTATCTCAGTCCTGTAACCGGCAAGCTGACCAGAATTTATGTGCTCTGAGGGACAATGCTGCAAAGTTTTAACAGCTACCTTTCAAGCCTATACAGGAAATTTCCTTAAAAAGAATGCTTAGAAAATATAATAGAAAATACATAGCGCCACTTTAACATTCATCAAGTTAATTTAAGGCTGAGACTTTATGGAAACGTTGGCTAATTGCAGTGCCCAAACTTGCCCATTCTTACTGGTAGTTCTGCTTTTGACAGGTTGGCTGCCTGCATTAAGCAGGCCATGAGGTTTTAATAAATTCTTTCAAACTGAGTCCAAATGACCTGTAGTCTTTTAGTGTGGTGTTTTGATCCCAACCTTTTGCCCCCAACAATGAACTGAATTCATTATGTTAAGCGTTAAGGATGAAAATAGAACACCTTTGCAATGTGGATGGCCTTTGCTGACCCCCTTCTTGCATCCATGTAGGTTTGTGGGTCACACGTTCTTAAAGAGGAAAATAAATTAGGGCATCCAATAATAAGTTGTTTTACACTTTTCCCAAATGCAATAAAATATTAGTAGTTCTGTCCCAGTTTAACCTCTGGGAATTTTTGTTTATCTAATTCCACCACTGGGTCAAACCAGAATAAACTTTAATAAACTCATAATCACTTTTATAAAAATAACATTAAAAAGGGACACTAGTGTGAGATAGACAGAAATCTTAGCCTATTGGCCTATTTTGTGAATGGGATGGAGGGTGTTTGCAATGTGAATGTAATAGACTTCAATACTGATCTCCCCTGAGACTTTTTATATATTTTCCTTGTCCACCTCAAGGGAATGGACAGTTTGGTGTCCTGACTGTTTAACTCAGAGGACACTTTGTAAACTCAAATGGCCACACACAGCATAAAAACAAACACGTGTAACTTTCAAGATCCATTTATTTGAGTTGATACAGTACTACAGAGGCATTGTTTTGAGTAGAAATACACCCAAATGGATGAATTAAGACATTTTACAGGATTTGAGGAACTCTTATTGATTTGTTACTCTAACAAATACACATTTGGCCACTATCTTCACAATGAGATGATACCACTCTATTTCAAACAATGATACTTTTGTGTGCAGTACATCCTGAACACAACACACAGTCCAAAGCAGGCCAAAGCATGAACATGGAGTATAACAACAGATTAAATGGCTTGATCACCAATAAATACAAGTATAAAAACACATTGATAATAATTTTCATTATCAAAAAAAGGTCATAAAACATACCAAAGGCACACAACTTAGTCCACCTTGGCAGTTCAGGATCACCAACAGACAAACCCCCCCAAAAACAAACAAACAAAAAAACGGTGGCCATAGCCAACAATAGTAATGAGCCATAACAAAATAATACTTAAATAACATAATAATACTAATTTATTATTGTTGTCATAACAATATCCAGTCAAGTTTTCCTATGATTAGACTTTTTGCTAACTAAAAGATATGCACCACTTATTTCCAGTTTGGCAAAGTTTCATCATCAGATTCTTTCCATTGCTTTATTTCCTTTTTCTCCTGGTGTTGTTCCAGCATTTTGGACCTCATCCTAATTTGGTCAAGGTGGAAATGCAATTTTCTTAGGGTTGGCTATTGATATATCAGTACATATTCTTGTATTTTGCCCTATTTCAATTAAATTATAAGAGTTGCTTTTTGCCATTTGGAGGCTGTTAGTGGGATTCTCTCACCCACAGGTGTATCAAAACAGTGTAAAATAGAAACTACGCCAATTTCAGATCAGATTTGTCTGTTTCTGGAGAACTTTGAGGAAGGAAGTATTTTCTGCCATAACATAAAGCAATATAAAGTTTCTTATATTTTGGAAAATCAAAAACAGAAGCATAATAAAACAAAATACTAACATAGTATAATTTTTTCACTGTAAATCCAGTTGACAATAAAATGCAATACAAAAGGCAATAAGATGCAATATAATTCGCAACGGGTCTTTCATCTGAATCAATACCCAGGACCTTTCCGTCACACGAGAAGACCACTGACAAACATTCAACATGTGATCTGTTTCCTCGGGGTCATCTACTGCACGGTTTTCTAACCATATCATTTGATATTTTGGATGATGTCAGTCACCGTTCTCCAGCTTTTGGCTGCTGTTGAAAAGTGTAACGCACTTCCTAAGGCCATGGAGAACACACTGACTGACCCTCAAGACAAGCTGTATCAACACCCTCCAGCATCTCAAATAAAGACTCAAAAAGAAAACAAAAAACAAACGTAAGGTAAAGCCAATGTGGGGATGATTTCATTCACCAACGGGGATTCCCAAGTCAAAGAAAAATCCACAGTACTTCCACTAGTCCCTGATCCATCCATTCCCCTGAATCATGTCAAAACTTCATCACATCTTTGGTATTAAACAAAAAACAACAACTTTCCATCTACTCATTCTACTCACTTTCTTAACTTTCACTATTCTACATTACAATTCCTTCAAAAAATAACTCTAACTCCTTGACCTTTCCTGTGTTTTACAGGAAAGTCCTCTCTAATCTCAGCAACTTTCCATGCGTCATTCTTTCACACTCTTTTCTTCTCCCTCTAGCTATAAATCTCTGCGCGCTGCCTCTCTCTTACTGTCAAATGAAAACAATAGCTGGCTAATTGTACTTGGTTGACATAATGGACTAGTATACACAGCTGGAGGGCTGAGCACAGACTGCAGATCCCACCTGTGCTGAGTCGGTCTGGGGCTGATAGAGATCTCTAGCACCAACACGTCTCCAGCCTTTGTCTGAGGAATTTGCTGTGTCATCAGCAGGCTAAAACAAACCACTTTACTTAGCTCTTTTGAAGAGCTTTGGATAAAATATTAACTAGTCTGACAATGGAAACCACCTTAAATGTCTTTGGTTAAAAAAAAAATTGTCTCACTAAACAAAGCCTCTAAAATGTAAAGCTACCAAGGTTAAGGGAGCCAGGCACATTCCAGGACTATGAGGTGGTGTCTGTGCTATCTCCCTTCACCAATTGTCCCACTAGGTGAGCCCCTGCAGACCTCTGGTGCTGCCAGCGAAACTTTCCTCAACCAAGCCACCTTAACTGCTGACAAACCACACTATGGGCTTAAATACTGACAAAGAACACAGGGGAGGTCTTTTCAAGGCGGCCTGTAGATCCCAGCATATCTGTGTGTGATTCTAGGAACAGGGGGAGGAGATGAGACTGTTTGACTGCAACTGTCTGAGATTGACCATACAAACCTAAAATAAGTAGCTGTGCGCTCAAGGCCCTGGGTCTCTCCACATTCACAAACAACATCACAAAAAGCACAACTGGCGACAGGTTGGCCTGGCATTTCCCTCCACTTTAAGGAAATGACATACATAATTTTTTGTTATGAATCAAAAAAGGCACTTCCTACATATTCCCTAGTATCATACACATATATAGGACATACGCTTTTATGAAGGTATATTTGCCTGCGTGTTTTACAAGCGCAGACACAATTATATATGCTGATTATATATACTATATGTTTCTCATAACTGAGTAACATAATTATATATGTCAGTTCCACACAAAGAGTTGGAGATGAGGAGCTTTGGACTCTTCCAGTAACAGCCAGCCCACCAGTTTTGCACTTAAAACTAAAAGCTACGAAAATAATAAATAATCAGCAATGTCTGTTATTTTTGGAACAAGACCCTGGTTTGTTTCTTTTTTTTTAAAGGAAGTAAAGATCACAAAAGCATGTGCTCTGTGTGAGTTTTAAGGTGCTTTTGTAAACTCAAACTCAAAATTGGTGGTGTACAAGGACAGCCAACCGGTTTCTGGTTGCTGCATTTGTGATTCCAACTTGCCTTCTTGCTGAATATGTAAACATGTTGAACACAGCAAAGTCTATGGACGGGCCAAGAATGCAGACTGGGTGGCATTCTCTCATGCCAGCTCCTTCTCTCTCTTGTTCACAAAACCCTAACTAAATTTCCTCTGCCCAGAGAAGTGCACCAAAGTGTGTACATCTGTGTGTGTGTGTGTGTAGACATATCATTTCCATCAAGATTTCATCCCCATTTGGAAAACCACAAATTCCCAAAAGGTGTATCCCAGTAACACACTGGTCGTTAATGCCACCCATATACATCTGTGTACACATACACACACACGCGCGCGCACGCACGCACACACGCACACATGCACGTACGCACACACGCACGCACACACACACACACACACGCACACACACACACACACACGCACACACACACAGACACACACAAAGACACACACACACACATACACACACACACACACACACACACAGTCACGTTCAATTCCCACCCATCTGTTAGGTGAGGTTGCTGCTAATGTCCAGGGCTTGCTGGTACACCTGAGTCATGTCCTCCAGGTCCCCTAGCAAGGAGAAGCTGCCATTGTCCCCTGGGGAGCCTTTTGTTTTGGGGCCACGGCTGAACTTGGGTCCCTGGAGCGGAGGGGCAGGCTGGAAGCCCTTGAAGTTGGCGAGCTGCAGCAGGTTTTCAGCTGAGACACAGGCCCTGATGTTTGGGCGGAGGTGGGTGGTGGAAGGGTGCCACTCAGCCCCACTCAGGGAGCTAGGCGACAGGGACAGCGTGGAGCTGTCCTCTCCGACAATGCTGGAGGGCCGACTCTGACTGCGGGACAGACCTGAGTCAGTTGATGGAGGAGGCTCACCAAGGACTCCAGCCACTGCTGCTGCCGAGGGAGGCCCGCTGTAGGTGGAGTACTTGCCGTTTCGCTTCAAGATGCCCTTTCTCCCCATCGCTCTCTTAGGCGGGGAGGTGGCTAGCAGAGACATACTGGCACCCCCCAAAAGCTCAGAGGACTCGCTGCGCTCTGGTGAAGAGTAGTACCCTGATTCCCGCTGTTGGTTGTTCTTCAAGATGCCTTTTTTGGGCAGAGATGGCACCATTTTAGCTGGCGAGCCTCCTCCCAGAATCAGCTCCTCTTCCTCTTGATCTGGACTTGAGGCTTCCTCTCCCTCTTCGGTTTGTTGAGGCAGCGCTGCATGGCCCAACTCCACATCTTCCAGACTGGCAGACTGCTGCTCCTCAGTGACCCTGGTCTTAAGGATCCCCTTGGGTCTCTTCAGACCCGGTTTGTCCTCTGCTCCACAGTGGGTCTGCCCTGACTCAACATTTTCCTTCTTGGACTTTTTGGGCCTCTGGCGCAGCAGTTGGGGCATGGCTGCAGCTTTGGCTCCAGAACCACGTGGCTCAGTGCGGTTCTGCCAGTCGATGAAGCGGGCCAGCATAGGCGAGCCTCCATGGTCATGTTGGGTCTCGCAGTCACACACACTGTTCTTCCAGCCCCAGTTTACCCACCAGTGGTTGGCTATGTCCTCCACTGTGGCCCGGCGCTCAGGATTCACCATCAGCATCCAGCGGATCAGTCCACGGGCATCTAGCAGGAAACATGACAAGAACAATCTGTAAGCTGCCACATATAACACATCACTTTCATAAAAAGCTAACTATTTGATAACAAGCTATTAATGAGTACTAAAAGGAGAAGTGGAGTTGAGTTCGACACTGCAAGCACTACCTGGGGCTGTCTTAATTGAAAGATGCTGGAACTGGTGTGGGTTTTCATTAAATAATTGAATAATTAAGGCTGTGTGTAAAAGCTGGTGATATAATTATTTGCTTATTTGGCTTTTAAAAACAAATGCAGTGCTTTATACCCTTACTAAAAGCATTAGTCACTAAATATTTTACATGATTATTTTTCCATTGTTCAGTTTAAACCACAACAATGTACCCTCAGTTAAACACTAGACAACACATGCTAGTGACAACGTTTACACCATGTGAGTGTCTTTGGTACTGCAGTATACCAATAATAATAGGCACAAAAACAAAATTGTTTCCAACTTTCAATGGAATGTTTGCATTCCTGTTCCTGCCATATATTTCAGTTCCTGAAACAACTAGACTTGAGATTAGATTTATTAAAAATGGTGATGTTATTGAGTTTTTTAATACTATCTGGACAAAAAGTGTAGATCTGAGCATCATGTGTAATGGATTGTGCAGATTCTACTATATGTACACATTGAGAGCACTCTGATCCATATTCCATTCAACAGTTTATGGACCAATGTCTCAAAGAGTATTTTCTGGAATCTACATAAAGAAGTGACTGCTATAGAATTTATGGACATAATCTCAGGGGTTGAAAGTTTCTGACAAATGGTGTTCCCAAAGTGACTCTATCTGCAGTTCAGCTGAACTAGATTTGCCAAGTATAGTTTATGATGTAGTTTCTGGTGGTGATGGAGCAATGGATAAGACACATGACTTTGGTGTGAGAGACCCGGGTTCGAATCCACTGTGACACCAATGTGTCCCTGAGCAAGACACTTAACCCCTAGTTCCTCCAGAGGTTGTGCGACCTCTGACATATATAGCAATTGTAAGTTGCTTTGGATAAAAGCGTCAGCTAAATGAATAAAGAAAAAGCACTGGGATCAGGTGTGTTTTCCCAGAATGACAAAAACCAGGAAAATACAAACAGAGGTTCCTGCCGTACCTGAGGACTGAGTGGGCTCTTTGTACTCGCCGTTGCTTATCTGGCGAATGAGGTTCTTGTGGTCTCCCCCATCAAATGGCATGGTCCCGTAGACCAAGGTATACAGCAGCACCCCGAGAGCCCAGCTGTCCACCTGATGGTAGAAACAAAAAAGCTGGTCATACACATGTTCATTCAGTCATACACAGAACACACACTGCCTATAAACTGAGCCATATATACTGTACGCAGCAAGCAAACAAAACAAATAGTTGAGGTGTGTTCAATCTTGTGTTATGTAATGAAGACACAGCCTTCCCATTCCTGTTTTGATGAGTGATTCATTGCATTAATGTGTGGAATGAACAGAATTTTGAGTGATGCTCTTGAGTTTACTTTGACATTAATCAGCACCATAATTACTTTTTCACCCTAATGCCACGCACGAACATCTCTGTTAAAGCGCTTGCGATGCTACAGTTATTCTTCAGTGCATCTTTTATAGAAATAATAACAAATGCCAGTACTCTGGTTGGAAATGGCTTATTTCTACGTGGGTAAATCTACCAGCCCCCCTTCACGCTCTCACAGTCTGTCAGGGGGAAGCGAGCACTTTCTGACCACTAACCTAATGCAACATGACTTTCTAAATAAGCGGTTACATAACAATTTGTGTCTGGGGCATGAGGAGGTGCAGAGCTATGTGGGAAGTTGTGAGATTGGAAGGGGGTAATGAGTTGTGATGTCCTGGCCCCTGATGACTCACTGAGACATGCTGCCATTCAGAGATCAGTAGATGACCTGTCTATGTGACAGTGATTTGTGTGTATTGACTGTAGTTAGGGGGGGATGTGATGTTCTGAGGAATGTGCTTCTGATGGTGGTATCTTAAGCTCTAAGACACAGTCTAGGAAGAGGAAATCAGATAGGGCCAGTTAAAGAGTTAGTGTACTTCCTCTAAGGATCTGGACCACATCAAGAATGTTTCACTCTCCTGTTGCTATTGGTCCATTCCTGAGGGCGAGACAGGGCATGCAGTATTGTTGTGATCTATTTTCATTGCTTGTGTTTGCTGTAATTTGTGGCCTCACCCCAAACGAGGTTCTGTAATTTTGATTGCAATCGGACTGCTGTAGTTTTTAGCACTCTGGAGGAAATTATAGTGAATTACGCTAAATTGAATGGTTGGACTTGAATATCTAAAAATGCAAGTTTTTTTCCCCCTCTGTTGCTTTGTTTTATGTAACTGATGCGATTTCAGAGACAACGCCCTTCAGAATGACTCTGGAATTGCCAGATAAGTGGCTTTGGGGAGACATTTTCACTCTTTCTTTCACCAAAACTATTTGACTTTGACCATGAGCGTCTTTTAGAGGCTGTGGAGTTCATTCCAATCCCATTAAGATGAGAAGAAAGTGAGTAAAAACTCCAGTACCTCACTTCAAAGGACCCAAACATTGTAGAAAGGGGGGACAGGGGAGGGTGCAGACAGTATCTGAGCTGACCCACTGTGAAGTTGCAAGAGAGACCTCCCTTTGGAGGCCAATAGTAATCCCATCAAAGAAAAATAAAATAAACCCTATCCACCACTTTGTCTCCAGCCTATGTGATGATGATAATCACTAGTGAGATAATAATGATGAAAGATATATAAAGTGAGAGATCTAGGAGGTTCACACCAAATTTAACAGCTAAGAATGACAATAATGATGATGAACTAAATCAAGTCCTGGAAATTAAGTTCACACACAAACAGCTGCTTAGTCATTATCATTGTTTTGCTCACTGGTTCTCACCTCTGGGCCACGGTATGGTCTCCCATTGACGATCTCTGGTGAAGCGTAGAGCGGGCTGCCACAGAAGGTTTGCAGCAGCTTGTCCTTATGGTAGAGGTTGGACAGCCCAAAATCAGCAATCTGTGGAAACAGTGATATGTGTGAATTTTACACTGGCCATGTGATCGTTAATCCCTCATACAAAGATCATTTGGGGTAAGGTATTATAGTCCTGTGGGTAACGCATCACAGATAAAAGGGCAAACTCACCTTTATGTTACAGTTTTCATCCAGTAGCACATTTTCCAGTTTCAGATCCCTGTGCACAACTCCATTCTGAAAGACAATCACAAAAAAACAAAGTAATGATTGATTAATCTATCAATGTATTATTCATGAGAGATTGATCCAAGTAATAAACAGTCCATTGTATTAAGAGATGATTTACTCAAAGCTTACAAAGCTATCTTGTGGCTCTCGGGGGAAATCAAGGCAGCCTATTGGTCTAGTACTCTTTAATTGGTCTTGTCCCTTCTGGGGTCTTTATGCTGACATCTGCTATGATTTTCTTTTTAAATCGACTCACATGATGTGTCACATAAACATGATCCTGTAATTACCACCTTGTATGAATGATGTTCTCACAACATCTTGGGATTAAAAAACAACTATGCTGTTAATGTCTGGGTTAATGTCTGGGTTTAAAAAAAACCCTGGAATTAACATGTGGTATGCAGACAGACAGAACCCAGCTCAGATGTGGAGGAGTGACTTCATCCATCAGGGTTGCGCTCTGCATGGCATCTCCCATTGGTTATTGCTTGGCAGGGAGCTCATGTTCACATGACCCTGATTGGTGGATACAATGAAGAAATGGTTGCTTGCTTGTTGTGTCAGTGACTCACACCACCCCACCCAGCGGGAGGTTGTGCTTGGTAGTGATGATTCATCATTCACGGCTGTCTGGGACTCTCCTATCTGAGGACCATGACATCATCCCTATCTCCAGCTGGGGAGTGGATGACAAGAGGGGAGCTCATCCAAACAAGCCCTGGGACCTTGGGGTTTTGATGGGAGTTAGTGACGTGTGGAACACGGGTTGACATGGGTGTGGCTGGAGCTAAATCTCTGGGGAAACGCTTTAGGGGTATCTTGGGACGTCCATCAGTGTGTCAACAGATGAGGCCAGAATTAATGCAAAGCCTGTTTGGTGCACTGTATCAGATAATAAGCCTGAATTAAACTGGTCTGTGTTCCATCTTCACTCTGAAACAGATGACTCCCTAACAGCCGTGCGCCAAGAAAAGCACACAGTGTAGTAAGGGCTGCAGATTAACTGGCTATATGGTTGACTGTGGAGGTGCATGGTTTATGTTACAATAAGCATGCTGCTGCATGGAAAACAAAGCCTGCATGTTTATATCTATGTATAGTATGGTATGGGTTTCCTCACCTTGTGGCAGTGGTGCACGGCGGAGACTATCTGTCTGAAGAAGTGTCGAGTCTCCCGCTCACTCAGGCGCCGGCGCTCGCTAATGTAGTCATACAGCTCGCCCTTGCTGGCGTACTCCATCACGATCACGATCTTGTCCTTGTTCTCAAACACTGAGAAATGATAAGAAAACAATTGGGAGTTCATTAATCTACTTTCAGGAAATAGATCTATATCAATAGCAAGAGAGATGGGAGGAGAACTTATAAAGTCATTCCAGTTTCATTCTATCATGTTAAAATCACACATGGACATTGTGATGTAAAAAGCAGAGTAAACCAGTTTACCCCCTTTAGTTTTGAAGCATGAATCCAAATTCCAAAGGAGCACATAACATCTCTACACTTCCCAAGGTTATATCACCCAAACCCCACCTCATGTGTCTGGCTCCTTCACAACATTGCAGGGAGGGGCTGTTAACTCAATCAAGCCCAGTACTCAGAGACGAGAGAGTGGAGAGCAGTGAAACAGAGAGAAAGCAGCACCTCTCAAAGAGAGAATGAGTTAGCTTTGCAGATAGATGGTATGCTACAGTTTTATGTGCCACTTCGCAATTCAACATTGCGTCATGTCAACACATTTCACAACACATTCCCACATTCTTTTAACCACCATACTAGTGTCCATCTGATTGGAAAATATCACAATATTGAATATATTGCATAACAGTATATTATAACAACACCCTTCTCAAAACCATTAATTAAAAATATTGCATTACTCATTAGTAATTCATGACTAAACACATGTAAAAGCATCACCTTGTTATTTTAAGAGAAGCACAAACTGAAGCACGAACTGTTTATCATGTATTTCTCTGAATAAATAATTACTGTTCTTCTGTGTTCTGTTTACTCATTAAAATCTATAGCAGTGACAATATACTGTATCTACTGCTTTTATATTTGCTCAATTTTTATATGACCAAAACAAAGAATGAAAAAGGATGGGAAACAATGCTGGTTAATTCATCCCCAGTTTCACTTTTAGAAGAGAAAACAACGTGAATAAAATATTTCTTTTACATTAACTAACAGTCTCACTTGAATCAAATCTGGTGACTGGAGAAAGTGTTATTACAAGTGTATTACTGTAAAGCAAGACTAACCAACTGCAGTTACCAAACATATCATTCGTTGTCAGCATTTAGCCTTCTGGTGTATCATTTTAACTTGGCAACATACTTCCCAGTGCCTTGGCATGAAGGGAATGAAAATGGTTAGGCAGAGAGAGAGAGAGGAGAGAGAGAGAAAGACAGGGTATACTGAGGAGATGACAACAACACAGTCAGCCATGTTGCTCCGTATTGTGTGGGTTGATTTTCCCACACAGCAGGGTCACTGAGGGTGAAGGCCTCTGCTTTCTGCACCCTTGAGTGAGCACCTTCATAGTTTGTCACACTACTTTCCTCACCCCCTCCCGGGGTCCTTTGAAAGATATAATCCTCTACAAAAACACACAGTTGCTGAGTGATGGTAATGCTCACCGATTCTGGCTGCTCTGGAAGTAACAGACGGCATGTAAGCCAAGTACCACCGAAGGCAGAACAGATCCAGCCTTCTGACTGGTGGACAGAGGTGGTGACCTGGGGTAACATTCACAATGATCCGTGTTGGGGTTGTGCTTGGAGAGCCAATTCCCAGCTTGCACTCCCATTTACCTTTGACCCCTGGTGGTGAAGTAATTACCTGGGTTACATAACTTGGGTTTGTTACAGCCCGTTGGGTACACCAGCCACCACTACAGTCTCAATGTCACATATTGGGCTTTTGTTCACAGGTCAGGCCCTCACGCAGAGTACTATTTCAAAGTGCAATACAGAAGAGTGGCGGAATACTGTTTAAATTACTATCTAGGCTTATGTCACCTTTAGAGAATGCAGTAAAATGAATACAATGAAAAGTGTGGCTCTTCACTCACAGAAGGGAGAATGGTTTGAGAGTCTGTTCTAACTTCATATATCCTCCTTATTTACCTTTTCCCCTATGAATTACACTTATCCACTTTGTTGCTGAGAGTCAGATGATAACATATGAGATACCAATCTGTGCGCCAAATGTGACACTACAGCTAGCAGCCAGTTAGCTTAGCATTGAGGCTAGAAACTAATTAACTAGTTCCCATCCCATCTCCCGCAGAAAGCTCTGCTCTGAACCGCTTGAAAACAGCTCGTTTGTTGTCCAGCCCTTCACTTCCTTTACTTGTGACATCACAATGAAAACGCGTCATAAAGCTTGCCAAGCAGCTTGCGGGGGTCAGGCACGCCCTCAAACCAAGCTAGTCTGAGCAGAGGCCCTTTGGCTCGACTTGCCTTTGTTTGGGTTTCCATTGTAGAAATGTTGTACCTGTACCTGCTTCCAGGTACTTTTTTTCGTATCACCTCACCTCCATCGAGGTTCCAAGCAAGCTGAGGGATACTAAAATGTAACGTGAAAACACGACAGACTGCTGATTGGTCAGAGAGAATATTCACTATTCACTGCATCATCATTGCTTGCACCAGACAGAGGCCAGCAACATAAAGTTTTATATTTTACAGTTTTCACATGTTATTTCATCACTAAATCCACTTCTGAGAAGTTTCGAGGTGAGAAATCAGCTGTGTAGATTTCGAATATTGACAGTTTTACGAGAAGTGATGGTGAAACAAAAATGTGCTTGAATATTTTCGGAGTTGAGGAGCCCTCGGCTCCCGCCGTCACACAGACCGCTGCAGCAACAACGGCAGAGGAAAACACAGCTGGAAGGTTTTCATACCGCTTATCTGTCTTTACATTCTGAGGAATGCTGAAACGTTTTAACCGTAGACTGTATTTTAAGAGCTTTGTGGGTCGCTGGTGTGTGTGTCGCATTGAACATTACGTTGTGGCAGTTGTGTGTGGCGTCGCTATGACGACCTGCAACATACTATCTCTGGGTACTATCTGCAATGGAAAACGGAGCAGGGCCGAGTAGAGCTGAGTCTATCGATTTTCGGCAAGGCAGCATGGATCGTCAGAACACCGGCAACAGTTCAACTTTTAGTCCTAATGGTAAGATCTGGAACAACGATGTTGTGTGGTTGTGGACTTGTGAGTAATCTGCTAGGTTACAGTCACAGTCTGAAGAGGCTTTGATTTGGATCACACTACCTTGTTTCTTACGACCCGCCCTTCTCTGCTTCTGATTGGTTAGTAGTCCTTACCTGGGAACTGCGCATGTGCAACTAGTAACAAGTAAGATGCATCACTCTGTAGCTCAAGAGCAGAGTGTACAATACATAGGGTGAAAAGAGGAGCTGCAAAATGCAGTATGAGAAAAATATGGTGTTTTTTGAAAATTAAACCATGTAAACCTGTTCTGGTACAACCCCTAATTAAGATTTTGAACCTGAAAATGAGCATAAAACCACCTCTTTAATTCACACAAAAACTGAAGTATAAAAACAACAAGTTGAGATTTAATGGAGATGTATGTGTCGGACTATTTGTTGGCTGGGAAAAGCAAACTAGGGGCACTAGGGTACGTAGTTGCCTATGCCTGAGAATCTGCTTTTAAATGCCTCGCACAGCATGCTGATGGGTGCAGAATGTGAGGGAGTGGTAAAAATCAATCTTCACACACACATCTGGTTCAGCTTTGCTTCACACAAAGCAGTTAGCAGGGGCTGTTGAAGAGGGTGTTGCCGGATACACAAATCTTGGGGCCTCCTATATATCTCTAAAGCAAGGCTGGGAGGAGGCCAGGCCACAACAGTAAACGTTGGGTTTGAGGAGAAACACCAAAGAGCGAGAGCAATGAGTCTGGTAGAGTATTTTGGTGGCGTACGCTGCTTTTAAAGGAAGGCAGCACACATAGGAACACCATCCAGTCTCCTTGGAGTTTATAAAGCTGGGTGTTCTTTTAATCATTCTCCTACAAAACACATAAAACTGCACTTCAGCCCTTCAGCTGACTACTGGCACGTTCCCATGACAAATAGTGATGTTTGCTGCATATTCACATTACTGATAACTACCTGGGGACTTTGAAACTGAACAAAGGTCAGTGAGTAAGCCAGTTTGGCAGTGGCACATAAATAACTGCCATTATGCCAGGGCTGCTATCGTGAAAAGGGCACTGAAACCGTTGCTTTGTTGACATGGGCATAAAAATAGTCAGAAGTCACAAATCATATGAAACCAATTCACATTGCAGTGCCTTGCGACTTTAATTGCCTGAAAATAGGCACAAACTACATTATAAGGGATGACTAATTGCCAGAAATATGTTGAAAGAATTCAATGGGAATTGTTCAGGCTTTTTACTCACCATTAATTCTAATCTATGTTTTCTTCCAGGGAGGCTAAGGTCATTCTAAAAGACAAAAAAGGAGGTCCCAAAAAGTAAATATGTGAGCCGTTTAAGCCTGACTTGAAGGCTTTGATATTTAGAGAGTTGCTTCCTAGGGTAGATATATGTTGACGTTGCTCCGGGGAAGACTTAAGGCACCCTTGTAACACCCCTTTCCTCCCTCTGCATAGCAATTGGACTGGAGTCAGACAGGGTGCAGGCCTGGGTGACTGAGGTCAATCCAGTGTCTCCCTAGCTACACACACACACACACACACACACACAGCTGTAGTTGTCTCTAAGTATCAGCAGATGTCTGGCCCTGAGATCAAGACCAGAGAAGACAAGAGATGAGACCTCTTATGTGGGAGAGGCAATCCCTTAGAATACCACCCCTCTTACACACACAAACTTTCAACACATGTGTGCACACACACACACACACATACACACACACACACATACACACATAAACTGAGGGAGATTTAGACGCAACATTGTCAAAGCCATCCAGGCTTTTACTGGCCCAGGCAGCCCAGACAGAGCAGAGAAGATGAATAACATCCCAGAGCTGTAGTCCAGGTCTTATTGTGACATCTGCATGTCAAAACATGACAATTCTGCAACTTATATGAACAGAGGGAGGGGTGAATTTTGGACGTGTGTGTTTTTGTTTATGTTTGTTCAAGTCAAATGAGTGTGCATGATTTACCACCTGTGTATGTGTATGTGACATGCAGCAGACCCTCACCTTCGTATATAGAAATGATGTGTGGGTGGCGGAGGGATGACATGATCTCAATCTCTCTGCGGATGTGAACCATATCCTGCTCATCCTTGATCTTCTCCTTTCGAATTGACTTGATAGCCACCTGGAAACAGAGGACAGAAGACACTTTGATCAATGACTTATAGCAACATAAAATGTATAAAGTAAATAGCAATAGCTTGGGTGTATCAGGTGTAACAGCTTAAAACACATTTTCCTTTTTTCGCACTAATTGCATAGATATGTTGATTTATTTGGAAAGGGAGGAAAAATCAAAGAAAATAAAGAAAGTAAGGGATTGAAGGACAACATATTTACAGTCTGTCACATTCATTATCTTATCAGTGAACTTTAAAATGTACATGGCTCTGCATGTGATATCTGTCTGTCTCAGCAAAAACATGAGCCAACTCAGTATGTGTTGTTACATTTCTTTCCCTAATAACCTTTGTGTACTTCATCAGCCTAATCTACCTCTCTTCTCAGGGGTCCTATAAGGCCTCTATAACAACCATTTATTTTATCACCAGGCATTGCTGTCGTGACGGCCAGATGAGTCAATAAGAGTGGGAGGTGTCATCTTAGTCTCACACTGTGTAATTTACTCAGCCTTCTTTCTGTACGAAGCTAAATGAAGGTCCTCTCTTTGAGAAAAACAACCTGACACGTGGTGCCATAATGGAGGCTTGCTTTGTACTCTTTCAGAGCCCGTGCCTACATTTAACCAGGTATTAGTCAGTGTTTGGGCTAGGTCTCTGATCTGGGGCCCCAAACCTTTCTCTAACAGAGAGATCAGAAGTCAGATTAACACGGTGAAACATGGGGTTTCCATAGAAACTTTCTATCTGGAAGGAGCTGTTGGCAGAAAACAAGACTATAGTTCTACAGCCACATTAACGCACAGTGGCGCTATCATGCTTATAATAACAATGCTGATGTTTAGCAGGTATGTTTACCATATTCATCATCTTAGTTGAGTGTGTTAGCATGCTAATATTTGCTAATTAGCACTAAACTGCTGAGGCTGATGAGAATATCATTAGTATTCCAGATATTTGGTCATACAACCAAGAGTAAAATGTTGGCACCAGACGAAAAGTAAATGGATCACCAAAGTTGTTGCAATTCAGTATCATGACATGTCTGTATCATGAAAAAGAGGTGAGCAAGGTGTTAAATAGTCATTCTAAAGGGAGGCAGGAAGACGTGGAGGTCAGAGTGCTCCTCCATAAATCACATGTCGGTATTAACCTACATAGCCATGTTTCCTCCCCTGTCAAAAAGTCCTTGAGAAGACACTGAATCACTACCCAGCCTCTTATTTTAGTCATTCTGAGCCAATGGCCTACTTATGAAATAGCCTGAAAAGGCTGACCTGCTGGGAGTTTTATGGAAGAATCAGGAGAATGGGCAGGGGTTGAGGAAGTGATTCAGTCAACTTGTCCTGCTAATGTGCCTGCTACAGGAGGTTCAATGGTCAACAACTACACTTGAGTTGACAATTTTAAACCACCAGGGCAATGCCACCGGGGTAAGAGACAGCCACAATGCATTCAAACCTCTAGCCTTTGCACTCCTTAAATAAGAGGTTAGTAACCTTCTCCAAATAAACCAATCAAGAGTACACAGTCTAGCACATGTCACTATAATTGTAGCCTAAACATTCTGGATTGAGTCCTGGGTTTGCTTTGATCAGGCCTGTATAGAGTCTGTTTGCTCTGAATTCTGTTAGTTTAAACTTTTGTCCTCTCCTAGCTAAGCGGTAGTATTCTGAGGAGCACAGCTTTATTCCATGCAGCAGAAACCACAGGCAGTAGTGAGTGCCAAGCTAATTACCGTGTACATCAATAAAAATAACCCCAAACCGGAATAGTTCCCTTCCAAAGCATGTCTTGATTACATAGAATTTAAAGAAATTATACCATAATAAACAAGATGGGGTCCAGGGGGTCCACATGCTGTGTTCTTAATTGGTTAAAAGTTGTTTGTGTCTTAACACTGATATTTTCCTCTACCTCATCAGATTCATCAACATTTTATCACTGATCCCCAAATCGTGAGTATATATTTTTGACTTTGGAGTTTAGCAGTGAGGCAGAATGTGAGTCACCTTCCTGGATTTAATGTAGGAATTAATTCAGGAATTCATTAATTTAGGATACAACTGCGAAACGACCTACAAAAGTTACACGTAAAGCCAAGTAAACTTTCTCTGTAGAACTGCTGCCTAAAACCAAAATGGTATTTTCTCCTAAAGGGGTAGTAATCAGTCTTTAACTGCCATGAGCTTAATTCCACACTATATGCTAACTCATTGAATGAGCCAGCTCTCCCGAATTGGGCTTGAGACAAAGCCAGGTATCTCTTGTGTATCGCCTCATGTTCCCCTGCCCTGACCCTGATGTGGATCATTAAACAGGACTGCAGATCAGCCACTTGCCAGCTGGCCGGGCTGGCTGACACAGCTACGCTTGTCCTTAAGTGGATCCCTATTACTGTCACTCATAGTAACAGGCGCTGCACTGCTGCCCACGCTGGCCCCTGCCAGGTATGGGGCCTTGCTCTTCTGGGCCCCCTCCTTGTTCACAACAGAGCTTGTTTGAAGTGAAAGTTCATGTTTCGCTTCACTGGAGCCTGCCATCTTCCTGCGCTTTCTCAGGCCATTAAAATAGATGAAGTATTCATCATCAGTTCACCCTTCCGTGCGTTTTCTAAAGATCATGATCATCTGTTGTGTTGAGTGTGTGTCTGAGTCAGAGTTAGGGGGGGAAGAGACAGAGAGAGTGAAAGAGTGGGAGGATAAGGGCCGTCACTTTTCCAGAGAACTATATTCTCAAATTCAGCCAGAAATCATAATACCTCATCAACAGCACCACATTTAGCAGAGGAATGTCAGTGTTTTCCCCTCTTGCGTACCTCTCCAGTGAATCCATTGTTGGGGAATGATGTAATCTGGTGCTTTAAGATCATATTAATATGACTCTCTAATCCCTTTAGCTAAGGCTGTCCCTCTCAATGTTATGACGGTGGGCTTCCCTGTGTCTCTATGCTAACTGCCAATCCTCTCCTGTCTGTGATGGAACTCCCATACAGGATATTAACCTTCCCCTTCCATCTCATTTCCTGCTATGGATGGCCTTTCATGCATCACTGCCCATTTAAGGCCCGCCTGTCACCACAAACTTTTCACTATAGTCATCTAGATGGCATATCAGAAACACAAAGTCTCTTTCACAAGTATACAAACATGAAACACATCTTCTAGAGGCATGCACAAACTCATGAGCTTGTGCATGTGTCACATATCCAGACTATGATGTATATGATCAACTCCATATAATGTTGGGTTTCCATTTAGCTGCCAAGCCGTACAACATTTGGCTTTGCAGATTAAAGCAGACACTCACTCAGTTCCACTTTCGCTGACACACTGAATGTGCCCACAGCTAATCAATCTCCCTCAAGCGCCTTCAGTTCATTCCACATATGTGCACACACACAGTCACACACAAAACTTTCTGAGTCTGTCCCCTCACTTATCTTTCTCTGCTCTCCTCATTTGGTTTGTGGAAGGAACCAGGGAAAGGTACAGGGTGATTGCATAACAGTCTGACCACACTGCTGCTGTATTTGCCATATGCACACAAGGGACTACCTTTCAGTCAGAGGTCATGTAAACTCTAGCAACGTAGTGCCAGACACACGTGGCCCGTGATGTGGCCGGCAAGCATGCTCTGTCTGTTTTCTGCTGTGCAGAGGCGTTGATTCTCAAAGGACTTCCCTAAGATATACAAACTCCCCCGTTTACTGACAAGCTATTTTAGGTCTGAATGCTAAACTGAGGAAGATTACAGGAGAAATGAAGCCACTAGGGCACTGAGTTTTGACCTACAAAGAATTATTTGTATACTGACAGGTGTTTCTTTAATTAATCCACGTTCCTTTTTTTCATATATATCAGCGAGAGTAGGCTAAACAGAAACACCTCTCTGTGTAATGCAATACATTTCAACACTACCACAAATTCATCACACAGTTAAATTAACACCTGACCTTTCAAAAACTGAACATTATAACCTTCATGAAGGTAGGATTCATTGCAGACTGCATTAGTTCTAACTACATGTACCTAATAAACTGGAAACTGATTGTATATTATGGGTGTACTCTATTGAAGATTTTAATTAGGAAATGTAATTTTAATAATTACCAGTAGGTAAGCATGGTTTTAGAAACATTGCAATTGCGGCTACTGTTACTCCAATACATTATCGAAAGCCACATTTTGTTCTTGCTAATTTGAGCTCTGAGGGAAACACTATTCATAATGTAAAAAGAATTTAATTTGACCCTTCCTGTCAATGCATTGTGCAATTTTACAATAGTGAAAGTAAAATACTTCACATTAGCACTACTGCCATGGCAACAATGAATCTGAAAACATACTGAAGAAACAACAAGGAGCCAAGTCGGACAGGCCAAGAGGGAGTAAGCCCTACTAGAGGTTTTATGATCCCCCTATCAAGCATGCATTTGCCAGGAGCTATGAAACCATTGGGGACATTGTTGACCTATACTGAGTTTCCCCTGGCATTCTCAGTGCATGGAAAGTTCCCCATGTCCTGCCAGAATGGGCACAGGGGTCATATTTTACCACACGTGGAAATATTCAGACGGATGCGCTGGTTTGCAAGGACATAACAGCAGATGGTGAGTTTACTATGGTAAAGAAGACAGCCAATACATTTTTTAAATGAAGAAACAGAAAGGGGTGGACCGAAAGAATAGACTATAGCCTGTGAGACACTGAACAAAGTCATGTAAGCTGCTTTCAGTGATGCTTACTAGGATCACTTCTATCACATCAGTCAGTCAGTAGCCGGATTTGCACTCCAGCATCCGGTCTTGAGGCCCACCATAGGACAAGGCGTGTGCAGCCAAAACTCACTGGCCCCATGGGCCCTTTTGAGCAAAGGGGGAATTCCCAGCGGGGGATGGACATGCACACGCCCCTTAGCAACAAAGAACTTATTTTAGGACCCGTGTTGTTTGTAATGGCAACTAAAATTGGCTTTACAAAAGTAGGCTATGCATGTCTAACAGCCATATAGACCTGCTAAAAGCATCATGCCATGTGTTTACAGTCTCTTAAGTGGCTCACCTCTCTGCCGGAGTGCCTTTCAATGGCCTTCTTGACTTTGCCATAGGTGCCTCTTCCCAGCGTCTCCAGCAGCTCGTAGCGATGTTTCAGGTTATGCTTGTGATGGTGTTTCTTCACGCCCGAGTTTCTCCGTCCATCACTGCCTGCCGGGGTATCGTCGGGTGAGTTGCCGGCAAGCAGGGATGGAGTTGGAGGTGGAGGGGAGAGGTCACCCCCTGCCGGTTTGCCCGCAGAGGTTTGGCCTTTCTGGGCCTCGGGACGCCTTGCCCCCCGGTGAAGCGATAAATAAGCGGTTTCCATCTCACTAGGGAAGTGTCCAAACAACCTTCCCACTGTTAAATATTTCAAACTAACTACCTAAAACAAATTGATAATATAATACTTATAGATCTAATAATAGCCTAGTAATAATAAATAAATAAATTACAAGGAATAACGCGTAGCCTACTAGTCATATTATTAGGCCTACATGTAGAAACTAGCATTTCCAGATTGTCTTGTTGATCGACTTTGATCAATGCGAACAAGGATTTATCCTCCTAGGCTATCTATTCATGTTATTATCGCTATATAATCAATCTACTGAGGATTAAGCACAAAAGGTCTAAAAGGACATTATCAGTCCATAATTACCGGATACATAGTCCTATTATCATCGGATAAAAATAATTAATTCTAGTGCCAATTTATGATAAAATATGTATTCAGATTTCGACAGCAGGCAGCATGCCGAAAGCTGAATACACGTTCGATTTAGAGATGATATTGGCTATAATGTATTTGCAAGCTAATTCCCACATAAAAGAAAAACGCCTAAATATATGGGTTTGATCTCCTCACTCCTTAATTGACTGGCATGGTCTAGCTATGGTTAATTCTTGCTCGTTCACATTATCTGTCGTCCTAAACGCTGCCAACATCACCGACTCACGTCTAAAAGGCGAGAAAGCTGCGACGAAACCGGCGTTTTGGATGAAGATGACCCTCATTTTGTCCACGGCCCAGGTATAGCTCCTCACTCATCTGGACTCTGTCTATTGTGCGACTGCATGCTCCGTGCAGTAGTCGACGGCGGTAGAGGTGCGCTGTGATCGGACACTATCTCAAGCTGAGACGTTTTGGATATTGCCATGGTCGTTTTGCTGCTCCCCTTCTTGTTCTTGTTCTTCTTCTCCGTCTGCCCTTCTTCTTGTTTCTCCCCTTTCTCTCTCTATCCTCAACGTGAGAGGCTGTGAATAAGGAATGCGAGAGGATCCGAGTCTGGAGGCGGGGTTTGCGCAGACCGCCTCCTCCCCTGTCTTTTCTGTTCCCCTCTTTCTTTGTGCTCTCTTCCCCTCTCACATCTCTGATATGACTGCCGATGATCAGTGGCGTACCTAGGATGTGTACGGATGGTGCCCCCTCCCCCTTCCACCAAGAAGTGGAGTGTAACCAATTTTAACTCCAGTACTGTACTTAAGTACAATTTTGAGGGAATTGTATTTTACTTGAGTATTTCCATTTTCTGTTTTTGGACTTTTGAACACCCCACTACAATTCAGAGGTTTGACCTTGCCAACCAGTAAAGTTACAATTTTCATCCATGCCAGACTCATAATACATGTAGTGACTACTTGGAAGGAATTACATGAAAGGGATGTATTTTTTGGCTTAAGTTATCACTATATTGATGATACATACATATGTATGATTTCACTCAATAAATATTGTTAATGAAATGAAATGTTGTTAATGATAAATTATCATGGACGTTTTGGCTGAACAGGTACATGTACATGTGCTATAGATAGTGCTTGAAGTGTGCCGGAACGCACCGGTACACAGTGCCGGCACCTCGACATTTTACTCTTTGGTGTACCGGGACATGTTCTTGCAATGTCACTTGTCGTGAACCAACCAATCACAGCCTGGATAGGGCGGGACATTTAAAAGTATTGACAGATAGCTGTCATTTACACTGGGGACGCTGGAGACATGTCAGTATCAGAATGTCTCAATCACTTTTTGAAAGAATTTGTTAAAAATATTCTGAAAAACAGCTTGCAACTAGAAATGTTAAATAAGTACTGGCACCTATTTTATTACACTTCGAGCACTGGCTATAGAGTATAGCTATAATGTGATGTTTTTGTTTGTGCATTTTTTGTCCAAAGCCTTTCTATGAGCTGTAGATGAAACTCACTCATGGGATCACATTAAATAGGATTAGCTAGGCACTCCAATACCTTTGAGTGAAAAGTATCTCCCATTCAGAGTTGGACCAACAGTGAAATATGGTCAAAAACAACTCCTTCTGTTCCTGATTTATGGTCTTCAGTAAATGTGTTTTTCAATGCTGTATCCCATTTAACATCTGTGTGAAATTTTGTCATGATTGCTGCTTCAATTGTTGAGTTATGGCCAAGAACATGTTGTTCAAGGTCATTTTGAAGTCACAGTACCCTGACCTTTGAGTCAAAAGTGTCTCCAAGTCATTGAGTAACTAACTATGAAATATGGTCATCAATCTTTGTTCACGAGAATGGGACGGAAGGACAACACGAAAAGATAATGCCTCCAGCCATCGGGTCATCGCCGGTGTGGAGGAATTATAGATGGTCAATAACTATAATGCAATATTATAATGTACCTTAGCCTGAAATGGACCATTCTGCATAATGAGTACTTTTACTTTTTCTACTTTAAGAATATTTTGATGACAATCCATTTTCACTTTCACAGGACTTTTACTTGTACCAAAGTATTTCTACACTGTGGCATTGCTTACTTACGCAAAGATCTGAGTACTTCTTCCACCACTGCCTCCACCAAGGATGAAAAAACAACATTTTGTGGTTTTACTGGGGTTATATGCCGGACTGTTTCTCGGCCTGGACTTTTGCCATCACCGTGAGGTTGCCAGGCAACCGGCCAACAAATAGTGTATTTCCCAAAATGTTGAACTACTCCTTAAATTTATTGCAGGTGCTATGTAGAGGTGCACTGAAAGACAAAAAATACCCGCACAAAGCTTTCCAAGTATGTAAACAAGATTGCCAACCATTCCACCAAAGATGGTCTTTGGATTTTTGAAAGATTTTGCTATCCCGAGCTACTGCAAAGCCTCAAATGAAAAGAAATATTTCACATACATCCCATTATTGTCTGCTTTTTGCTTCTTTTAGTTTGAATCTCTATCAACATGTAGGTGATAAAAATGAACATTTTTATTATCAAAACAACAACCTTGGTGGAGGTATGTGCTCTTTGATTGCGCTCGTTGAGAATACCGGATTTGGCATTATCATGATTGCACTAACTGGATTGTTATAGGCATTTATAGTATATTATGTTCATATCTGCTTCCTATCTCAACAGCTGCTGTATTATAGTTTGAGAAAGTAAGAAAGTTTGCCTGCAGTTTTGTGAATGTCAGCCAAGGACCAATCAATGCTATGTGAAAAAAACAAAAGTAATAAATATGTAAAAAAAAAAAAACACTATGAAAGACATTTTAGGTAGTCTATGTAATGTTATACAGTATAATAATATGCATTCGTTCCAATATGATGAATAACAGCTGCCAAAAAATTTGGCTCTGTTTGCCATTGAATGTTCCTACACTTCCCCAGTGTTTTATACACATTCATCGTGCTAAATGAATTCCTATTTGCATCTGGTTTCCATACTAAAAAACAATGGAGACAAATCTCTGAAGAGATTATCTAATTAATCCCATTTTTTACACTACACACAGACTATACACTACAGACTGCTGAATTGTGTTTTTGTGGTACTTTTTGGTAATTTTAATATACTATTTTAGTACATAATATATTTTTTTGGTGGGTGTGTGTGTGGGGGGGGGGGGGGGGGGGGCAATAATATACAGTGCTGTGCAAAGGATTTAGGAAGGTGTGGAAACAATGCTGTAAGAAAAGAATGCTTTAAAAAACATACATGTTAATACATTACATTTATCAATTAACAAATAAAAAAATGCAAAGTGAAAAATCTAAAATTAGTATTTGGTGTGACGACTCTTTGCCTTCAGAACCGCATAGTCGGGATTTCCTAATCATATTGTCAGGTGATTGAACAATTATACCAGGTGCTAATGATCACCAATTCAATATATGGACCTATAGGTTCAAACACAACTATTAACTGAAACAGAAACAGATGTGTAGGAGGAATACAACTGGGTGAGGAACAGCCAAACTCAGTTAACAAAGTGATGTGAAGGTGGTCTTTTGTTAATTGATAAATATAATCTATTAACTTGGCTGTTAAACATTCTTAATTTACAACATATTTTCCATACTTGCCTAAAAGCAGTTCTGTCAGTAAGTTTCAATCTGTAGAGATGTTTTGACATGTTTTGGCAACTCAAAACATTTTCAATAGATGTAATCAACATGAAAATAAATGTGTATTTTCTTAGTTTTCTATCATTTCAAATATGATGATGCAGGCGGCCGCCTCGGGATTACGCTCTGTAGTGCTTTTTGTGTTTTTTTAATTAATGCTGTTTTCTGCCATCCCTCTCTGGTAACTTTTACCAGAACTTTTACGAGAGAAGAGCTCTTAAACATTGGACTTTCAACTGCTCATACTATTCCACCGCTCTTTATTGAACCTGGAACTTTCCCGGAGTTACTAGTTGGAGGAGCGGCAGCTCTGTTTGGGATCCTTCGGAAACGGCGCAGGGGAAAACGTGCAGGCGTGCTGGTTAAACTGACAGCGGGGATTTCGCACTGCGCTCCCCTCAATTCACCTGGCGACTGTGCGTTCTCTGGCCAACAAAATGGACGAATTGCTTCTCCTCTCGAACTAACTCGGACTTCTGCAGATCTGCTGCCCTCTGTTTCACCGATTCCTGGCTCACCGAGCGCATCCCGGACAGCGCATTTCACCTACCGGGATTTAATCCCATCGTGAAAGGGAGCTCACGGGAAAAACACGGGGAGGTGGACTCTGTTTCTATATAAACGAAGGTTGGTGCACAGATGTTACAGTGTTGAAGAAATCATGCAGGCCTCACCTAGAGACATTATTTATATACTGTAAACCGTTTTATTCCCCGCGGGAGTTTTCCTCGTTTGTTGTGGTTGCCTTTACATTCCACCTCAGGCCTGTGTTAGTGAGGCGTGACTACACCTGGCCGACCAGATAACTGACGTGGAGAAAAAACATGCAGACTCCCTGCTCATTGTTCTTGGGGACTTTAACAAAGCAAACCTCAGTCATTAACTTCCAAATTACAGACAGCATATTAAGTGTCCCACCAGGGACACTAACACACTGGACCACTTCTACACTATCACTATGTTCTCCCGTGCAGCCTTGGGACTCTCTGATCACTGTCTGGTTCATCTTATCCTGACACACAGGCAAAAACTGAAATCTGCTAAACCTGTTGTATCTGTGTCATAAAGTCTGTGAAAAGATAGACCAATGAGTCAAAGCTGGAGTTACAGGCCTGCTTTGACTGCACTGACTGGAGTGTTTTTGAGGCTGCAGCTACTGACCTGGATGAACTAACTGACATTGTGACATCTTACATCAGTTTTTGTGAGGACATGTGTGCCGACTAAAACCTTCCGCACATACAACAACCAAAAACCCTGGTTCACAGCGAAACTCAGGCAGCTTCGTCAGACCAAAGAGGAGGCCTTCAGAAGTGGGGACAGAGTCTTGTACAACCAGGGGCCAGGAACACCCTGACAAAAGGAACACCCTGACAAAAGAGGTCAAAGCTGCAAAGAAAAGCTAAATAACAGCTTTGCAGCCAATGACCCTGCCTCAGTGTGAAGAAGCCTATGGACACTCACAAACTACAAGAGACCATCCCCCAACACTGCTGGTACTCAACGACTGGCAGACGAGCTGAATGGTTTCTACTGTAGGTTTGAAAAGCCCAGAGTCACACCTCTCCCCCACTCCAACGCCATCTTCAAACATTCACCTTCCCCCTCTGACCTCTCACCTGCACTCAAGATCTGTGAAGAGGACGTGAGCCACCTCTTCCAGAGGCAGAAGATCCTGGACATGCCTGAACATCTGTGCGGACCAGCTGGCCCCCATCTTCACTCAGATCTTCAACAAATCACTGGAGCTGTGTGAAGTTCCCTCCTGCTTCAAACGCTCCACAGTCATCCCGGTCGCAAAAAAACTGGACTAAATGACTACAGGCCCGTCGCCCTGATATCTGTAGTCATGAAGTCCTTTGAAAGACTGGTGTTGGCCCACCTGAAGGACATTACAGGCCACCTGCTGGATCCCCTGCAGTTTGCCTACAGGGCTAACAGGTCAGTGGATGATCCTGTCAACTTGGGTCTGCATTACATCCTGCAACACCTCGACTCTCCAGGGACATATGCAAGGATCCTGTTTGTGGACGTCAGCTCGGCATTCCTTCACCCGGATGTCCTCAGCACCAAAATCACCCAGCTCACTGTGCCAGCCTCCACCTGTCAGTGGATCACAGACTTCCTGACTGACAGGAGTCAGCAGGTGAGGCTGGGAAACATCACATCCAGCACCCGGACTATCAGCACTGGCGCCCCCCAGGGGTGTGTGCTCTCCCCACTGCTCTTCTCCCTCTACACCGACTGCACCTCAGGAGACCCATCTGTCAAACTCCTGAAGTTCGCTGACGACACAACGGTCATCGGCCTCATCCGGGACGGTGATGAGTCGGCCTATAGACGGGAGGTTGATCAGCTGGCTCTCTGGTGCGGTCAGAACATCCTGGAGCTTAACACGCTCAAAACTGTGGAGATGACCTTGGACTTCAGGAGGAGCCCCCCCCCCCCCCCCCCCCCCCCCACTCTGCCCCCCATCCCCATTCTAAACAGCCCTGTGTCTGCTGTGGAATCCTTCAAGTGGGTTCCACTATATCCCAGGACCTGAAGTGGCTCAACCTGCCTAAGGAGCTGCTGATCCAGTTCTACACAGCCATCATCCAGTCTGTTCTCTGCACCTCCATCACTGTCTGGTTTGGATCTGCCACCAAAAAGGACAGGGACAGACTACAACGTACAGTCAGGACTGCAGAAAAAAATCATCGGTGCCATCCTGCCCTCCATTCAGGACTTATACATTTCCAGAGTCAGGAAACGGGCAGGAAACATCACTGCAGATTCATCTCACCCCGGACACAACCTGTTCCAGCTCCTCCCCTCTGGTAGGCGCTACAGAGCACTGTACGTCAAAACCAACAGACACAGAAGCAGTTTCTTCCCACAAGCCATCACTCTGATGAACAGCTGATTTTTGACTCACGGTGTCAGGAACAATTCCTGTGCAATAACCCATTAACTCTGCCTCTAATCAGCCACCTGTTTACTGGTTACCACTTATTATTTATTTATTCACCATTCTCTATTTCAGTGCTGTTCATACTATGTCAAATTGTATATACTGTATACCAATACACCTACCTCAGGTCATAAGGTCATAGGTCTTTTTTTTTCCAGCATCCTTTACACTATGTTCCATCACACTTTGTACATGTGTACATGTATGTGTACCTGTATATTAACTGACTGCCTCGAAACTGCCCTCTTTAATTCTCTTCCTTACAAGTCACCTCAAAAAATCCCATCATGTGACCGCATGTAATCTGTGTTGTCTTGTGTACTATTATGTATTGTATGTTGTTATGTAATGTATACTATGTTGCTGTCTGCATTAATTCTTTTCTGGGAAGCGAGTGGTGGCGCTGAATATAGCTGCGGCCCGGAGGCTTGCTCCAATTTCTTGCAATTTCCCCACTGTGGGACAAATAAAGTTTTCTTTCATTCATTCATATATCATATCCACCTTCAACATGTACATAATGAGAATAATAGTTTACTCTAGTAAAGTAGTTTAGAGTAAACTATTATTCTCAGTCGAATTCCTCGTATGTGTACACATACCTGGCAATAAAGCGGATTCGGATTCTGATTCTGAAATATGTCTGTTAATATTTTTATGTTGATATGCTTATCACGCTGAGAAGACGACCTGCTATGGCCAAACTGCCCAACAATCAGATTGTCTTGACTGTACTGTTGCTTGCTCATATGCTTGTGTATTTTGACAGCTAATTACATAGGGCAAGGCTATCTGATTAAGGACGAAATCTGTTTTTCCCTATGGTCCTAACAATAGCTGGCATAATTTCTGAGCATTTGTGACATTTGTTGTCATTAAACAGAGTAAGTAGAGTTTCTAGTTATAGCAACACAGGCTCTGAGATTAGCATCTGATCTGATCCCTCCCTTGGCCTCACTTGCACTCTGTAGAAAAGACATGTTTTCTGTACAAAGAGCGACAACACTGCCCTCTTGAGTTAAAAGTAGGGTCATATCAATGTTAGCAAAGACAAAATATTGTATTTACAGCACACAACCAAAAGAGTCATGACAATGTCAAACAACATGAAAACATTACGAGTTTCCTAAAAAATATGACAAGATCAACAAAGAGCTTGATTGTTGTTGTCATTCAACACTCCAACAGATAAACATGAAAGTATGACTGCCACATGTGCTCATGAAAATAGTGTATGATTTTGGGCAGCAACCGAAGAAACTGTTTAAATGGTCTAAACTTGCAATGTGAATGCTGAAGGCACACAATTTTAAACCAACTACATAAAAAGGCTTTTGGGGAACAGCTGTAAATCAACATAACTGCTTTGCCATATAGACCATATCAGTGTTTTTGCCTGTTTTACTACTTTTTGCAAGTCCATTAACTACAAATCATATCTAGGCTGTACCTCACTTGACTGCTGAGCACTTTTTAAAGGTTTTTTGGCGGCTAGTCCAAATTTTCTGGCTACTGTCCTGGATGGCAGTAAAAGTTGATGCTTACATTTTGAAAAGATATGGTACAGTTTGATAGATGGTTGGCAGTGATATAAAGTATGTGATATGTAGTAAACAGGTAGGGTCCTTAATCATACCAGTATGTTTTAACTGACACTAAGGCTTTGGTAGTATTAGCACATAGCACACCTTTTGTACAGTCTATGGCGCAGACACAAACACCATAAATGTACAGCTTTGTAGAGCTGACTGACAGCTAATGCAGCTGCCGCTTCATGTGATGCTTCAGAGGAAAGACGTCTCATTTCTCTAAAAACAAATTTCCTCATTTCTTCTCCCCACAGTGGGCCTTTGTCATTTCTCATTTGTGCCTCCTGAGGGCTGTTTCACAACCAAGATAGCGGATTAGGCAGGTGTAACACCAAAATCTGTGACCTATCAGATTCTGTGACTACACCCAAACAACAATGTTTTACTAACCACAACCAAGTACTTTTAGTACCTAAACCCAACCAAGTACTTTTGGTGCCTAAACCCAACCAAATTGCAACCGATTCATATAGTCAACAAAGCCTCTGGCGCTTAACTTCCCATTTGGGTCACAGAATCTGATAGGTCACACGTTTTGGTGTCACACCGGGATTTTCTTGGCTAAAGTAACCCTTGACTCGTTTTCACAAAATCAGTAGCACATACGTTACCATGCTGATTTATTCTGTGCGGCTAGCCTGCTCCAGACCGGGCTAACAGCCATGCCGATCAGAAACCAATGTGTTTATTTTGTTTTTTTTCAGTTATTCCATGTTCTCATGTTTGTGTTTTGCATGTTTTTCATTAGCCTGCATTAAAATAGCCTACATTTTGGCAATATGGTAGCACATAGTTTGTGGTCATTAGGTTTCATAACTGGAGAAGAAGACGCGTGCACCCTATACATACAGTGAGTGGTATAAAAGGACATAACGTAATAAATAAATAAATAAATAACAGGGGCACAGTAATAATCCAGTGGAAAATAGTGTGGCAGACAATAGTGGACCGACTGAATGTGTGAGCTGCTAAAATATCACTGCTATTAACTGAAACTGTCATAATTATAATGTTATATTGTGATCTAAAAGTGAGCACTGGACATTATTTGTCACTCAAGAAATGTATTGCACACTAGGTATATATATATATATATATATAGGAATATATATATATATATATATATATATATATATATATAATATATATATATATATATAAATATATATATATATATATATATTGTATAAATTATCATTAGGTTTCACAATTGTATAATAGCCTAGCCTACTCCCTAATTATCGTCCCATTTCAGTGGACCAATTTGTGTATTGTGCACTGTTAATTCATGAAACAACAGGGAGAGGACACAAAACTGTTTTTTGATATTTTTTCCTCCCTGGGATAACTCATCTGCTGCGAGCTTGGGAGAGAAAACAATGATTAATGCATTGTGTTATAGTCATGCTTACAGTGTGCATTACAGTGATCACTTCTCTTTCTAGTTTCTGTCCAATTTCCTCAGAATCTATTTTTATTTCCATATCTAGGTCCAAGTCCTGCTGGGGTTTTTGGTAATATTTTATTTTGTTACATTTTTCAAATGTGTGCAGTTCAGATATCTGACAGTTTGTAAAACACTTATCAATTAGCAGCTGTTCACCTGTGGATGTCCTTCAGGTAATACTTCCTACATTTCCAGACTGGCTGTTGCACTGTGGGACTACAGCCTCACGGTACAGTATTTTCTATGAGCACCATATATTGTTCTATTTTAAAGAACTGAAATTGCTTTAAGAACGGTTTATTTGCACAATATGAAAACATGCAATGCTAACATAGAAGAAACAAATTGTCCAAAAAAGTAACTTAAGCTAAAAGAACAAGCCACTGATTATTGCATTATATTTTTATATTTTGAATTGCCACATGCCAGCATGTTGCGTTTCCTTTTATATAAATAAAGACATTTCCACCATAAATTGGTGCCGAATATTTCTCCCTAAGTCAGGAAATTAAGTGTTGCTCAAAAACATCTGGGGAAGACCTCTAGACTCCCCACTCAGATATTTCAGCATTGAACATTACTTCAAAATAGTGTTACAATATTGTTCTCATCTTGTTCTCATGAACACAGAATTGTATATCATCACATCTCGTGAGTCAAGTGTAGCGTTACACCCCTAATCGAAGCCCTTCTGTCCACACCACATTTTCTATAGGCCTACATAGGTAACTTAGGAAATACAACAAAAAGGTGATACATTTTGTTGTGAATTGGCGCTACATAATTACAACTGAAATTAATTGATATTATGTTGATTAGGCTATGGTTGTAATTAATACATTTGCTGAGTGGCATATTAACATCCACTGCTCACGTTTAATGTATGACATAATGTTGGTAACATTATAATATTGACAGTTTCAGTTAAAGAGGTGGTATTATGCTCATTTTCAGGTTCAAAATCTTAATTAGAGGTTGTACCAGAACAGGTTTACATGGTTTAATTTTCATAAAACACCATATTTTCCTCTTTTCACCCTATGTGTTTTACGCTCCGCACTTGAGCTACAGAGTGATGCATCTTACTTGTACAAAATCTTTGTTGGGAGTTGCACATGCGCAGTTCCCAGGTAAGGACTACTAGCCAATCAGAAGCAGAGAAGGGCGGGTCGTTAAGAAATAGTAATGGCAAGTTCGACTCTTTTGACAGACTCGTTCATTCAAATCTCGTTCATTAAAATTAACTAATCTTTTTTTCAGTCATTTCGTTCATTTGAACTAGGCTGGTTATTGTGGCACTGCAGCCTTCTACTGGGCGATTAAAAAACAGCGCCGTTCTCAAACACGGAAGGCTGCCCTGGCTTGCTTTATTTGACAAAGTATAATGCACAAATTCACCTCTTGATTACTGTATTACATTATATAAACCCCCTGGGCCCACAACCAAATTAAAAACCACAGAAATATGTTGTCAATATGCAATCACCACTACTCCGGCTAAATCCTTCCATTGTCACAATCTTTTCTGAGTATACAACCAGACCAGCCATATAAAGGCTTATGTATATAATTACTATCATTATCTCTAAAGTGCTCATTCATACAGTAGCCTAACGTCCCTATCCATGAGTAAAATATTAATATCAGATTTGCAGTAAATATATATAAGTAATAAGCTTGATACACTATATGAATAAACACACTCTTATTAAAATTCAACCAATTTAATAATAATCTGGATCAAGCCACCAAGTTCTTAAAGAACTCCAGCACAGAGAGAAGAACAAAGAAATAAACACTTCTAAACGTAGCGGTTTGGCAGGTCTGGACGCAGAATGGGCCACATCAGGTCCGGATTCCACAGACAGAGAAACACACATGAGCACATCGCTCTCAAACACTGCCAGGTTGTTTACCAATCAAGAGCTGTGAAACAACAGAACGGCTCTGTTGGTAAATAAAAACGAAAAGTTACATTGCGTTCTCTGGCGGACCTGGATCAGCTGTTAGCTGTTTACAGAGCTAACGCTAACGTTGCTACGTGGCTGTGTTTTAATGTTTTAATGACCGGGTCTGTTTGTTTTGGAGAGGAGACGACCTCTGAGGTAATTTGGCTCCCAGTAGAACCCTGTCAGGGCTCTGAAGTGGAGCGGACCTAGAACAACTCTCATCAGCTGTTAGCTGTAATGTTAAACACTAGCAGGATTTAAGTTATGGTGCGGCTGTGTTAAAACTATAACTTAGCACAACGTCACTGCGCTGTAATAATGTTATGCTGTATAAAATGTCACATAATTAACAAAATAGCTATATAATGTCAGTCCAGTGACTGTTATCTTACAGCCGACCTGCCTCTCATTCTCTGGCGCTGGCAATCACTCAGCCTGCTGAGTGAACGAAAGAGTGAGGAGGACCCATGTGAGCGGTGAACGAGTCCTTCATTCCTGCTCCACAGTAGGAGCTGTCACGTGACAAATGAATGACTCAAACTCAGAGACCCACAGTTGAGAGTCGTAAACTAATCAATTCTGTTTCCTGTGCTGCCTGCTTACCACAGTCCTGTAGCCGAGCTGTCACGTGACAAATGAACGACTCAAACACACCCACAGTTGAGAGTCGTGAACTAATCAATTCTGTTTCCTGTGCTGACGGAGCCCAGGCAGCTGCTGTGTGACGAGTGAACGTAAGAGTCCATGATCTTATGAACGAAACGTTCTTTGAACGACACAACACTAGTAAGAAACAAGGTAGTGTGATCCAAATCAAAGCCGCTTCAGACTGCAACCATAACCTAGCAGATGGTATAAGTTACTCACAAGTCCACAACCACACAACATCATTGTTCCACATCTTACCATAAACCACTACAGAAATCACAATATTTCAATATCAGGTGTAACATTAGCATTTTAGTTATAACTTTAACTGTGTTAGCCAACGTTTACAACAACTCCGCACTTGACCAGTCTGTGAAGTTACATTGCTGTGTTTACTTTAAATATAATTCACAACCAATAAAGCATACTTACAGGTTGTGAATTTCCAGGCCCAAAAAGAGTCGGAGTTGCATCGTCTTTTAGGACTAAACATTGAACTGTTGCCGGTGTTCTGACGATCTAACATTATGCTGCCTTCCCGAAAAATGCTACCATAGCGCAAATCGACTCTACTCGGCCCTGCTCTGTTTTCTCCGTGCAGATAACACCCAGAGATAGTATGTGGTCGTCAATAGTGACATCACACACAACTGCCGTGACGTAATGTTCAATGCGACACACACACCAGCGATCCACACAGCTTTCTCTTTTTTAAGTTAAAACGTTTCAATATTACTCAGAATATAAAGACAGATAAGCAGTATGAAAACCTGCAACTGTGTTTTCCTCTGCCGTTGTTGCTGCAGCGGTCTGTGTGATGGCGGGAGCAGAGAGCTTTGTGAGCGGGCGGCTGGCTGGCCGGCCTCACACGCTCCTCCCGTAGGTTGGCACAGGCATCCCCCCCAGCCACTTGCGGAGCTCCTCAACTCTGAAAATATTCAAGCACATTTTTGTTCCGCCATCACTTCTCGTAAAACAATACGATTTCAATATTTGAAATCTACACAGCTGATTTCACCTCAAAACTTCTCAGAAGTGGATTTAGTGATGAAATTCCATACGAAAACTGTAAAATATAAAACACTCAACAACTGTTGCTGGCCTATCTGGTGCAAGCAATGATGATGCAGTGAACAGTGACGATTCTCTCTGACCAATCAGCAGTCTGTCGTGTTTTCACGTTACATTTTAGTATCCCTCAGCTCGCTTGGAACCTCGAAGGAGGTGAGGTGATACAAAAAAAAAGTACCTGGAAGCAGGCACAACATTTCTACAATGGAAAACAAAGGCTCAGACTAGCTTGGTTTGAAGGCGTGCCTGACTCCGCTAGCTGCTTGGCAAGCTTTATGACGCGTTTTCATTGTGACGTCACAAGTAAAGGAAGTGAAGGGCTGGACTACAAATGAGCTGTTTTCAAGCGGTTCAGAGCAGAGCTTTCTGTTGGAGATGGGAACTCCCTATGGGCTGGACTTTGGGCTTTTTCACTTTGCAAACCTGTTATATGCACAAAAAAGAGATATAACTCAATACAGGAGAGCGGAAAAGCCAAAAAGCATAATACCACCTCTTTAAGAAATCAATCGTGGTCTCGTGAAGAAAGCTGTTGACACACATTTATCTGAATTACACACCTGGCTTGACATAGCTGCTGAGCCTTGTTTGGCCTTTGTGAAACGGATAAAGCCAGGATGCACTGGCCACGCTAGGTCAAGCCTATCTTTTTCTCTTATCCTGGATTTCTAAATTCTGCTTTTGTGAAACAGCCCTCTGGACTCCTACGTTCGCATCGCGGGTAGGAGAGACCAAGACGCCATGCAAGGAGTCAAGGTTGAAGCTTACAAACTGAGAGATGCCTTGTGTCTCAGGTGGAAGAAACTTAAGGAAAAGATGCAAATGAGGGAGACGTGGATGCAATTAAGAGACTGGAGAAGCACGCATTAGGCTATCTGCTTACATTGAAGGACTAGAGCAAGGAATTTGCAAGAAACCACAGGTATAGGCCAGTGTCATTTAACTTACACACGGGAATACAAGAGACAAAAAAACAACAAGTACATGTAGTGTAGTGGCCCAAGCAATACAGGATCACAGCCAGCAATGGTAATACAGTACGCAAATCTACCATGTTTTGTTGAGTGGACAGGTTAAGTTCTTTTTACAGTTAGCCACACCCCAAACAATTAATTAGTGTTGTGTCTTTAAAGTTTCATTCATTTGACCTAATCTTGTAAATGACTCAGGAGGAACAAGTAGTCTGAGGGAGTAATTTGTTCATTTTCACGCATGCATGAATAGTCTTGGACTCTTACATTCACTCATCACACTGCTGCTGCATGGGCTCCATCAGCACAGGAAACGGTATTGATTAGATCACGACTCAACAGTGGGACTGTGTTTGAGTCATTCATTTGTCACGCTATAGTTAACACAGCGGTACCTTTAGTCCTGCTAGTGTTTACAGCTAACAGCTGATGAGAGTTGTTCTGGGTCCGCTCCACTTCAGTGCCCTGGCAGTTCTACCGGGAGCTGATACATTGCGTGTCCAGACCTGCCAAACTGCTGCGTTTATATTATGTGTTTATTTCTTTGCTCTCTCTGTGCTGAGTTCTTGGTGGCTTTATCCCGATTATTATTAACTTGGTTGAATTTTAATAAGTGTGTTTTATTCATCTAGTGTGTCAAGCTTATTACTTCAATATATTCCCCGCAAATCTGATGTTAATATATAGATTTTACTCATGGATAGGGACGTTAGGCTACTGTATGAATGAGCACTTTAGAGATATGATAGTAATTATAATTATATGGCTGGTCTGGTTGTATACCCAGGAAAGATTGAGAAAATGGATGGATTTAGCCGGAGTAGTGGCGATTGAATATTGACAACATATTTCTCTGGTTTTTACATGGTTTGAATTTGGTTGTGGTGCCATGGGGCTTTATAGAACAATGATAAAGAAAGATCAAGAGGTGAATTTGTGCATTATACTTTGTCAATTAAAGCAAGTCAGGCAGCCTTCATGTTTGAGAACTCCGCTGTTTTTTTTTTTTTTTTTTAAATCACCCACTTGAGGGCTGCAGCGCCGCAATGACCAGCCTAGTCCATCACTACAATTCATGTTTTAAAATAACAGTTTCAGTTATTGCTTTTAGCCATACACAGTTTAAGTGAAGTGCACACATTTTCACATTGTAGGGTTAAGCAAACATTTTCTGTTATATTAATCATTATTTCTTGCGTTACCATGTTGGAGAGAGGACTGTCCTGGTGGAACAAAGGCGTGGCCTTCTTTTATGGAATTTTATTGGTGGTTGACAAACAGCACTGATATGAGAAATGCATGGCCAAAGGTGGAGGACCATTTTATCCTGTGGCCGGCCAATCAAGCCCTACCATATGCTGCCAGGTTGGAGGGGGAATTTGGGTTTACTTTGTAGTAGTTGGCATCCATTTTGTTTTCCCCCTTGTGTAAATTGGTTTGGCCAAGCCACTATATGTTCCCTTGTGTTTCATTCAGTTAGGTCAGTTAGATCAGTTTGTGCAGTTCATATTCTGTTTAGTTTTGTTAATGCTGTTTTGAGTATGGTTATATTTTGTTGACCTCTTTTATGGAGGTAGATGTTTTTGTTTGGTATTTTGGGGTATTTTTATCCCATCCCTGAGAGAATAAAGTTCTTATACTGTATCCATTGTACCAAGTATGGAGGTATGTTAGGCTATAGTTGTTTGCATGATTTGTAAGTAAATAGCCATTGTAGATTTCACATTCTCACACAATAAACACACAATCCCATTAGCAGGCAATTAAAACCCAGACAAGCATTAAACTAAAAAAAACACACACAAGGCTCTACACCAACATGCATTTTGCAGGAAACGTTTTGCTAAATTTTCTCACCTCCAGCATTTTGCTGCAACAAACCTGTAGTACAAGATAAATGAAGTTAGTATCAGAATGTAGCTCTGAAAATATTGTATTACAAATGTTCTTATTTCTTATTCTCCTCTATAACCCATTATCACATCTTCCATTTGTGCTACCAACTGGCAAACAATAGCCTAAGGGTAGTGCACTCCCTTTTAAACATTTCAACTTATTACAGCTAAATGACATTTCAGGAATAAAGGAATTTGTACAAGTTACTTTTTGCCAGCAACAAATGTTCCATGTCACCAAATTTTTCCAAGTCTGGGGATGTAGATTATGAAAAAAAAACCCACACTTATTCAAAATATTTCTGAATAAAATTCTTGACATATAACAAATGTGAGACATTGTTACACTTTTAATTTATCATTCTTGAAACAACTTCAACTTTACTCAGTTACGGATTTTTAATCCATTACACCTCATCACTGCCAGCACTCATTATTAATTATTATTACACTAGGGCCTATATCTTTCCTGCTAATTATCATTACACCTCTGTTAATAAGCTACTGTGTAATACTGTAGATATCCACGTTTATTACTATATTCTTATATTTGTATACTTTATTATATTGTCTACTAACTAACTTCAACTTTATTTCTATTCCGTTTATGCCTTGCGAGTATCTGCAACAAACAAGTCACCCTCGTAGATCAATACAGTATTCCGACTCTGAAAATGGATAGAGTAGTGGTTAAGACACATACCTTTAATGTGAGGGACGTGAGTTCGATTCCCACTGTGTAATACATGTGTCCCTGAGTAAGACATTTAACCTCTAGTTGCTCCAAAAGTGCGCCCTCTGACACAGCAATTATGATTTGCTTTTGAGAAAAGCGTCAGCTAAATGAGTGATTACTTATTAAACAACACACAGATGTGTTTTATTAAACAGATTTTATTGCAATCCCCATCTGCTGTCTCTGACAATCTGAAAGCATTTGTTTGTTTGTTGCATGGTGATTTCTCCGAAATCGTGTTGGTTATGTATTGATAAGACGTTTAGAATCGTAAACGCTGGTCAGTCAAAACCCCTACCAAGATGTGTCGATATCAAAAGTGACCAGTAGATGTCAAGTTATGGCAAGGCATATTATCATAGTTAAAAGTTAACATCTGAAAACATAATCTTACTCATAAATTTGCTGTACTACACAACCAATTTCTTGAATATATGCATCAAACAGAAGGAATATAAAAACCTTCGGCAGGCCAGTCGGCACACAAATGCAACGCATGAACAACTCCCATTGCTTCAGTCACCAAGGGGAAAATGCTACCTGTACCACATGTGAGGTTTAATAAAGCCCTTCATGCTGGTGACACAGCTGTTGCTGATCAGCTCTAATTTGCTTTCACCTTAAAGGAGTTAGTAGGCCCATAACCATTAAATAAGAATAGGCCTTTCTTATGCTGCGATCCAGACTGCTCGAAACTGAGAAATTTCTAAGTTGAAATATACTACTTCTTACCTCAATGTGTACCAAGTGCATGGTGCAACGAAAAACATGGCTGACCTTGACAAACTCAAAAACAATTCACCAATTCACCAATTCACAAACCTTGGCTTGAACTTTTTTTTTTTAATACAATTTACATGGGTGTTTTTTTTGTTTTTGTTTTTTTGCATCATCCCGCCTACAATGCTCAGTGGTGCGGCCCCGCTGGATTGGATGTGGATTGGCGGTGAATTATGGGAACACCAAATTTGACATAGCACCTCCCATCGTTATACCCATGAACTGATTGTGACTGATGCGTACTCGTGAAGGGCTTCCTATTTGGGGTGAAACAACCAACAGGTCAATTGTTTTATGAAGTCTATGGACTCGACCCCAACACGTGAACTGTAGATTCGTTAACGTTATCTGTGTAGAGAACAGTAACGTTAATTTGAAAATAACCTCATCTACCACATGTATCTTTAATTATGTTTTCAATTAGCTTTAACGTTACTTCGATCTAACTGTATGTTACACGCCGCCTTTTGCGCTAAAACGTTAACGTTCGCTGAGGTAACTCTTTAGCAAACATTAACTTTGAATATGTAAAATAGCTTTTTTTTCTAGCTAACATTATTACCTTACTGTAAGCCAAGCTAACTAGCTTCAGGTTAACTTTTTTTTAATGTTAAAAAATGTAATGTTAACGTTAGTCATCTGCAGACATTCTCATTAGTTAGTGTGTTCGCCAGCAGAATAAATATTTAATGAATTGTTCTGTATTTTTTAGTGTGGGTAACGTTAGCTAGCTAATATCAGCTAAAGTTACCATTCTGCAGACATGCTGACTGCTGTGCGGTGTGTACTGTCTAAGCTGGTTTCTCCATTGTGGAGGACAGTAGTGGCGGATGTAGAAGACGTTTTCGCAGGTACAACAGGTAACGTTAACATTAAATGCAACATTTCCACAACGTATAGCTAAATAAAGTTCACTTGGTTAGCATAATCGTTCTGTAACGCACCAGCAGGTGTGATGTCATGTTGTATTTAGTCCACATTTCTTTTTATGGTTAGGCATGGAGGACATTCGCCACCTGCGGGGCAGTGTGGTAAGCCAGCTGTGCCTTGACTATGGCATGATTGACGATGCGATCTACTTCACAAGTGCAGAGGTGTTGGGGGGGGTGCCACTGAAAGAAGGGGACCTGGTGAATTGCATAGCAGTACGAGATAGTGCCCAAGGGGGATGGAAAGCTGTGAGGGTGAGAATCCTGTGCTGTGCTCCTACATACTTTTTCAAATAACATATTGTACCATATCGCATTTTTTTTAGGTTTGGTGAAATAGGACATAATATTTCATACATGTGCTTTTTATCAAATGTCAGAATCCAATCAACCTCAATAAGAGCTAGTGTAGATTGAGAGGTGACTGAAGCCTATATGTGAATTTAACCTATACACGTTTTTTGTTCTTTCTAGTTACAGAGTTTAAGTCAGGAAACTATGAGAATCGTCAGAAATGCAACATTTAATCCTGTCATTTAGGTGGAGAAAAGTGCAGATGCTTGGGAGGATGGAGGAAGAACCTCCCTAGAAGCTGACAGTGTGCAGCTGCGGCCTCTCATTGGCACAGTCACATCACTTAATGGAGATGGCGGCTACATAAACCAGACCACATACTTCCCACGCTGCAGTCTTTGGGAAGGTACTGATACTCACTGTACTTTACACACTAAAAGGGTGAGCCTCTTGAACCCATGATGCTTTGCATATACTTACTCTATTGTCTACACCCACACTGGTATTTCAGTTCCAGGGGCTGTCCAGCATTTTGGACTGATTTAACAGCTACATATGTTTTTACAGTTGATGTTAGCCCTCAAATTGTGAGTAGATTAGAAAAACTCACAGCCACACCAACATTTACTAGCATTTGGCTGAAGACTGATGTGAACTTTCCTGACGTCGATACACTTTGTGTATTTTCGCTCCTTTTTGTTAGGTTATGAGCCAATGAAAGGAGACTGGGTCCAAGCAAAATATTATATCAATTCTACCCAGTGGACCACCCAGGCTCAGTCTGTGGCCCCTTTACGCTATTGCCGCCTAGACCAGGTAATTGCATCATTGAAAGTTTTTGGCTATGCATACTATTACAATTGAGTCCTTTTTAAAGTGTGTTCAGTTGCATTTATAATAGGCATCACACTTAATTCTGATAAAGTGGTAATGCTTAAAAGCTCATTTATGTCTGTCTAATCCAATAGAGTAATATTAACCTTTTGGTTACAAATCTAACGACTACTTTTATTTCCCTCCCCTCCTCTGAATGGTCTGCTATCTCCAGGTGCGGGTGACCAGCATGTATGGTAACAATGGAGTGGTGGAGGACAGTGTGTTCTTCAGTCTAGACTCCCTGCTGCTGCCTTCCCACTACCAGCCTCTGCCAGGGGACATGGTCAACCTGGTAATGGTGGAGAGCAGTCAGTCCCTCTACTGTTGGAGGGCCCTGTGCATGGCACCCTGCCTTCAGAGGTATTAGATGTGTTTAAGTTTACATCTATAGGGCTAGGGGTTATTTCCATTATTGATTAATCTGTTAATTTAGTAGTATTTAATTTTTTTACTCCGACCTATTATTTTAGCTCTATATCTTTATCATCAGAAGCAGGACTGGAAAATTAAAAATGGCCCTGGACTGTTTGACTATGACCCACCAAACCCCCCACCCAAGCCACACTTAATGAACAGTATTTATAACAGTAACGTTTGTAATATTATTTGCGCATTGGGGTCACTTTCAGGCCGTGGCCTCTTCACACTGGAGTCTAATATGGGCCACATCTAAAAATAAATGAACAGTCAATCAGAAAGATCTGGGCAGCAAATCAGCATTGAGCAGTAAGGGCTACAATGTGAACGTAGCCTAATTTGTAAATACTAAGTACTGACTATTTTTTTAATCTCCCAGCCCATCTAGGCTGTGGTTTGGTTCACAAAAGGGACATTGACAAGCACATTTGATTTATGAAAAGTTGAATATGGTTCAAGAAAAGGCAACCGATGTAGCTAAATAGTAGGGCTGGACATGAATATTCGACCGTTGGGTACACATTTGATTTTCAATTTTGAGATTCAATTATTGTGGGTTTTTTCCCGTGCGCCTGACCTGCCGCTGACAGCAGTGAACATAACGCTCCAGTTCACATCAAAGGGAAAACAAAATGAAGTCCTCAGCTGTGTGGGAGCACTTTAAACTGAGTCATGACAGCAGTAGTGTGGCAGTTATGCCGTTTATTAATTTTACAATTGCTTAATTTTATTACAGATCAAATTTTCTACATTTTAAAATTGACCAGTAGATAAACTGTAGGCTGGAAACAAACAACAACATAATGAACACATCTAAATAATTATATGAGGCCAATTGTAGAAGAAGAGCATTTAGTCGCTATAATCAAAGTGATATTTGCATAATAACGTGTCAGATTTAGTTCCACTACCGGAAATACCACTCATCCCGTCTGCCCCACCCCCCGGCTAAACTATTCTCGGATTCTGCTCTGGACCTGCTCAGATCAGACTCTCACTCTGGACTCTCAGCTACAGTTCCCCCTGCTCTGTACAGCAGCCACCAACCTGGTTCGGCACTCATCTGTTTTCACTCTTGCTCTTCACCTGCTAAATATTCGATCTTTTTACCCTGCAATAAATATTCCTGTTTTATCTAAGTCCTCCCTTTCTTGTCCTGCACTTTGGTCTGCTAGCCTTGCCATAAAAAAGCTAAAAACAAAGATTTGGTAATAATCACTTAGTTAGCCTTGCTATGAGAATAAATAAACGGAGCGCTCACTCTCTTTTTCTCTCTCTCTCTCTGTCTCACACGCACAGACAGATTCACCCATGTCCGCCGTTATCTCTCCCCCATCCGATCCTCCCTCACTTAGCAGAACTTCTTGGGCATTTATCCTTCTTCTGCTGTTCTGTTCTATCTATGAAATACATAGCTGTAGCTCTTGAAATGACAGCCTGCTTATCAACACACGTTTAAACAATCACCATAACGGGTGGGGGGGCGAAGCTTCGATTATTCGCTCTTAATTACAATCAAAGCGTCGAAGCTCAAAAAATGACATTCGGGCCAGCCTTACTAAATAGCAGGCTAGCCAAACTCAAACCTTGCATATCTTATCCATATTGTCTTCCGCTTCAGCTGCAATATTGTGATCACGAGTTGATCTGGTATCGCTGGGATCACTGTTACTGCTCTGTCTCTGCTCTCTCTCCTCTCTGATACCAGCGCTTTTGGGCTCACTGGGATACAAATTTTCACATTTGGCAGCATCTGCATGAGGTGGGGCTTACAGATGTGATTTGGTGCAGTCCACTGTCAATTAAAAAAAAAACAAACTATGGGCTGGTCGGACAAAAAACAAAACACTGTTGTGTCAGCCCAAAAGGCATGCCAGCCCACCAGGAAAGCGCTTGGTCTGCCAGATGGCCAGTCCAGCCATGATCAGAAGTGCAGTATTTTCCATATTTGTTTGAATTTTGATGTAGATGATACAGATCACTAATTGAAAGGCTTTTTTGTTCTTGTTGCAGTATGAATCTTTCTGCCACAGCTCTCCCAGAAGCCAAACTCCAGAACATTTTGGAAAACAAAGGGGGCCTGGATATAACAGACTACGGCCAGTTTGGAGATCTGATGATAGGGGAGAAACGAGAGCTGGTGATCTGGATTCAGTGAGTGACCAGTGAAGAAAGAAAATATTTACATTACGAGTATACAAATAAATTAAAGCACTAGTCACAAAATGATTTTTTATTATGATTAGCATTGGTCATTGTCTAGGATCAGTTTTTTCATCTTCTGAACCTTTATTAAAACTCTTGGCACCATATGTCTTGGTATAAATCTCTCAGATATGAGAGAAAATTTGAGGACTATGGAATGCCTGTTAAAAGGGGAATTACTATTTCCATGAGTAGCATACTAAATTGTACTGTTTTCTTCTTTCTCTTAAAACAGAAACAAAAGTTCTGAGACCCACAGGCTGACGTGCTGTGACTTTTCTGGCTGGGACTCCAAAGAACAATTCACCCTGGTATCTGTCAAAGGATCTACATCACTAAGACAGAAACGACAGTCTTTGCAAGAAAACTGCTCAGAGTCTGAAAACGGCTCAGAGTCTTCAGAAAAACAAGTCAGTGATGTGAAAGAGGTGGACAAAGAAAATGGTGAGGTGCTTAATGAAACTGTTCATTTCCCTGGTGTAAGGAGAGAGGAAAGAGAGGTGGATATTCCACCAGGAGAGAGGCTGTCTGTTGCAGTAGCCTGTCAAGCAAAGTAAGTTATTATTTATTTTTTTTTTTTTTAAGTCTTGTATTGGCACTAGTATAAATAACAAGCTGCTGGAGGAGTAATGGATCAAAATGGGGAGTTTTGGCCTTCACCTTTGTCAGGGCTTGCTCTATAAAATAAGCTCTATTTATTGAAGTGTCAGGTGCCTCTGTGTATCTGTTGTTAGTATGTACAACTAAATTCCATGTGGGAATTTGCTCAGGAGCCTTGGAAGCTGTGCTGAGCTGCTGTTGCTGCACTTCTCCTCTTTTACCATTGGGCGGCGCCTGGAGGTCACAGTTGGCAGTGAAGAGGAGAACTTGCTGCAGCCGTCTGGGCCCTATAGTCCCAGTGATGCACGCCTGGTTTCAACAATGCCTGCTCATGTGATCACTGTCTCTGCTCCAAAAGACGCACCAAGGTATCAAAACAACGTATTCCATTATTGCCTGAGGGAGAGCATCAAGCTTGAAATTAAATGGCGACCTATCTTACAGCTACTTTGATACTTGGCGGTTACTCTGTGTGATTAGTTTTGCCAATTTAAAGAATATATTTTAATATAGAATCTTAATAATCGATAGTACTAATATTTTTACTTTTTTGAATGGAACATCATATTGCAGTATCCCCAAAAATGAAATAGTTATGTAATAATTCACATTTGTTTTACATGTTCTAGATGTAACCAATGTAACTACTATTCTTTGTTGCTGATATAATATCATAGGCATTTTTTAATGACATAGTTTCGTTGACTTTTGTGTTTGCTGTAAAACCAAGACCGATGTTTGTTTAGTTTTTTTTTTACAAAATGAATTATTTGTATTGCCTCTTAATTGAGATACATTTTCCCATCTGTAGACTTATTAAGCGGCGGCTGCCATGCTTCCTACCTAACTACCCTGTGCCCCAGGCTCTTAGAGACTGTGTGGAGGCACAGAGCGATGTGCTGGTAGTTCAGCCCTGCCTAGGAGAGGTGAGCATGCCCACGATGAAGCTTAGCTTGTCATGTAGAAATAAAAGTTGTGGTTAAGATTTTAGATTAGGGGAATCTGCAAAATAAATGTGTTGATTAATGGTGCAGTATGGAATATGCTAGGGATGTCACAACACGGGAAATTTACAGGAATGCAAACTTCTTTTCTGCAAAATTTGCCATTTTGAATCCAAAATGGGCCATTTATCTGTTAAAAAGTTATTGAAGATTGAAATAGCTCCTATTGCACTTTTAAGACGGTCCCTAACTCTGTCTAAAGCAACATTTTGAGATGATCAGAACTGTGAAACATCTGCCTACATAAGCTCTTCAACATATCCCAAAACTGGGAGAGATTGAGGCTTTGACACGGAGTTATTGAAGGTAACAGCCGTGAAAACAGACAAATGTTACATATTAAACTTTACCCTGGTTTCCATACACGACGGCGGAGCTGTCTCTGCAGCGTCACTATTCTCCATCATTCACGTGTTGGATCTCTAGTACCAACGGTACCTAGAAAAACAAGCACTTTCATGTTATCGACTTAGTACCGAAGTATCTGTGTTCGTGACATTCTTAGTCTACCGATAGATATTCACTTTATGAATATATTTTTCCGAATCAGCATCCTAACAAAAGGGTGAACCTCTGGGCCTCTAAATTTTCCAAGCAAGGTGATGTATGATATTAAAGGACAATCCTATATTGAGAGAGCACAGGTTTCCACGAAACTGGCTCCAGAGGCTGCTGTTCTGTGTCTTGGGGTGCTTTCACACCTGTAGTTCGGTTCATTTGGTCTGGACCAAGTGGGAAAAAAATGATACACTGTTGCATTTTAGTTCTGGTCCGGTTCATGTTCACACTGCAGTTTTACAAACAAACCAGAGAAGTAACCATGACATTACACAGCTTTGGCGATTGTCATCCTGCATCATGAGATAACCCTATATACGCCGGCTGTGTTCCCTATGATGAGGAAAAGGAGATTCAGGGACAAACTGAAATATCATATTTCCCTTCTGCTGTATCTGTTTGCTCAGTTGCTGTCACCATCCAACATTCATGCACGTTTCTCAACCCTTATCTGGCTGGAAGAGCTGCATGCAGAAAAGGAACTGAGAGAATTCACAATCTATGGGGCCCTTCTCCGGAAAGGAGCGGCCTATCTGCACCTAGAGGTTCTTGGGTTGGCCGAAGGCAGACCCAGTCTCAATATAGGTGAGGAGGCCTTAAGTGTTGTCTTATCATTGTTGAGTTATTGCAAAGGTTCATGTGAGTTTTTTGCTCAACACAAGAAGATGTTTGACAAGTTTGCTTTGCAGGTGACAGAATACTATTGAAGAAACCACAAAGTAACGAGGTGGTAATGGAGTACGTTGGTTATGTCGCAGAGGTACCAAGATATTTCATAGTGTGAAGCATCTTTTATGTTCTGCATAATCAAACATAGATGGTCTTTAAATTCAGATTTAATCTAATGCTCAGTTTTGACTCACAGATCAATGATGAGGATGTGAGTTTGAGAGTAAACTCAGACTTTCAGCGCAGCTACCTTGGCGAGCCACTTGATGTTGAGTTCTCTTACAACAGGTTAGAAAAGTGTTTTTTTCATTTCATCAACGCAATGCATTTATATTTCACCTTGAAATAATGCGTCATAGTTGTAATACAAGCATTTTGACTACTTTCATTATCAGATTGACCATGAGGCGATGTCACAACGCACTTGAACAGACAAAACAGTTTGGAGAGAGTAAGTTGAGATTTTATTGGAATTGCCTTTACAGTGTGTGCTTCCTGGTATTTTGAAGAATACCCACAGCCACATACAATACGTAAAGTTTTTGAGGAAGAAAAATGTTCCACTGCAACTCCCAAGCCATTGTCTCATCAAAGCCGTTCTCACATAGTTTGTTTTACTACAAAAGGATTAGGGCTGTCCCCGACTAAGGATTTACATAGTCTAATCAGAATCGTCAAGTCTTGTTGATAGTCTAATCATGTGTGTCTTTGTACACAGCGATTGCCGGGGGGGGGGTTAACGCATAGTGGCTCCGCTTTGATCATGCTTGATGTCTGTCTGTCTGTGTCTGTCTCTCTTTCTGTCTCGCTCAATCTCTGGCACCTGTCATTCAACGGTCTTGTGCACATTACGGTTCCTCGCGGGTCTATTTCAAGTAGCAGCTGTTTAAAAACAATATAATTTTTGTGTGGTTCAACAACGGTGATAAATTATCTGAAAGTCTCGCAAGGTGCGGACAACTCGGCACAACACCGGTGAAGCTGAGTCTCCGTCTCTTCAGAAAGTGTTTTTTATCTATTCACAGCATTAAACATGGAAATGTGTATTGTAATAGCCTGTATATTAAATTATTGGGAGAAAACTGGTAGTTCTTTGTAAAATGAGATGTTGAGCACCCCCATATCGCCAAAATGGCGTGATAATTGTTCCGCTGCGAAGCTTCGACTGTGAAATTGACAGTCGAGTTAGGCTCCGCCCGTTGAAGCATTGAATCTTCGACTATTCGGGGTCAGCCCTAAAAAGGATGTTAAATAATTAGAATTTTCTGACACATGTCGTTTACCTCTTCGCTAGACAAATTCATAAATTTTATCGTATTTGGAAACTTTATAAAATCAATGCATAACGAGGTGTTTTAAAAGAAAGCCCATTCCTTATTCCACAGGGGTTTAATAAACAAAGTAAAAGTAATAAACAAATATTTCAAATACTTCCAAGTTTAATGTGTCTTGGGTTACTTAATTGTCATAAGACAATTACACTCCTGGTTTTAGTTTGTACTGAAAAGCTTTACACAAGATTTCATGATGTTAATTGTGAAAGTAGCCTAGTAATAAGATTTAAATTGCTGTCATGCAGCATTTTTACATTGTTGTGCAGTTCTCTTCCCCTCTAGAGTGACTGTTCAGACCCCTCAGTGGACCGGAAAATGGATTGACGATCCAGGCCAAAACAAAACAATGGAGGTCAATGAGGTGAAAGAATTGGCGGGGGGGGACATATTAATGTCATTAAGTCTAGTTTTGATTAACTAAAATTGTATTTAAACACCAGGCTCAAGCCATGGGAAATGGACAGTTGTCTAGCATTTCCATCAACATGAAGTCAAAGGCCACACAGACTAAAGGTACAGGTGCTGGATTTTTGATACAAAGTACAAGGTTTTCATATATACATATCAGATAATGTTGAGAACATCAGTGACAAATGTGTAATCGCTTGTAGATGGTACACTGCCATCCAAACCCATCCCCAGCAAAGGGCACTTCTTTAACCCGGTACTGAACCCCCCTCAGAGAGAGGCAGTGAAGAGGATCCTGTCAGGAGAGTGTCGGCCCATTCCTTATGTGCTATTTGGACCTCCAGGCACTGGAAAGACCATCACCCTCATAGAAGCCATACTACAGGTACAAACCCATAAACAAAGCAGTTTATACTTCCTAAGGCTAAGAGTAGCCCCTAATGTGCTGATTTTGAAGAAACCTTTTAAATTAATGGAAATGTGTAGTGATGTATCAGTCCCTAACTTTAAGAGTGTTTTTGGCCACAGTAATTATATCAATAACAAAATGCATTCTTAAATGCATCCAACTGAATAGAATCAGAAAATGCTGGTATTGATTTAAAAACCTCTCCATAACTTACACAATAGAGTGAATTTTTCAGCATTAGCTCTTATGCATGTCAAGCTTACTCCCATTCTTGTCCCCTGCCTGTGTGACTTCATAAAGTCTTTCCATCTCCAGGTATACCACTTTTTGCCCAGTAGCCGGGTACTCGTATGCACTCCTTCAAACAGTGCTGCTGACCTCATCTGCATCCGCCTACATGACAGTGGCTTCCTGCATGCTGCAAGTTTGGCCCGTGTCAATGCATCCTGTAGGCAGGATGAGGTACTGTTTGCAACAGACACCTAATTTACAGTGTGAATGATCAAAGGGGAAATATGCATGCTCCTGTGTGCAGTAAGGTCTGTACAGATGCCATCGACATTCGCCACCAGGTTGGGGGCGGTACAGTTGTCAGTAATCCTTTTTAAATAATAAATGAGGATGCGATAACATGCTCTTTCTGTATCTACCTTCAGTACATTGCTTTATCATGGCATCTTGATGTGCCTGTTTTTTTTTGTTTTTTTTTTTTTCTTAGTCCATCCCAGAGGTGCTGAGGCTGTACTCAAAGGCAGGGGAGGACATCCGTCATGCCTCTTTTCACAGGATTGTGGTCAGCACCTGCTCCAGCGCTGGCCTCTTCTATAATACGGGACTACAGTAAGGCCTGGATTGTAGTAGGGATAGTTGTCAGCAGTTTAAATAAGCAGCTTTTGCCCTTACTTAAAGTCCAATAACTATGGATTTGTTGTTTTTCAGAGTGGGACATTTTACCCACCTGTTTCTGGATGAAGCCGGCCAGGCTACAGAACCAGAGTCCCTGATCCCCATGAGTCTTGTATCAGAGAGAGATGGACAGGTCAGCACAAACACATGCTGCATTCAGATTTTAAAGGCTCTGTCCAGTGCCTCTGTCCTGTGTGCAGGCTTGTAATAGTTGGGTAGCACAGTAGGGATTTCTGGCACAACTTCACAAATGGGTATCAGATGAGTATGGATCAGTATTTACACCAGCTGTGTTTTTAGTGTGGATGTAAAAGAACAACAGTTGGTCTTGGTTTTTTATTTAAATAATTATTTTAGGGCTGCAGCTAATTTCATTCAGATTATTTCATTGATGCATTGTTTAAGAAGTACTTTTGCTTGTTTTCTTGGTTAATCAGTATTTGATTAATTTGATTCAGTTTTAAACAATTCTTCCTGAAAAGGATATGTGTTTTTCTTGTATTGTGTATTGTTCTTGTACAAAGCTGACTTAAGCAGAAAACAATGATCCTGATTAATTATTCATAACTTGCCTGAGCTTTATTGACTAATAACTTTTTTCCTCACCTGCTTAGATAGTGTTGGCTGGAGACCCCTGTCAGTTGGGTCCAGTAGTGAAGTCCAAGCTGGCTGCTGCCTTTGGCCTGGGGGTGTCTTTGTTGGAGAGGCTGATGGCCAATCCGCTATACTCCAGACAGGACTGGGGATACAACCCAAAGCTGGTTGGTGCACTGCATACAAAATCTATTGTGTACCACATTATCATTTTTCTTTATCAAATCATTATTCTTCGCCATCATTTTATTTTACTTCTGTTGTTTAGACTAGTTGTTAGTATATCAATGTTAATGAAAAAATAAATACAATTTTCATTTTCTTATTAATTTTGTAATAAACTTGAACAAATGACACATCTTGAGCTGAGGTACATCATCTATGACTACTGAATGTAATGGAGAACAGTTGCATGTAGTGTATGCATAATGATGATAAAGCTGGTCTTATACTACTACAGGTGACCAAGCTGATCTACAACTACCGTTCTCATGAGGCCTTGCTCACGCTTCCCTCCAAGCTCTTCTACCAGGGCGAATTGTATTTTAAAGCCCCCAGGGCCATAGTAGACTCTCTCTGCCAGTGGAAAACCCTTCCCAAAAAAGGCTTCCCACTCCTTCTCCACGGAGTTAGGGTGAGTGGTCTTTAGAAATAAATTAAATAAATAAAAATAGCTGCACTATTGCATGTCTAATCTACTGTGGAATAAGCCCTATTCTGTTTTTCAAATTGATCATGCACCTACAATAAGTTTCCAGTTTATTAGGTATTTCGGGAAAAATCTCTAATCCTTGTTTTTTTTTTTTTTGTTACTTCAAGTTACTGGGATGTTCAGCTCCCACATTTAATCCAGGGGTTTTGCTCTGCTCTAGGGCACAGAAATGAGGGAAGGAAACAACCCATCATGGTTCAACCCAGTGGAGGCTGTACAGGTCATGCTCTACTGCTGCCAGCTGGCCAAGAAGCTCTACAACCCTGTGAATGCATCTGACATTGGCATCATTGCCCCCTACAAGAAACAAGTAAGGCTGCACATTTTATCAGTGAAATATGCATTGTATTGTGTATATTTTGAAGTCAAGTCGGGGGTGTGGGGCGGTAAATTCAGTGTCATTTCACATTCAACTCCAAGGTATCTTAAATAGCTTGTAAAGGTTTGAATGGCTTTGCATATTGTAAACCATTAGTGTCCTTGTTTTATTAAGTGTGAGAAGATTCGAGTGCTGCTGGGTAAGGTAGGCCTGTCTGACGTCAAAGTGGGCTCTGTGGAGGAGTTCCAAGGTCAAGAGTTCTTGGTCATCATCATGTCTACGGTAGGCAAAAAAAGATTAAGATCTCTTTGTGTCACACACACATATGCAGTTATTATGCGACACAATATCACGGATAAAATCCAGTTCAAATTCATAAACTGGTCTAATTTATGATGAGAGGTAAAATGACTTCAGAGCTGGCTAAAAACCTTCAAGTCAGCCTGGGATTTGGATTTTCTAGACTTAGTTCAGGCAACATTTCTTTCTTTTAGTAGACTGGACAGCTGAGGGGAAACCACGGGTTGTTTCGACCTTTCGCTCTAAATTTGCTTAGTCCTCTAAGTTCCACAAATCATGATAAAAAGCTTGCTCACAGCAATGCTTAACATCTAAATGAGGTCTACTTTAAAGTGGTTGTATTATGCTTTTTGGCTTTTCCCCTCTCCTTTATCTTTCGTGCATGTAATAGGTTTGCAAAGTGAAAAAGTCCAAAGTCCAGCCCAAAGGGAGTTCCCATCTCCCACAGAAAACTCTGCTCTGACCTGCTTGAAAACAGCTTGTTTGTAGTCCAGCTACTTCCCTTTCATCTCTGTGCCTCATATAACACTCGCCAAGCGGCTAGTCCGACACGCCCTCAAAAACACCGGTGGAAAAACACTGAGCTGCAAGCACACACCTCCTATCCCTTCCAAACACTAGCTAACCTCCAGTCAGTCAATGGACAAAGTTGTTACTGCGATGTAGAGACAGAGCTCAGATACACAGATTAATAACTCACCACTCTGAAACTCTTTCTCCGTCTATGTTGCCAAGCTGGTCGGCAACATGTACAGCTGAAACGAAGCCGTGTTTCAGCTGTAAATGTTGCCGACCTTCTCTACTTCTGATTGGCTAGTAGTAATGTATCACTCCATAGCTGAAACGAAGCCTTCACACACAGAGTGAAAAGAGAAGCTGCAGCAATGTGCAGTATGACAAAAAATATGGTGTGTTTTGAAAATTAAACCATGTAAACCTGTTCTGGTACAACCCCTAAATAGGATTTTGAACCTGAAAATGAGCATAATACCACCTCTTTAATCAACAGCATAACAGCACATTTTTTCTGATGATGTGTATCAAACTTTCATCTTTCTAGCTCAGTCCAGACATGTATCAAATGTGTGGAAGATCATTATTATTATTATTATTAGACTATTTTTGTTTTGAACAGAAATGGGAGTGGTGGGACATCCAGCTTTGGCCTACACAGAAAGAAGTGTAGTGATCTAGAGAAATTCTTTTGTAGAACAGTTGAGCAGTTTATGACAGAAATTAGTTTTTTAGCACCACCATGTGGTCAGTTTGGTTGATATAGGTATTGGAGTTTCTGAGTTACTGATAAATTTATGGCAGCAATTGTTGCTGTTCTTTAATCTTGCACAGCCAAATAGTGCATGAGCAAGATGTTTGCATATATTAAAATTTCATCCAATGTATTAAAATAGATTTGGACTAGTTCCAAATAATATACCCATATCTTTGATGTGGTTGGTAGTGATTAGGATTCTCAGCTTGTGCTACTTGTGCAATTTGTCATTCAGTAAGACAGTGCACTATCGTGAGGTATACTGCATTTTAATATAATTTCTTCAATCATATAGATATTTTTCAATAATCACAAAATTAAACCTTGAGGTTGTAAGAAAGAAATAAAAGCCACAACATAACACAAGAGTCTGTTGAGCACAAACATTGGACATAAACTTCCCATAGTTTCCTTATTTTGGCAATTACTCAGTTAATCTCATTCTCTTATGATATAGGTACGCTCTAATGAATCAGTAGAGAGTGATGATTTGCAGAGTGCACTCGGCTTTCTGGCCAACCCCAAGCGCTTCAACGTCGCTGTCACTCGTCCCAAAGCCCTGCTCTTAATTGTTGGAAACCCTCACATTCTCGTTAGGGTGAGTGACAAAACACTTACTTTGTATATTTTTTAAAAATAAAAATGTTTTGTTAATATTACTACATACAATAGTACATCCAGCCTATTTATATATTTAATATTAATATTATACTTAATATTATATTATACTTATACTGTCTTAATTTCTTTCCAGGATCCATGTTTCAGGGCTCTACTGCAGTACTGTTTCATCAATGGGGCATATGTGGGCTGCGACCCTCCTCCTTGCCTAAGAGACATAGAGATGTATGTCAACTGTCATGACATATGAGCTATATGGTCTTAATTCATAGTGGATACTTAAACTCAGTGGCCACTTTAATAGGTACACCTGTACAATCTAATGCAATTCAATTTGTATATTAATCAATAAATTAGACAGATTACTACAGATACCAGCTGTAAATATATTTTTGTTACTGTAAAATCTGCTTGTTTTTAGGTTGGTATGATTTAAAAAAATAAAATAAAATTCTGGACCAGACAAGTATTTATTTAGCATACTTTTTTATGAGTGTACACTCAAAGAGCAAAAAATGGCACATTAACACTCTTGTTTGTATCCGTTTTTGACCAATAATGATCTCACCTCTTTTTTTTTTTTTCTTTTTTTTTCTTTTCTCCCACAGAGTTGCAGAGGAGAAAGCATAAGACGACATCGTAGTCGTAGATGATGTAGCTCAGCTCCATCAGCCTGACTGTGTCTTACTGTATTCAAAGTTGTTTTTTTCTCTTCACATTTCCTTGGATTATCTATGTTTGAAAAGTGAATTGTGATCAGTGTTAACAGAAGTGGTTTGAAAAGTAGTTTGATTCTGTGAAAGCCAAATGCAGGTCCACTCTAGGATAGAAATAATGATCAAGCTCATGTAACTGCACAATTATTTCTGTGTTTTGTGATTATTAAGCCGATGTGCTTGACTGTGCATAAGATTTTTCAATTAAACTGTCACAGATTATGGGCAAATTGTTGTGAATTGCATCATAGAAGCTCAGCTGTGTTCATCTGCCAAGGCTGCACAATAAAGTTACTAAAATTATTTGAATGGCATTGGCCTGATTTTAACAGCAGAATTTCCCAGTGCTTTAGTCTCAGCTCTTTTTTGAGGACATGAAATTAGACAAAAGACAACATTTTAACTTTTATTTTGTTGAGTACATTACCCTCATTTAGCATACGGAGTCGATCCACAAGTGTCTGTAGCTTTTGGGGTCAAGTTGTCTGCTCACCTCGGCATGGCAGCGTCTGCCCACAAGGCTCGGAGACTGGATGTGACAATTGAGTGCTACTGACGGTCTGCACAGGGACTGTCAGTCCTACTGGAGCCCAGCAGGATGGAGAGGGTGATAGGGGAAGAGAAAAGAGGCAAATGGGGGTTCAGTCTCTTACATTAACGAGTCTCTTGTGCGTAAGGAGGAGACCGCTTTTATCTGAGTTCTCTGTGTTGCAAGGAAGGCCAGCTCAGACACCCAGTCTCCCCTCCTTTTCTTCCCAAACACACCTCTGCCTTTGATGTATGTCTCAGGTGTTTGTTCTGCTTATGTATAGTATACTGTAGAGGGGAAAGATAGTACAAATTGGATAGAATTAAGCCACTCATAATTTTTTGACTATAACGTCAGAATCTGCAAATTCACATATTTCCTAGCTGAATTTTTGAGCAGGAAGACGTAAGTTGACAAGGTCTCCAGCTGACAAATTTGAAGGTGGTCTGTTGGCACTGTGGTAGTGACAGACTGTGTTCATAGAATATCTTAGATAACACTTTCAAAGTTTTATTTTAGTGTAAAATTAATACCTGTGAACCAGACAGTATTATAGTATATAGTGTTGTAGTGGAGAGTTAGTTTCATTATTTATCCACATTATCTACTTCCACCTCAACAGGAAGATGTTTCTCAAATCTGAGCTGTGCAATATTGTAGACATGAATTGTTACTTAAGGTTAGATTCTCCCTTTAAGGAAATGTATCAGTGAACGTTTTGTATAACAAATGTGGCACTGCTGAATCATAAGAACTAAGCTGCATGGTACAAAAATGTGAATGGTATGTGTAAAAACAGACTGACACTGACACATTAGGTCAGCTATTTTGCTAAAAATTAATGAACTAAACAGAATGATGTGCGCTAGCAAAGAAAATTCCTAAATTGAGTGAAAACATTGACTTTGCACCTGTAGACAAGTGTTATTTTTGCCCAGTTTAAAGGGAGTTATGTTATAAAGGTAAATGTCGACTTTTGTTTTAAAGAGTTCCATGTGCCTTTTTAAAAGCAAAATACTACATTGGCCAGATTGGATGTCTGTTTGACAGACTGGTGCCCAACCACCAAAACAACAATTTGGCACACTTTAACATATTTAAACAGTTCTATCATATAACACACCTCTAACATTAATTGTATTTGAGGGTGAATTTGTCCTTTAAACTACAATTCCCGGTGCATCTTCTGACACTGCTGTCTCAGAAGAACTTAATTTCAGTACAAAAACGAGTTAATTTCTCTTGAAATAAATAGCACAGCAGTATTGTGATACAGATAACATTTGGCTAATATTTAACCCAAAATAAGTGTTTCATAGCCATTTGATTTGAAACAGGATTACTTGCACTATCGAATAAGAAACTGCCTAAATCAAGCAAATATGTGAACTTTGAAATTGTAGAAAGAAGTATAGTAAAGTTATGTTTTGGTTCTTTGTAAAACAAAGGAGGCTAATCAATGACTTGGGTTGGTCATGTATTTTCATGTCTTTTTAAAGCCAAGTACTGTCTTTGCTAGATTGTCTGCTGGCCAGCCATTCAGCTCATATTCTATCACCTTCTCATTAACTGAGGCAGGGGCAGGCGACACATTACCAAGACAGACACAGTGTCTACAGGGCAGCCATTAGGCCCAACAACAGACCCCTGCTGGGCTCCTGGCAGGGGGAGCCTGTTAAATGTGTGGACCTATTGTTCTCCCAAATTGGTCTGTGACTAATTGCCCGGTTAGTCCCCTCTTTCAGGCTGTACTCGTCTACCCGAACTGGAACCAGCCTCCACTCATCAGATCAGACTGTAAAAGTTGGCTGAGCTGGGGCCGATGGAGGGCTCTGGCTAGCTGCAAGAGCGCAGTACTTGCTGCTGACAGGGCTGGTATGAAGACCCCATCGGAATTGACATTACTCTGGCATGCCTGAAACCACAATGTTCATGTTAGACTGGGTGGGGATAGAGCCCTCTGATTCATGAAGGAAAGTCTTCAAAAGGCCCAAAGGCTTTAGCTCCAGATACACATCTAAATCTGGAGACAGACGACGTTCAAACAAATACGATGATGCTGTAATGTAGTTTTTTTGTTAAAAGGCTTAAATACATGAAACAGAGAACGAGACAAATTAGCACATATGTCTGTGCCCCAGGTCTATATCTTGGGACAAGATCTGTGGTGTCTTGAATGGGATGCTGGCATATTATGAGTGTTTATGCGTCTGACAGCATGTAGCTCTGGTTCTGATTCTTTGTCTCAAAATAAAGATTTTTTTCATTTCAAAGGAGAGATCTTCATCAAATCTTGTCCAAAGGAAATGTATGTAGCCTTTATGTACTGAAGAAAGGGAAAACATCTCCAGCATCACACTGAAATTGTAACTCATTCTAGACATTATAACACATTAATTTTCATGTGAGTGCCATGTACAGAATGCTGAGGATGCATCACAGACAACAGATACGCAAAAGAGCTAGGCTAATAATATTTTGCATGTGGATTTGAGTTTGTTAATGGCAGATCAAAGCCAGGTGAGCCAGAAGAGATGCTGCTTTGCTAATGAGAACTGGAGGGTCTGACGATAAAACCCTTCAATTAGGAAGCAGGGACACATGAAAGAGACCAGCACTTTGAAGGAGACTGCCTTTCTGTCTACAAAAATCTCAAGATTTCTTACTATAGGAACCTTTAGAGAGGCAGTTTGTGACCGCAGAAATAATATTGGAACCAGGTTAAAAACCAAACACATCATTCACTTTTGAGGTAACCGAGTTGCTACTGCAAATACTACAAATATTGCATGCCATGTAGCAGACTTGTCAGCCATATGATGGATACTTTGAACACTATAAGATAATATTTTTTCTACCTTCTGGATTTATAAAAGCAGATTCAACCTTCTGTGACTGGGCTTTAGTGAAAGCTGGGCTACGGCTGCCCATTGTTCCCCCCTCCCTACCCCCTCTCACACACACCCTCCATCTGCTTAATGCCCCCTCTCTGTCTGCAGTCATCACAAAAACAAGTCGTTGTCTCCGAACACATCGTCTCTGCGTCTTTGATTGGTAGTTGATAACAGACTTAGAGACTGATGGGCCTGGCTGACCTTGCTGTATATAAAGCAAGCTGCAGCAGTTACAAAGCCATTCAAGGACAGAGACTTCTGACAGCAAGCAACCTCAGCAATAGCTCATCTATCTACTTTCTGCTCTCTCTGGATTTTGCAAACCCTTCAGTATGGCTGTGTTCTTCGCTGTGGCTCTCCTCACTATAGCATGCCCTTTAATGGCATTTGATATAGGTCAGTCTACTCGCTGCGTTGCTATCCCCAACCAGATGAAGGTCTGCAAAGATGTTGGATACTCTGAGATGCGGCTGCCCAACTTCTTGGGTCACAGCAACCTGGAAGGCGAGGTGGTACCACGTTCAGAGGACTGGAGGCCCCTGTTGCAGACAGGCTGCCACCCTCAAGCCCAGGCCTTCTTATGCTCCCTCATTGCCCCTGTCTGTCTTGACACGTAAGGAGATTTTACACTTCTTGTTCTTACTCTTTATTTTCTGTGAATCCTTACTTTTCTGCATGTGTAAAACTTTGTCCTTTTTAAAAAATCATTATTGCAGTAATTTTGCGTTCATTGTGTAACATTTTGTCTATGTTTCCTTCAGTTTTATCCAGCCCTGCCGCAGTCTGTGTGTGGCAGTAAGGGAAAGATGTGCCCCGGTTCTTGCCTGCCAGGGTCACCCATGGCCAGGGGCACTTGATTGTGACCGCTTTCCTGCTGAGGAAGACATATGTCTGTCTCCCCACGCAAAATACAGTCTCTTTGCCAAAGGTACGCATTGACCACAGACTAATGATCTGTTTTACAAAATGCTTACTCTTTTAGATTTCCTATAATTACTGTTTACACCCTACCGTTTTATTAAATATTATCTTTCTTATCACAGACTTACCCAAACCTGCCTGCCAAAACTGTCCCTCTGTGGAAGAGGCTCCTGCAATGAAAACAGTTCTGAATGCTTTTTGCCAGCATGACTTTGGTAAGTTTTAGAATTATTTCAGTAAGCTGTGGTGTGTTGATGTATATCCTCTTTGGGCATGCTTTGTCACAATTGTATTTAACTTTCAAGACCAATGATTGATTTTTTCCCCCTCTTCTCCACAGCTGTGACTGCCAAACTTCATCGCCATCGTCTACCCACGGGAGAGCCAGAATTTGAGGTTGAGGGCCGGGTTGAGTTTATCCACCAAGGACCTCTGCTGCCTTATGACACCAGGCACCTACTCCAGCAATGGCTCCTCATCAACCTTCGATGTGCCAATGCCCTTGTGCGCCCCGGCCGATCACAGCTTTACGTGCTGACTGGTTCTGTGCAGTCTGATGGCACCCTTGCTCTCACCCATCTCTTCCCTTGGCACAAAAAAGACACAAACATTGCAGTGGCCACTCGCAAGTGGAAGCACCACAGATGTTGAATAGGCTGATACTTGCATGTAAAAAGTGAAGCTCTGATTCTCTGTTTGAAGTGTAGAATCACGCAAAAACAAACTACTTACATGATTCCACACCTACAACACACATGATTTGAGACAAAATCAAGGAGGAATTTTGACTTTCTTGGCATTGGGTTTTAGTGACAATTTGTAAAGTAAGCTAATTGGAAATAGATATAATAACTGAGCTACACTCAGACATCAATACCCTTTGCCTTGCTCAGCAGCTCATCACCTCATCCCTGCTCTGACAGCACACAGTTATAGTATGCACTCAAACCTGTACATAAATGTGTAAATTGATTGTATATTCTATTTTCTATAGGAATATTGGTGTATTTATGACATCTTTTTATGTCGAAAAAGATGGCAATAAAATATTTGTTTTGTGAATCTACTTGCTGAGTATTTGTAATATTTAACTACCAACTGTGTTAACCAAACTGCTTTGCTCTTTTATATACCCACACGATGAATTATCACTTATTTCACCACAAGATGGCACACTAAGCAGAGTGCTGGTTCACTACTGTGATGCCATGATCCTTTTAATTGCAAGTATTGAAAAGGGTTCAAAGAGTGTATATTACATTAATTCATTTAGCTGACGCTTTCTATCCTAAGTGACTTACAATTGCTATGTCAGAGGTTGCATGCCGCTGGAGTAACTAAGGGTTAAGAGTCTTGCTCAGGGACACATAGGTGGACGTAACAGTGGGGAATTGGAAAGTGGCCCTGGATAAGAAGTGAAACTCTTTAGAATGACTCGCGACTGTATTTGATGTAGACGGCCTGTGGCACTGACCATACTATGTAGCGCTAATGAGAAGATAAATCACTCACTTTACATTTGAATAGCCTCATTTTCACTACCAGGTTGATTAGTTCAGGGGTTGTGTAACAATGGGCTCCTAACAGATGATGAGCCATCTTGTAGTTTAAAATAAATGCAAAATGATTTGAATATTCTTAGTTGCCCCAAATTGGCAAATTATCTCCAATGTATGAGCTTCTAACAATGTTATTTATCACACTTTTTATGTACTTCTTTAGCAAGATAAATATATTGGGACTTTAATAAGGATCAGTTATTTTAGCCTAAAGTTGGATGTTGACAGTTGGAGAGTCTGCATCTGTTTTTGTAGTCAGTGTTTTCCCTATTACACTTAGGAGAAGCACATTTGGACTACAAGCTGAGCACATCAAGAAAAGTTTTTTATTTACACTAATGTTCATTACTTTAAAATGACAAATTACGTAAGCCAGTCTACAGTGTGTAATGCATTTTCTGCGTGAGTTAGCTTTGACTGCTTTTGGCTGAATAGATAACTAAGTGAAGCATACTGTATGACGTTCAATGATAAAAATCTTGTTTTTATCCTCTATTAACCAGTTCGTTTAATCAGCAACGTCATCATTGTGTGAGTTAGCTTTGGTGTGAAAAGTGGTCTAGTCATCATCTGGTCCTCCACTGCATTAAAGGAACCATGGAAAAGGGTAAGATGACAAGATGCCAAATTAAATAGTTGTTCATTTTATTTATTATTTATTTGTATGAATTGTTATATTTGGTGACAAATCCCCCCCCCCCCCAGTTTGGTTTTCTGTTCTTACACTGTTGTGCCTGGAGCTTGCAATGAGGGTTGGCACTGCTCCGATCTGTGCCTATGGTCAGGCTGGATGCCATGTTCTTTCCCTGGCAGATCGCTTTGACAGTGTCATACAACAGTCTTCAAGAATGCATGGAATCTCCAGTGATCTGCACACTGAATTTGTGAGTTATCTTATTCAGCTCTGACACTGATCATCCATCACCATCCATCACCATCATCAATCACCCTTGTCAGAGTTGGCTGTTTTTAAAGCCGGGATATCACCCTGTGTGATATGTGTGTCTTCATAGAGGAAATATTTCTATCCCAGCAAGAACCTCATAGGAAAACAGAAGTGCCACACATATGGGATAGTAACACCAGACGATAAAGAGAATGCACAAAGGCTAGGGGTGAGCATTCATGTTATTAATATTGCATATGGTCAAAGCTATTCATGCATGTAAGTGATGTCACTGCATCTGGTCAGAGATAATATAAAGACAAATTTTGCATGGTGCATGGAATTAAGTTATGCTCTTCTAAAATTATTTAAGCAGTTATTTCATGTGCAGCGAGAACAACTGACGGAGGTGATCCTGAGGCTGCTGGGGGCCTGGAGTTACCCCCTGTCACAACTCTACCAGAGCATGTCTCAGGATCAGAATCAAGACTTTAACCACCACACCTCCAACAAGGCACTGGAGATCAGTGATATGGTGCATGAGCTAAGGGATGGAGTGGAAAAAATGGCTGAGAAGGTAGGGATCCACTTGTGGTTGCTGAGCTTGTAGATGTGTTGTGTGGTCTGTCTAACAGTGATTATAATCTTCATGTTTGAATATGCTTGGTTATTTGCAAAGTGGAATTTATCAATATATTAATTTTTTGCATGTATTACTTCAAAGAATTAGTTATGTACCTTCAATTTTTCTCCTCTTCACCTCAGATGAAGCTATTGGGAGTGCTTGGTAATACCGTAGGTTACATCTCTCCTTAGAGTTTGGTCCCCTCTTCTGCCTTTTCCTTCTACAAACAAGGAGAACTCAATTCAATGGACCATCATGACCTACTCTATTGCTTCCGCAGAGATTCCAACAAAGTCAAAAACTATCTCCGTATCCTGAAATGCACCCGGACTGGAGTGTTAATAATGATAGCTAAGGATTCTAGTGTAGGATATTTAAATATTGGCTGACTAGTTTTTGTTCCCGTTTTACTTTTAACAACAACTTGCTTCTTGCTTCTTACTGTATGTGCTTACATTCTTTGTTATGCATTTCATGTAGAGGATTGTGCGTGCCTCTTGCAGAATTATTGTTATAAGTAATTAAACAATATTTGCCTTTGAGCATTGCACATGAAAAGGTCAAAAAATAAAAATTAAGCAAACCATCATTATCGTTTTTGGTCATCTTCTTGTTAATGCGGAACACAAGCTCTACATATTTATGAAATTGTAACTGGTGTTTAGTAGAGTGTTCATTAACATGTAAATGGTTTTGCTCCAGAGAGCCCGACATAGTTTGAATAAGCAATGTGGAAATCAGGATTCAGTCAAACGCTTTATTTACAGTTGATCTGTGCTTTTAAGATCATGAAAAAAAATGTACAAAATATTCCAAGTGACAATTGACCTCAAAAGGGTTTTGAATTATGAGCTTAGTATTCGTGTAAAGCTGACCAAAACATGAACAATTTAAAAAAGGTCTGATTTGTAAATGCATTAAATTAAGTGATTTATATGTTTCTTTAACTGATTGCAATTACAATCGAATGATGGGAATCTTTCCTGGAAAGACATGAGTGTAATAACGAAATAAATTTCTTACTGAAGCCAGTGAAACGCAAAAAGATCATTGACTGAGCAGTTGAATCTAATCACAATTATCATGCAACAAAACAGTTACATGCATTTAAAAGTTACTATCAGTGTTAGTCATCACAGACACTGCATCCACACATTTTTTATAGGTTTCTGCGATTTGAGAAAGTCATTTGTTTATTTTCCACTCATTACAGCCTCTCATGTGTCCCTGACACTCTTCTGTGGCGGTGATCTCTCTGTTTTTGCATCAGTGTGATTCTGTGATGGTTCTTCCTCTTCCTGAGCGAGACCTTGGGCCATGAGCTCATCCATTGGGGAGCGAGTGTTATGAACCTCCTTCTCCTTACAGTTCCTCCACTTCATTCTGCGGTTCTGGAACCAGATCTTCACCTAAAGCAGCAGAAGAACAGAGAAGCAAATTTAGTTAAATTTGTGTCCTTTTTAAGCCATATCAGGGACATAAATCTAGGGTTCACTTGGTCTGTCTAACATTTTTGACTAACAACTGTTAGACGGGAAAAACATGATTTTTTAAAGACATTCATGGTGCCTAAAGATGGATGCATGACTTTTGCTGTCTAGCTCCACCATGTGGTTCACATTTGTGATTTTAAGTGCTATCCACCAACAACTACTGGATGGACTGAAATTTGGTACAGACATTCATATCTCCCCAGAATGATTTTTAATACCCTTGGTGATCCCATGACTTTTCATCTAGCTTCACCATCAGGTTAATATTTCAGTTTGTCCAATACTTCGGTTTATGACCAAATATCTGAAAAACAGTCCCAACATCCCTATACTTTTTGTTTATTGCCAATTTATTTAATGCTAATAATAACACGCTATACTAAGATGTTGTTGGTGATGTTAGCATTCAGCTAAAAGCACCACTGTGCCTTAGTACAGCCTTACAGAGCCGCTTGCATGGTTGTAGACTCTTAGTTATGTTTAAGCCAATATTAAATGTCCAATATGTAATATTTAGGAGGATCTATGGACAGAAATACAATTTAATATACATAATTATGTTTTCAGTACTGTACCTAACAAACGTAACATACTGAATTGTTGTGTTTTTATTACCTTTGAATTAGGTTTTTTACAGATGAATTTACAATTGCAATTAAAATTAATACATTTATTATAAAGGACTTATTTCGTCCAAGGAGCGAGTGAATGCACATTGAGCCATTTGTTGGAATTTGCAAACCTCACCACTAGATTCCACTGAAACTTACACACTGAGCCTTTAATCTGGGTCTTGCTGACTTTCTGCCTCTTCACATTCATACAGTATCTAGGCCTATAGAAGCAGTCTTCAACTGTCACTAAGCCGGATTTGGGTTTGTTCATCAAGAGTTGCAGTTGAGTAAGGAGAAGGGTTTTGCACCACATTTCAGCGGTAAAATGAAATATGGCTAACTGCCGTGTGCCTCATAAACACCCAGGATGTACATGGATGGGTTTTTTTGTCTGCTTAATGTCTTTCATCAGGCAAAAATTTGGTAATTCAAACTATTACCTGTGACTCCTTGAGACTGAGATCAGCTGCCAGTTTGTTACGGTCTGTCTTGCTGATGTATTTCTGTCTCCGAAAAGTTCTCTCCAGCTCCCTTCGTTGTTCTTCAGAGAACACAGCCCTCCTAAGGATCCCTCTGCGTGATTTAGGACTTATATCAGCAGACCACATTCGAATATTTGCCCCCTCTGAAACATAAATTGGAATATTTATATGATTTACATATGTACAGTATCAGTTTCAGTATGTTGACCCTAGCTACCATGATACTTACTATCTGTGAGTTGTGGGACACCCTTTTCAACCCTAGATCATGCCTGTTTTTGTCACACTCACTTTACCACTCACTTTTGATTTCTTTTTTTCTATTTGTCCAATTTAACAAACTGGGGGTGACTAAAGAGAATATAAAGCCACTTCAACTAAGGAAAAAAGGATTTGATGAACTGTGAGGAGCAATCCCACGCTACTTCACTCACAGGTGCACGCACAACAAAAGTCAAGTGGAACAATTTATCCAATCCATTCAATGTTGCCTTTTTAATCTGTACGACAAATCTGCACATAGACCACCTCTGGGGAGCACATAACAGGTTTGGACATGCTTCTCACTTCTCTATGGGGAATCAATGGCTTTCACTTAAATAGCTGATTACCAGGTCATCCCTGGGCAACGTGTGTGTCTGCCCTAGTGGGCCAACTATAGAGCTCTGTGAGACACCATCAATAGAGCCGTTCAATGGAAATGCCATTACTCGATGGCTCAGTGGCCCAATAGTAAATCTTTTCACCTGCAAGTATGAAGCCAGTTTGTATGTGAAGATGAGCTCGAATAAGTCTATAAAAGTCACTTTCATTGAATGCTTTATGTCCTAGTCAAGAAGTCTCCAATGGGCAGGAATGAGAGTTGAAGGACAGGAGAAAGGAGGGGGGTTGGTGAACCAAGCTCTTTAGCCACACAATGGCTGGGGGATGTTCCTGGTCCAGCCCTCTTCTGTAGAGAAATGGGCAAGTTTTTTGTGCTTAGTGGAGTTCATTGCTGCAGTGAAAAATTGCAGTGAGGTCGCGTGTGGATGGTGGAGTGAAAGTGCCAATTAGTCACGGCCAGACTTGGCATTGTTGTGTTGCTGGGCACTGTGGGAAAGTGTCAGCCTACTAAGAGGACTCCAGGGACCTGTGGGATGAGGGCTTTCTGATTTGTGCTGTTTTCCACAACATTTGACAGACATCATAGGTTGCAGAAACTAATAACTTCAAATTGCTGTGGGACAATGCCAAAATACGACAGCTGCAAGTATTAATTAATACTATAGAGTACGATATTGTACTAGTACTCTAAATTATATTACATGACCTAAAACATTTCAATTACAATTCAGTGCAAATACAGGTTTCCTAGATGTTTTCAAATTTTGTGCAGCCTGAAAATTTAATTTGAAGCTGATGGATTCACATCCAAACTTATTAATGTGCTGAGATAGTGCTACACTTTGAAACAATCTGCCTTATTCAGCAGTAAGAATCCACACCTGGTAATTATAATTTTATTATGACAGAAGACAAGATGTTTATTAGCTCTGCATATTTGCGCTAGCAAGTGTGTATTTGCAAGTACAAAATAGGGGGCCCCAGGGACTCCTAAAAGCCTTGCAACCCACCCCTCTTCCCCGTCCTAAACAGCCGTGAATGGTTATGAATAGAGCTGTGCAGAGTTGAGCGGAGAATTAGCTCTTTGGCATTGCATCAGTAATTAGCTGTGGAGAGTAGTGGAGACCCTGCTGTTAATGCTTAGAGAGGAGCTGAGGCATTGCTGATGAGGCATAAAACACTCACTGGAAAAGACAGGAGGGGGGCTGGACCCACCGCAGCATGCCAGCAGATACTGCGGGCTCCTCAGGAAAACACTACTCAGTACACCTGCACAGATAGATAAGAACAGTCAGATATGGTCATATAAAAACTAGGTGAGACGTTACAATACACAAGAGACTATACTTGGATCACTGCCAACTTCTGAGGGTATTTGGATTCCTACTTTGTCTAATTCTTACAGTTTCCTCTTTATCTGCACATTTTTCCAACAGTGCTTACCTTTAGGTGATGCAAACAGATACAGATACAATTTTTATTTGATATTTAGATGTTTTTTCCAACTCAGTTTTATTTTAAAACTACCATCTCAGAGGAAACTATTTAATGATTTAGTTTGAAAATCAATAATTGGGCTCTATAAATGAACACGCTACAATTAGACATTTCATAGAATTGTTGAGTTTGCACAGATTTATAGTAAATAAATGTAAATGTTTGATTTATTTTATCTTCTGATCTATCTTATCATTGTAATTTGTTATCAAGACTGAAAGGATTTCATCTGGAATGAAATGTTATGTTGTTAGTGATTTTCTTTCTTTAAAAAATACATTTTTTAAAATACATTTTTTTGTAAATGTCATTGAATTTGGTTAAATTTTGAATACCCTATTGTTTATTTAAGTGACACGTCCCCTTCAAGCTTATATAGACCTATATTTACGTTTGAAAATCAAATGATAATACAAGTTTTAAAAAATGGCAGTTTATCATTGACTTGTGCCTCGCTTAACTGTGACATCTCTTACAAAGACTAATAATCTACCTAAGTTAAACTTTAGACCTATGACTAATTTCCACCTTAAAAATGGATGAATTTTTGAAATGACAAGCAAACAATATTTATCCTTTACATAAATATAAAATATACCTATAAATTTTGTTTAAAAAGTCAACAAACAAATCTATTTACCTGAGTGTGGCAGAAGTGGTCCTCCTAAATCCTTCACCTGCCGTGGACTGTGGGCTTGGCTTTGGTAGGCTCCATGCTCAGAGCCCCAGGTTCTCCTCGTAAGTTCACATGCTGCTAGTCTCAGGTGTCCACCTGCCACCCCACGGGCTGAAGGTGTCTGGGACTGCAGCAGATTCTCAATAAGAAAACTCTTTCCCGTGCTCCCGAAGCCTGGAAAAGCAGGAGGAAAGCCAGCCATATTCGTCCTGGTGCAGCTCTGAACTGAGACCATCCTGTTCACACAGTGACCCGAACACTTGAATTCCCTCTTCAGCAGTCACAGCTCAGTGACACTAAATTCTCCTTTAATCCCTTCTTGAGTGACCAGGCCAACTTCATTAAACTCCGAAGAAAACAAAAGTTTTCTGCTCTTCCTCTTCTGGGCCTGCACTTTGCTACGGGGCTGTGTCGTGATTGGCTGAGAGGCTCTAATGTGCTTCTCAATTCAGATAAGGCTGGGGTCCTTTCTGGAGTGGCAGAAGGTGGGTCTGGCTCATTCATTATGTCAACTAGCCTATTAAATGATAGACACCAGAGACAATGAACTGCTGGCAAAAGTTTAACATGCACCAAACAGTCTTCTCCAGTAGTAAATAGTTTTCTCTTTTCTCCAGCCTTCCATTGTGCCTCATACACACCCCTCAGCAGTTCATTTGCAATGTGCTTTTTCTCAGTCTCATTTCAGAGACATTCCTCTGTGAGGGTTTTCTTGATTGCAAAATAATTTTAAAAAACAGGCCATGTTTGTGTTAGCCCAAAATCATGAGCAAAGTGCAAGAAGAGGATGAAAAATAAACACCACATAATGTCACCTTATATTGCCTTACTTGAATTAGCTATGCATTTCTTGAATTATTATATAAGTTTGATTTGTTAATCAATTTGATATTAACCTTGCATCTTTTAAATTTTATGGGATTACCTAATAATAAATGTATCAGTAGTTATATGTAACACTTTCCTTTTACTTTGAACTTTAAACTATAATGTTTCTGTGGATGCAACTGCACTTCACATAATACTCAGACCTATAGTTTTGACAGGAAGCAATTTTTCTATAACATGGCAGTATGATGGTATATTTAAAAATCCATGTCATTGATGAGATCTTTTTAAGAATAAAATACTGAATATAAAAATTGAACAAGTAACAGTTAGGAAACCTGTTCAATTTTGGTATTTAGTATTTGCCAATCTGACAAAATATTTACAGAGGGGTTCAAGTCTTGGATGGATTCAGTTTTAGGTCAGTGTCAGTCTCCTGTGTATTGGGGCCATATGCTGCATTTTTGAGGGTTGCAACTGTAAAAAAACAAAAGGTCACACACACACACACACACACACACACACACGTAGTGAGGTTTTGGTTCAAACACGTCGAATGAGAGGCTTGTGTAACCTTTCACACTGCAACTAATGATCCTCAACATCATAAAAGAAAGTCCAACAAGAGGGGCGACAGATCCGGAGGTTAGGCACAGTAAACAGGCATATCCACACTGGTCGGGGGGTGTGGGGGGGTGGCAGGGAGCTCCAGTATGCGCGTGTAGATACCTCATGCTGAGCATGGAAATTGGCTCAGACAGCTCAGCCTATTGTGTGATGGCCAGGGAGCCAAAGGTTGCTTGTAATCAAATTTGAGGTTTTATTCCTGAGACTGGTGGAGAAGGCATTGCGCTCTGTCACATGATGAGTGTTAGCAAGTCTGTGTGCACTATCTACTTTTGTGTAGTGAGAGTGTGTTAACATGCTCCACATAGACCAGTGGCTGTGATAGTCCCCCAAGGCTTTTGGTAGAGAGTCATTTGTTTATATGACAACAGGACAACAGGAGGGAACCACAGACTGCTCACCAGTGCTGTTATTAACTTTATGTGTATAGACTTTGAAAGGAGTCTCACTGTGATCAAGGTATGTTTTATGTGATAACATTGAGCGTATTTGTTTTGCTTATTCATAGTCACACTTTCTTCACTTTTTAGCAACAAATAAGAATCTGTGGCAATTCTAAAAGTTGTTTTAAGCACCTCAAAACTTACAAGATTCCTTAAAGTCCCATGTTTTCCTGTTCATATATTTCTCTGTTCATTGGTATTTTCGGTAGAACCAATCTCACACGACCTTTTAAAGGCATTGCTAAGAGCGTATCATCATTAAGATTCACCACTTCGTAATTAGCCAGACTCCAATAGAGCTCTCCAGGAGTGGGAGGTATAATTAGGCTATTCTTAAACAGTAGGTCTTGGAAACACCCTGAAGCAAGTTCATGTGAATTTATTTGATGTCCATCTCTTTTTAGAAATGGAGGGAAAAAACAGGGGTCCCTTCATTCAGAATCTTCACAATGGCCCTGTTGAAAACTTAGCACTCTGTAGACCGGCTGAGATCCCCTTTCTCTCTTTTTTAACCCCACTAAAGCTTTTAAAAAGATACCGGCCCATTGCACATGCAATTGATATTCCACCACTCGAACTTAATATCGTGAATGGAGGACCAAGCTCTATGAATCAGGAAGACAATGCGCTTAGCTTAGCAGCAAACTGGCACTTTGTGTGCGGTGTCTGTGCCCAGAGGAGGAAGTTTCTAATGTGAGCCTCACAATTGTGTGTCTATAGAGTTCTAATGAGCTTCTGTATGCTGAGTGAATGGCTGTGGGCCATTCACCATGATGGCCCAATGAGGCAGCTCACTGCACACATTCACAATTGCATCCAGGGGGAGTGGGAGTGGCTGTGTGGAGCAACTGGACTGCATAGACAGTCTATTAAAAATTGACATACGTATAACCATGTTTCGATTAAGAGTACATCTATAGTAAGCCAGTTACATGTAAATATACTATCTTTTTAACTCTGTTTAAGCCTTCCATCCATACTATGGTGGTGTTTTTTTCACAAGAAGGGAGCCTTTCAATCACAGTATGGAGTAGATAAATGTTAAAATGCTTGTTCTTTTTGTGTGTATAGAGAAAATCTAGCTTTTGCAAAACAATGAAGTAAGTCTAGCCTAGACACACTTTGAGGAAAAACAAGAAGCATATGGCCTATGGCCACTGTTGTGGAAATTGTCCTAAGAGATCATACTTAAAATAGAGAAAGAACACATGGCAGTTTCCTGGTTAATACAATGAATAAAAGATAACACTAAGAGTTCATAGTATTTTCCTTTCACCAGTGATGTGCGTTTTAAAGGAAATGTGGAGCAAATTAATAGAGTTCTGAAGAGTCTCAATCTTTGGTGTCTGAATTGTTGAACACCAACAATTCAGACGCCAAAGATTGAGATTGGGCAAAAACATGCAATGGGAAAAAGTCTAAAGAGAGTGCATACATGGACATTTAACTAGATATCATTTAAATTAGTGTATTTGTTAGGGACAGGCTCATTGCAGAAAAATAAATAAATTAAAAACCTAATTTGTTGTGCCTGACCACAATTTCTTTTTAGAAGCTAAAAATGTATTTAAATTGGAAGAATTGATTGAAAAAGTATATGAGAAATAATTAAAAAACAATATATGCTGCATGTCATAAGCTCCACAAAGCTACTTTATTGCTCCACTATCGTTTTTGAAACTGCTAGCAAGCAAAGCTAATACACAAAGAGATATAAACCCAATGAAAAGGCCAAAACTGGGTTTTGAATATTAAGTGAATCATGTTTCCGCTTTTTCTTTACATTTGCACACATGTAGATAACCAAACAATTATTTTTCCCGTTGCTTTTGCCACATGTAAGACATTGTGGTAGATACAAATGGGCAGTCTTGAGTCATACAATCTCAAATATCTGAATATAACATCCAAATAATTTTTCAGAAGCAGGTACACTATTGTATGCACACTCATCAATTGTGATATTCCTGTATTCCAGGATGATACTACTCAGTCAGCACTGAGGTTATAGTCTATTTCCCTCACCCCCTCAGTAACTTTGTGTTGCCCATATGTCAGTTCATCAAGTATTTATCCGAGGAATGGTCCAAGAGTGACACAGTCTGTTGTACCTCAGTACTGCTACACTACACTGTCACTGCAATCCACTGCCATGCACACAAGATGGCACTGGGAGAATGAGAACCATCTGTATTTCAGTGGCGTGCATGAAATGAAAAAAAAAAAGTTAAACATAATGTTATTTTTTTCTAGTTTTTGTTTTATATTGTTTCTGGAAATCTACAAATTATAACACTATATTTTGTTTTAGTTTTACCAAACTTATTTTAATATTTTTTGTAAACCTTGTATACCTTGTTGTGCTGTTGTAGCTCTTACAGACTTGCAGTCCCCTTATCAGGTTAGGAGCATCAAATGCCTGAAAATGCAACTCAACTCAAAATTATTTACAACTGGTGGCTATGTAATGGCATTACCCATGGTTAACATGAAATTGTCAATAGTCAGTGGTTGACTGTGAAGACTCTCTGTTGTCAGCTTCACTTAAGTCATAATTTTCTTTCCACATATTAGGAATGTATCATAAAACGTCAGCGATGTGAATGAATATTAAACACATTATTGAGCAGACACATGTAATGCATCATTAGAGTGCAATTTTAATATGACTCATGAATGTCAGATTTGAAAGACAGGCAAGATCAATGTAACATGGAATTATTGCAACAAATGAATCCCACTAGAGCCCTGTGGGAGAAATAAGTCTAGTTTTTCTGCCATTTCCTTCAAATCCTGGCACAGCTACTGCAGCCTCCTTCCTTTTGTTTATGTCATTAGTATGTCTATATGGTGCAATTATTGCAGAAGTAAATAAACTCCTGTGAGCTTTGTAATGGATCACCTATCTGGATCTTGTAGACATGAACAATGGGACTATCACTGTTCCAGTGCCCTTGTCCTGAGAGACTTGATGTGTGCGTGGAGGAGCAGGAGAGTCGGTGTGTGTTGGCACTGTGTGCGTTTATTACTTTTCATTCTTGGCTGGGAGCATGCTTAATGACTCTTATTTTCCTGATGGCACTTTAGGAAATGACAACTTGTGGGCAATACAAAGTAATTACATTTACTGTGTCTGCACCCAGAAGAAATCTAGTATTTTAATAATGAATAGAGGTTTCTCACATACTGGATGTGCTACTGTATGAAGTGCCATTGCGTGCCTTTGTTTTTTTTGAGAATAACTGGCCATTAGCAGCAAAATGTGGACCTATGAACAAGCCATCTGAATTGGTGACAGATAAGGGCCTATTTGTCAAAACACATCTGTTTTGCATGAAACATAATTAAACAAAACAAGATCTTGGCATTAGTCAAAACTGTATTGAAGGGGAGGCAGAGGGATTTGACAAATAAATTGGTGTTAATCTGGGATCCTCGGGAAGGAGCTGAGCACCACACTTGATCTGGAACTGTCCCGATCTGCCTACTTCAACAGACCAGCACAGCCAACAAAAGACTTTCCCAGTGATCCAGAGATTCACTGGGGTTTGTTGTGGACTTGGGATCGCCTCGGAACAGGCCGTTACGAAAAGGCTCCGATTGATGTCCATCTGGCAGGAAACTTATTAGGATTCAGGGAGAATGTAACTGTTTATCCACTTTATAAAAAAACATCACTTGCATGGCATGGCCACTGATAAAACGGTTATGTTTCAAAATGGTAATTGGTCCCATGGATGAAGTAGATGCAAGAAGAATAAACAGATATTCAAAGCACAAAGCATCTGTGCTCTATAAAAAGGCATTAACAAGGCTGAGTCACACAGACAGCCAAGCCAAGCACTTCATTTTAATTCATTTTCATACCACCTGCAGAAAAGCCAAACTACAACTTTACTGGATGAATTAACTAATTGAAAGAATGAAAACTGTATGCTTACAGGAGGTCATAACTCTGATCATAGGACAATTTAAGCATTTATGGGGGTCTGGTAAACTTAAAGCTTTGAGACAGTTGGTATTTTTCTCATCAACCTCTATTCTTCATATGAGGACAGAGAAGACAGATGGTTTGAAAGAGTAGTAAAGAAGGCCATCTATGTCATACTATTATAACCATGGAGGGCAGTTCTGACATTCATTCCCAGGCAGTTTCACACCAATTTACACTTAAATTCATGAGACTTTCACAATCTGACAATTACCATGTGACCTTCACAACTTCTATCGCCTCATGTAACATCAGTGTGAACCCAACAAAGAGGTTTAAATGCCTGGGGACTCCTGTCAGTAGAACTGATGAAGCCTCTTGGATGAGTGCTGGGACGTCTTCAAGACTAAGAACAGCAATTCCAGATGCCTGTAGTACTTCTGGACCACCTAATATCATCATAGCCTTAATTATAGGCTTTTCTATATTTTGTTTTATATTGTTTATTGAAATCTTAATTTCTTATACTATATTTTTTTTATTTCCCCCCACTTATTTTAACATTTTTTAAATGCAGTTATTTGTATGCTTATCATTTTGTTATTCTAGGAGTTTAAACTTGTTGCAGTTCTTACATTGTTGCAGTCCCTTTATCAGATTAACAGCATCAAATGCCTGAAAATGCAACTCACCACAAAATTATTTACAACTGGTAGATGTGTAATGACATCACCCATGCTTAACATTTAATAGTAATGCAGTCAGTTGTTGAATGTGAAAACGCTCTGTTGTCAGCTTCACTTAAGTCTACTTTTCTTTTCATATATTAAAAATGTATCATAAAACATCAGTGATGTGAATGAATGTTAAAAACATTATTGAGCAGACACTTGTAACTCATCTTTAGAGTGTACAGTTTTTAATTTGACTCATGAAAGTCAGATTTGCAAGACAGGCAAGGTCAATATAACATGAAATTATTGCAACAAATGAATGCCTTGTGGGAGCAGTAGGGCCAGTTTTTCTGTAATTCATTGAAATTCTGGCACAGCAACTGCAAGCGATGTAGTGTACAGATGCCTGTTGTACTTCTGGACCGCCCATGTCTTCTGACTCTTATACTGGCAACATTATCACAAGCACACAAAGTTTGAGGGGGAGAACTCCCAAAATATTAATAGCTTATTTATCTTTTTACCCTTTAATAACTAGTGGGACAGCCATTACAAACTGTTAAACCCACAGAACTTTATTTTAAAGTCTTGTGGCAATCCAAATGTTTCCAAAGACATTTAAAGGGTAATTTTGGTAGTTTTTAACCTGGGATATATTTTCACATATTTTGGTGTTGAAATGACTAGGTACAAAAAGTTTTGAAATCTGTGCAGTAGATATCTTCAGCTGGCAGCCATGAACCAGCTGCAGTGGCTGCGACGTATTCCTTTGGGGCAATTATGGCCGTCACAATTTCGTCCGCAAAAGGTGCTTTATACCACTGACAGGCTCAGACAATTATACCAGGTGTCTCACAACATAATGGAAAGGATACCTACGAGTGACTAATTAAAAACCAAATAACCTTTGTTTTTAACAAGAAACTGAAGTCTCGCTCAAGTACAAATCTCATGAGTGGGTCAGAGTTGGAGAGAGGAGTGTGTTGGAGTAATGTTAGGAAATAAAGTCTTGCTAGCAGTTACTCTATGTACACAGTAAACTCCTCTATGGTTTAGGTGTTTCCTGCAACATTTTGTGAAAAGGTCTTTAATACAGTATGATTAAAAGACAAAGATTGATTGGTCCACCTATGAAGAAAGTCTTGGGTTTCAATATTTCTCTCAGTGTAAACATCATTTAAGTTCAATGAACAGTTGTAACAAACTGATAGAGCACTATATTAAACTTCTCCTGACAATACTTTGTAAATGTAGGTTTGACTATTTATATGCATACATTGGTTGATTAATTTGTTCATTTCAGTACCGTGTACGTGCCCATCCCATATGGGTATACAAGACACTAGACAGCAACAACAACCAGGATGGCTACATGACAAACCAAAATGTACAGTTCCACAAATTCAAAAAGAGAACATTTCAAAACGCTCACATTCTGTGACAGAAATGTCCCATTATGATGGATAAAGTGTTCTCTGTCCATTTTCTATAAAGAGCCAACTCAACATATTACCTTCAGACAATGAAAAAGAAAGCAGGGTTCAACAACTGAACAAAATCAAGATCTCAATAACACATATATTCTGCTCTTAACAAATACCTTTATATCTGCCTACATTAATCGCAGGTGGTACGTACTGTTTCTTAACTGAGCACAAAAGTGACCTCTCTAAATTACATTTTACATCTGTGTAATAATCCCTGTGAACCGACCCTGGATAAGCGGATGAAGATGGATGGATGGATGGATCTGTGTAATAATCTTCTTTGATTTGAAGAGTTTCTGAGCTTTGCTTATTCCAAATCCCCTCCTTTCATTGTTCCTTATCAATCTTTACTAGTTATTGTTTGACTATGTTTACATTACACTGCAAATTACTCCTGAAAAAAAAAAAATATATATATATAGAAATCAGCATAAAATAAAATTGTAAATAAAAGTTTTGAAAATGTCCAGGACAATGTTTAAGTGTATTCATTGCAGACCCTAATGCCCTTCCTGCTGAAGTACTTTTCTTCTCTCTATAAAGCCCATATTTTCTTTAATTGAAGCAGGTTATATATTAGCAAGCTAACGTTAGTTTTGTCACTTAGTTAGCATTGCACCAGTTACATCTTGCAGTTACAGGGTTTAAATATTTGGAAACAACTAATCTTCATTTAATAACTTGTGTGGGTGGTAGAACAGGGAAAAACTGTGGGGAAACTTAAAGGGCTGATGTATCTACACTGAACAAAATTATAAACGCAACACTTTCGTTTTTGCCCCCATTCATCATGAGATGATGAGCTGATAAATAGGCCTTTTGTGTGCATAGAGAAAGTCATAGATCTTTGAGTTCAGCTCATGATGAATGGGGGCAAAAACAAAAGTGTTGCATTTATAATTTTGGTCAGTGTAGATACATCATTAGCCTATCAATTTTAAAAGGTTTTATTTTAAAGCCTCTGACATGCGATGCAGTCTTAAATGAATGCACACTTTTTCTGACAAAGTTAGGACAATTTTAGTTATTTTGAGATTTACTTGAGATTAAAAATCACAATCTTATGACAGTTGTGGGGTTGTTTGATTATGTTGCCACAGGGACACGACTGTAAATCAACCACACAGTCCTAAAGAAGCAGTTTTTGAATGTTAAACTGCAGAAGACCTTTTTTTCAAGGTGGAAGTTTGGAAGAGTCACAGCAGGTCAAGCACAGGTGTAACTAATATAATTAATGCTTACTACCCCAGTTAGTCAATCTAGTGAGCCAGTAGGCCTTGAAAGGGAATGCAGCCACAAATAATGTAATTAATTACACCTGTGGCATTCCTGTTGTGAAGTCATAACATGTACCTTGTCTATAATAGGTCTGATTGCACCCCCCAATTTAGTTCTTTATTAAATGTAGTCATGAATATGTTTTAGAGACAAAGTACAAACTTTAAACAAAGTTTTCAATTTATTTAGATATAATACAATGCAAAAAACCCTTGTTTTTTGAGGCCATTTCTTTCCCAGTGACATAATATCTTGAAATTTTCCTGGAAAGAACTATGTAATTTGGTGCTAATCATGGTTAAATTAATTAATTAATTAAATTAGTTGTCCTCAGTTTAATAGAATTTGTTCATTTCCAGAGGAATTTCATTGAAAGAACTACTTAATTTAAACTCAAGTAAACATTTCTGTCATTAACTTATTTTTGGAAACCTAATTCTTAATATCCTGGATTACATGCTTACCTGCAGACCAATGGCACCCTTTGACATGTCCAGCTGACTTGCTGTGCACTGTCTCACTGGCTTAGCATTTAACTGCAATTAATAAACTAAACACTTGATAAATCACATTTAAGGATCAGGTGTAGCAACTGTAGACATTTTAATTTCTTGGTAGGAGGCGTGGTTGCAATCAATACGAGTAGCCTATCAAGGGCTTTTTCTCATGTCAAGCCACAAGGGGGCTCCTAGGCCCCTTTCTCTCTCGCTCGTCGACAGGTTTTCCTCCTTTCCCCTGCTCTCTCTCCTCTCCTCCTTCAGCGGCTGCAGCTCATCTCACTCACGCTGCCGTGGGAGCGTCTGTTCAGCCGGTGAGGCAGCGGCAGCTCGCTTTTTACGTCCTCTTGTTATCCACCTGTGCCGCGGATGGTGCTGATGGAGCAGACCTTGCGTTGCCTGGAATAATTTGTGTACATTTTTTTTCTTATATCGGGATTTGCTCTTTTTTGCATCATTAGGCATCCAAAGTTGTGATGATGCCTCCGCTCAGCATTTGGGATTGTTAATAGCCTTCGTTGCGATACATCGTTCGCATGTGATTGAACAAATACTGTCTCTCGGAAGTGGACAAAACATGGACTAGTTTTCTTTTTATACATTAACCATGGGATTATTACAGCTATATCTGGTTCTCGGCATATTTTGCGCCTCCTCAGGTAGGACACAGCGCTGTCACTGATTGTACAGTAACCAGCTCTTGCAACATGTAGACAACATGTATAAGATAAGATATATAATTAAATATCGTGTTGTTTTGGATAATTTGCCACCTAGGCGTCCCAGAAATAATCAGACCTGCTTGATCCCGCAGCTTGTACACAGTTAGCCTACAGTAACCTGCCATCTCTTCCCCTGACACCAGCAGGACATTGTTTATAGCGTCGCAGGTGTCCTTGCCCGCTAATAACAATGACGATCTTGTTTTTGTGTTTGCAAATTAGTTGTAGGTTTTGGGATTGACCCTGCCCTGCGCATCAGCGTGTTTGATGAACTAACGCTCGGGGAAGGCTTTGATGGAGTTACTCAGGTCCAGGGCTTCCACAGCGAGTCTAGAGCTTTCCACTTCCAAGGTACAGTAACACACACTCCTTGTATTTTTGTTCAAAGATGGAAGAAAACGTGTCCTGATGAGGCGATCTGCATGCTGACCAAACTGCTTTTAATAAAAAAGTGACTGTCATCATAAAAATAGCTGTCCTTTTAATATTTTGTCTAAATAACTTGTAAGACTAAGAGGATGCAGTCCAGCAGTCCACGATCAGGTCCTCTTGTGAGATGCCTGATGTAGATCTTTTTGTGAAAATGTCAGATCACCTGATAATACCATATGCATGTATTTAATTTGTACTGCCCATAGCACAACTCTGTAAGAGACTGTGAGCAGCAGCATCCTGTGGATTTGCAGTTTTCCTCTATAATGGGACTTAGCTTGGGGCCCCTCAGACTGCCACCTGCCTGAACAATAGGCAATGTTAGGTCCCCATGAAGAAGTGGGGTGAGCAGGCCGAGCAGAGGGGGAGCGATGGGTGGATCAAGAAAAGAATCATAGAAAAATGGAGCATAATCAGATTAGGCAGGGACCAAAACCCTGTCTTAACGGAGATGTACAATGTGCGTGAATGGGCCCCCTCGCTAGAATTTACCCATTGGGGATCTTCTGGACTGTGTAAGCACTATAAGCGAAATATGAATGGGTAGAAGAGTGATGCAGATGTCCATGATGTAAGTTGTAAGGCAGCGTATAGGATAAATATGTTATCTATGGTATTTAGTAAACGGCACTGTGCAAAATGGACGTGTCAAAGCTGCGGTCATGCTTGAGTTTTAAATGCAGTGCACGTTTTGACAGTTACATATTTGTCGTTTGATGTCAGACACTCATTACAATCCAAATAAGACTGTTAATAGCCCCATCACAGGGATGGAGATGTCTATCATAACACAGCCAAAAGTAGCAACAGAGGAAATTGCTTTTGGCTTCCTGATCAGTGGCAAAACCAAAGACGTGGCAACATTCAAATCCTCACGAGGAGGATCTCAACACGGATCACATAATGTACCAAAGTGACAATGTTGTTTTGGGACAGAGGAACACCACAATCATTTGTCGACAGTTTTCTTCTTCCCACCTCCTCGCTGATATCTTCTAATCTCGCTGCACAGCCGCTGAGACAGCAGCACTTGTGCATGGAGCAGCAACTCCAGCGTCTCTGTGAAGGCAGTCCATTTGATGTCCTCTGTGTAGACAACACTCAGAAGTGCTCTCGATCCAGGCAGGTAGCGAAATGGAGGGAGAGAGACTACAAGGAAGAGTTGGAGAAAGAGAGAGAATGAGAGAAACAAAGACAGTTATGGAGAGAAGCTCCCACAGCTTTTGTCATGAAATGAAAAACACGACTGTTCCACGACTGGCACTTCTCCGTCATTATGCGCTCTTATTTCTCTGCATTACCTTTGCTAAGTACATTCAGCTACGCAGGCAGAGGAGGTGGCGGTGTGTTATTTATGGCAAAACTTGCCTCCATCCTTCATTTGGGATGTCTATGTTAAGGCAATGATATTGTTGGGGGGTGGGGGGCAGGGAGAGGCGTACCAGCAAAGCAGACCAGGGCCTCTGCTTGCTTGTGATCAGAAATAGACAGGGAGAGGCACATACAGTAAGTATGCAGAGTGAGGGAGATAGAGAGAAAGAACCTGAGATAGAAAGAGAATGAGGAAGAAAGAAGGCGAGAGAGAAACAGGGAGCAGAGCTGTCTGCCAGCTGTTTGATAGACTGTGCTGATTCCACATGTATGGATGCTTGGCTGGCTGGGACCAGCAGACAGGCCCACGGTGGCATTCCGACGCTCATTAGATAGCAGGCAGAACATATCCATAGCTGTCCCCTCCACTGCCTGCCTGCCCGAAGGGAAGGCTGTTATCTCTGGGTGCTGGGTGGAGGCAAGAGGAGGGGTAGCTGCTGAGAGCTGAAAGAGAAGCAGCAGGGTAATTCACAGTATAGAAATGTGTGTATGTGCATGTGTGTGGATGAGATGTGATGTTCACATACCTGTTTGCTATATCTTTGTAACTCGATATGCCGAAGTATGTTTTTTTTGTGTGTGTGTGTCTGGAGAAAGAGGAGAGCAGTGAACAGTGGGGGATTGCTGTTTAGTGCATCCCTGCTGATGTGTTTGAAGGTTGCTGTCAGCGCTACATTGCATGGCATTAGGAGAGGTGGACCTCCGGGACGGGCATAATAGAAAGGGAGAAAAGACCCCGGGCTACTCTCCTCTCATGTCCTGATGCCAGGTGATACTCGACAGAACGCCACAGAATCCTCACATCATTAGCACTTCCCCCACAGTTTTTAGATGTCTATCTATCTCTATATAAACAAGCACAGGGGCCACACCCAGATGCACTCCCTTCCCCCAACACACATACACCCACTCTCTCCCTCTACAAGCGCATGGACAAAACTCATTCCAAGTGCAAACAACACAATTGCTAGAAGCATCCTTTCAGCTGCAGCACAAGACTCCCCTGTAATAGTATCTCTGTGTGTGTGTGTGTGTGTATGTGAATCCTGTCTGTCTCAAAAGCATGTTGTTGCTCAGACTGTTTGAGCACTGGTGTTTCTGTGTATGTTGTGGTGATTATGTCCCTGACTGCAGCGACACTGAAGAGTAACGGGATGGAAGAGACTCATTTATAATACAGCAACACTGTGTGTGTGTGTGTGTGTGTGTGTGTGAAAAGGAGGGAAGAAGACAGAGGGTCTATGTGTGAATGTGAGTTTGTTTTCCTGCATGAATGTGTGCATAACAGATATAAGTGTGTGAAGGAATGAAAATAGTGTTTCCACTGAAGTGGCTACACTTACCAGCTGCTAGTACACTGGTGCTGCTAGTATAGATAGATGGATGGATGGATAGATAGATAGATAGATTTCTCTGCTGAATTGTATTGATCTGGTTCAGAGGGTGCTTCCTGAGGGTGTTTCCTAGCTAACCCTACACTTAAAGGAAAGACAAGAAAATGAGAATTAACCTACAGGAATCAATAAGGTAATTAACACTGACAAAAGGTTAGTGTAACATTCATGCTAAACCTCTATGATCTCTGTATGCTGTAAGGTGATTTGGAAAAGACCCACCACTACCCATAAATTAGTTTCCCATGTTAAGTGTATTGTTGCAATTTGTGCGGTTGTGCAATGCACACAGCAAAAAACTCCCCTTATAGAAAGAAGCAAAGTACAATATAATGTAGAGAAATGTGCTTATTTCATGCAAATACATACCTAGAGTAAATGAAAGTTCCACCAATGGGGGAAAATTTAAATACAATAGTCTAGTCTTAAACTAGGCTATTAAAAAGAGTTCAAATTTGGATTCCCCAAACCCAAGCTAAGGTAATGCTGGTGACATCACTCAGTGACGAGTAAAGTGACTTTGACTTGTAGAATTGGTGGCGTTTTAAGCGTTTTCAGTTTGATATGAGCAATGATACTCTTGAAGTTCAATATAAAGGTACTCGAGGCTGTTGTTACATCAGTTTAGCTGAGTTAATATCTCAGGACAGGACTCCAAAGAAAGACCTAAAAACCTTGAAATAGGAAATGAAGTCCTCTGCCCTTTTCACCCTGATGATGAAGAGCTTAACGGAGAGGTTTGTATTTTTATAAAGTTTACCTGAAAACAATACTGACATGGTCATATGTACATTAAAGAGGTTATTGGTTGCTAAAAGTGTAAGTTGTTCCCCCTGTCTGGCTGCAAAGAGATTCATTCCTACAGTGACTTAGAATGTAATAGATGGGAACAAAAGCCACAATCCTTGCTCTCTGTTAAAAAAAAAATAAAAACTTACTCCAAAGTTTAGCTAAGGCTAAGACAAGGATTCTGCAGTCTGACTCAGACAAATCAGGTGGATTTTTATCCATAGTTATAGGCTTTTTAGTACAAAATTCCCTCTTTATGCTGCCACAGACAGTGTTCCCTTGCTGAGCCACAGCAGAGGGATAGTAACACAAAGTGAGAATTGTAAAGTGACTGTAACTTTGGTAAATACCCAAATGATTTGTCTAACTCAGACTGCATTTGTTTAAGCTGATCTGTAGTAGCTTTGCACTGGAGTGGGTTTTGCTCCTCATTTCTTACATACAGAGGGGAGCTGTTTGTGGCCAGTTTGCTGCTTATTGTTTTAAAAAAAAATTCTAGAATCAAATGGAATTTTTCTTGCCAACATAGTCCAGCAATCTGCTTTATTCTATTTTCTTTCAAGATACCCACTAATTCTTGTCGATTTGTATTGGGAACATGTTGAAATTGCACTCATTGCGAAACACAATGGTCAGAAGTTTTTCTGTGTGATCTTGTGGTGGTTCTTCAACAGACATCCATTTTATCCAGGGAAAAAATAAGCCAAGCAAAATGCCCAGTCAATTTAAAGCAGGCAAAATTTACCTGAATTAAGTCAGATAGCCTTTCTTAGTCAGCACTAGATAATACAGTCCAGATTTTATATCTACACTTGATATAATAATATTCCTTTTATGTATGCTGTAGTTTTTGTATATTGTATTGTGTTGCCAGAAAAGTTACCTAACCTTTCCAGACCTTTTCAAACTGTTGACTGACATTATCCCCAACTCCCTGTGGTCAAAGTCTCTTTTGCTTGCTGAGGTGAGCCTGATCCAGCGTTCCACACGGGATAACCATGGAGTGAGAGATATTTCTATCCCCCCCACGGCAGTTATACAGTTGGGTGGCTGGAAGGCTGTCATTAGCTCTGTGTATGTGTGAATGTCAGACAGGCGGTCACTGGGGAGGTGATCTGAGAATTGGGGAAAAATTGCTGGCCAAAGCAATCCTGGAGGTGCCCTTGGCTCAGTTTAGTATTTGTTCCAGGAGAGTGGAGACACGGTAGGGGGAGGCAGGTTTGCCGAATGCAGATTGACTGAGCGCGGTGGAATATTCAGGAGCTGTAACGACTAGCTTTTGGGGGTGTGTGTGTGTGTGTATGTATGTTTCTGCATATCTTTGTGGCCATCTCTCTTTTTGTATTGACTCGATGTTCCAACGTTCGTTTGGAGCTGTAGGCTAGCCAAAATGTCTGCATTATAGTGATGGCGTGTGTCTGTCCGTGTTGCAGTCTACACCTGTTTGTGTATGAACATGTGTTCACAGACGCATAAGCATGTGTGTTGACTGTAATGACGGGTTTGGAGTTTGCTGCCGGTGAAGAGTTTATCATTACTCTAATCCCTCTGGAGAGATATTCTCTTGCCTAACCCTCCCACACATATCCTTCTCTGTGCTCAGGCCGGCAGATAAAATGTGTTGTTTGAAAAATGCACCATCATTTTTCAAATAGAAAACATTATGCAATTGGAAAATTGTATATTTTTACTTGGCTTGTCATTGTACTGTGTACCTTCCTCTGCTGATTGGATCACTGTGTTTATTCTGGCCCCTCTTGGCTCTGTCTGTTTAGTGCATCTCATAGCTCACTCACTCTTAACTGGTCAATAGATGGCTTACTTGCAAAATGTTGAGTTGTTGAAGAGATGTAGGAGGTGTTACCTTTTTCTGGCAATCCGCTAGAGACCAAAAAATGAAAGTCCTCATTATTCACATGCAAAGTGTGTATGATTTTCTTATCTAAAATCACTAATACTGTTTTAGTCACAGTTTCTTCTGGGAAATAATTAAATTAGATGCCAAACTTATAATGAACATAAAAACACACACTTCTGCCTGTCCTTCAGACTATGTTGTTTTTGCTAGAAAGAAAAGGAAAACTCTACCTCTTTCCAGTACAAAACATCCATTCTGTAAATACAGGTAGAAAGAAAAACAGTGTGTGAGAAAAGGATTGTGGCAAAGCCGGGTGTATCTGGGCTCTCAAGCTGTGCTGCAGGGCACTTATTCTAAATGCTAAATGTGTGAGCAAGTGATTGGTGCAGCACTGCCAATGTACTTCCTTGAGAATGCAGTGATGGGAGTGTGGGGGGATTACAGCTGTGTGGGTACTAGGGGTCTGACAAAATAAGACCACCTTAGACAATTTAAGATTAGAATTGAAGCTGAGGGATGGAAATTGTGGCCTTAGTGTAACCATTAAAGCACAATGTACAGTACCCAGAAGATAAGATTAGGCTGTAGCCCAAAGCTGCGCTTCCGAGGGATGCTATTGAGCCTGAGGCTTTTGGAGATCTCTAGTCAGCTGGTAAAACTCTCTATGTTTCAAAAACAGTTTTCTCACAATCAGCCAGTCCTCATAGCCTGTGAACAACTAGGACAGATGACAAGAGCTGTGTTATTGTGCTGAAAAATGAGCTGATTGGAATTTTATGTGCTAGATCATCATTTTCAAGCTATTTTGTGTCAGTATCTCACATCAGACTGGTCGTTAGGAGCAGGTGGCTGCCCCATCTAGGCGTCTGCCAATAGATAATCGACCAAAGGCCCCCTCAGCAGGGCCACATTGATTTGGCAGAAGGGAAAGCTGGCCCTTTCTTCACAGCACCAAACTCATCTACTGCTCTTTCATGTATGTTTTTAGGAATGCAGAGATGGTACTGCTATAGCTGTCTTAATCTTTGTCTGAGTGCCTCTTGAGATTGTTGAGCGCATCGTGCTTTTCACACAGGCAACTCTACACAGTCTCATCACTCCATATAAATGAGAAGAATCCTCCACCCTACAATCCTCCGAAGTCCGATTTGAAGCAAACCCATTCCTCGCAAAGTATAAAGACTGGTGATGACAGTCGTCCGCTCATAGATCAAAAGCTCATGGCTACCAAACTGTGGAGCAGCCCAGTAGTAGATGTTCCTCGGCCCTTACCATCCCCCCTGCCTCATCAACATTCTCTCAGTATGGACCCGCCCTGACACCTGCTCCTACTGCACTCATTTTGCTCATGATTAAGATGTCAGTGTAGTCTCTGTTCAACACATGGCATGGTAATAGACTGACAAGCACATATTGTTATAGACATTGCAAATCCTGTTTGGGTTGAGCTGCACAGAGCATAAAAAAACAGAATTATTTAAAGAAAAGACACCAAATTGTAGCTTAAATACAATTTAGTAATTTATATCAACACTTCTCAAAGGAAAAATAATTTCCAGTAATATCTGAGGTTGTTGTCAACAGTGGTCATTTGGATTTGGTTATTAAGTGGGATCTGCTGATGGCAGCAGATTATTGCTCGGCAGAACTCCTGTTGCAGTCATTGGACCATCTGTCCTACCTCAGCCAATGACATTTGAATGATACTTTGGCGATGCAAAATGCATGAAACTGTGCCCTGTGTGTTTCCTCTGGTCAGCGACAAATCCAGTGAGCATTCTCGTTTAGACAGAAATGACTCAAAATATGTCCCAGATGGGCTTGAAAGCCTACACGATGAAAGAGCTAATGCTAGCCTTCTAAGTCCACACTGAAAGTATAAGAAGAGAAGTATGAAAACATGCTCCTCTTTTCACCATGCTGTCATCGTATTATATATAACTTATGAGTACACTGCGTATGCCAGTCTTCTTCATGGCATTGCTTGCTGTTTCACATTGCATTGTGTTAATTGGCTACTCCCACCAGCTGGAAGTAATGTTAATACACTGAGGAAAAGCTGCCACGCTAGCTTCCTGGAGCGCTTAAGTGTGCCAGGGCATCTTGCATGCATCCCATAGCTGGAAGTAAACTCTTTGATGTGATTGCTTCTGAGAAACGTCATCATTTATTGATGCTTCCATTAAAGTAGCATAGGCGTCTGTGTAGAGATGGAGAGGAGGGAGGGGGCACACTGGTGGGAAGAGGAGCTTATGAGCTAACTACACAGAAAATGCTCTCCCATCCACGCCAGCACCATTAGCCTTTCACTTCTTCTCCCCAAATCCTTGGCTTCATATCTACAGTCCTACACCAAGCCAAGGATGAAGTGTTTGCTCCATCGATCCAATTTTTGGGATAGCTGATGCAAGCTAATGGATGTTTGTTTGGTTAAGTTGTTATCTAATGATTTTAAGAAGTGCATGACATCAAGTTTTATTTGAGGTGAATGACCTGACTTAATCTTGAAATCACTTAAGCTTCAAAGTGGCTGGCTAGTTTCCTAATGCCTTAATTTGACAACATCTGCATCATTATTTTAAGAAGTCTTGAGGTTACGTCAGCCTTCTTATCAAAACAGGTCTGAAATGATCAACTTGCAAAACTTCATTAAAAAGGATGTTAGCAGCTTTATTGGAAAATTGACTTTCTAGAGCCATAAACATTTTTAAAGGAAATATGAAACATTATGAAACCTTTTCATCACATTTTTATACCCTTAAGTGTGTTTAGTGTGGATTTTCCATTTATGAATTCAAATATGTCAAGAGTTTATGTGATTGCATCAAACTGCATATTGCCTGTGAAATCCCAACCGAATGTTCACTTGTTCTGTACAGCAAATGTTCCTGTTTAATAAGTTGTATCTCTAAAATGTCAGCATTTCACTTCACTACAACATTTTCAGACATATTTCATACACTACAGAATAATTTAACATCACTTAGTTACACTACTTACCTTCTTACTCATAATAATTGTCATTAACATTATCACAGCTGATATTGTCTCATCAGTGTTGAAATGTGTGGGTTAAATAAGAAAGACCAATTACTGAGAGCAGGGAAATAATTGAGGTTAAGAAAGATTATATTTTAAAAGGGATTGGGATTGTAGGGGTTGGGCAATATGGACAAAAATGTTATCACGATAAAAAGTTTTATGTCACTCGATATCGAGTTTAAAGGCTGATTTTTGCTCCTGAGTAAAACCAGATGGTTATTTGTGCTTTTAAACTACTCTTTATGGTTAAAACATGACAAAAACTTCCTAAACAATGTTCTACCTCAGAATTGTTAAGTGATCCACTGTTTGGCAAGTGTTTGCCATGTTCTGACCATAAAAAATAACAAAATCGGAACAAAATTTCGCCTTTAAACTTGAAAGAAAGAATGATTTGACATTTATCGTGATAATTATCGATCAAGTGATATGACATTTTTCATCTTGACATTTTTGGCCATATCGCCCAGCCCTAGTCACAGGGTGGTCACAGCTCCTCCTGTCAAGGCGTCGAGGTGTCATTGGACAAGACACTGGTATGATCGCTGAGTGCTCAGTGTGTGAGTGAGTGATTGAGCAGCCATTTACCATTTAGCTATTTGAATAATATCTGGTATTTCTGTCTTCATTCTAGGGTCCTCCAGGGAAGTGATGGCCACTGTTGAGGTCTCAGAGAAAATGGTCCAGAAGCTGAGAGGCAAGAATGAGTTTACGGTGCTGGTGACCCTCAAACAAGATCACCTCAACTCTGGGGTCATCCTCTCCATTCATCATTCTGATCACAGGTATGATCAGTTCACATTTCACATTCTAACATGTGGAAAAAGTGGAGCACATGCCATTGATTCCAAATATTATATTATTTTGAGATGTATATTTTAGCAGCGTGAGACAAAACTAGAACCCACAATATCACATGGAGGACAGTAAATCTGTTCATAAAGCCCCACAGATAAACCTTAATTAAAGTTGTTTTCTATATGTTGTACCATTCTCTGTTTTGTCATATCAGCAGTCTGTAAGAAGCAGATTGAAACCTCAATATTTGTGTCTGATGAGCATTTAGATGTTTTACACACCTGTCGAGTAAACAAAGCAAATCATCCTGTATGCCAATGTATTATTCACAGTCCATCAACGATCCAAACATTGAGTCTGTAATCGTGGACTGAAAACTGATGAGACGCTATCTGCAGTTAGCATGCTAATGTTTTCCATTAGTTTGTGGTAGCTGAGCCATTGGATGATCAGAACAGCAATCTGGATCCACATAATGCGTTGATTGAACAGTTTGTACATTAAAGTCAGTCCTGAAAGAGAGCTTGCAGGGATGTTAATGACTTTCCCCGCTGCTGATTAGCTTTCCCAGCTATTCATATGCAACAAAGCAGCACTGCATGGTTTCATTTGGAAACATGGCAAGGACTAATTCAGCTTCAGAAGTGTTAGCGAGTGCATTTATGCAGCCGGGATGAATGTGCATGCATGGCTAGGGGAGAGTAAATCTATTAGATTGGGTCTGCAGATAAATAATTTCCAATGCTACACTTGTGTGGTTGTCTATTTGTCTTTTGAATAATGTTTCCAGCAAATTACTCTAGTTTAAAGTCTTTCTTTAAAGGCAGAGGTGATGAGTGTGTATTGGCATCTCTTTCCATTAGTGTCACTATGCTGGGTGAATCTCAGTGGTGTGGAGAACAGGATTCTGGTAGAATACTAATACGCCAATGTACAGAGTTGAACCTCTACATGTGGGCTATTGTTGTGTGTTGCTGATGTTGCACTCAACAGCCAAATAGTACCATTATGCTTTACTAGTGATGTGATTAAATTGTAAATGGTGTTGCAGATCTGGGGAGATGTGTGTGTGTGGTGCTTGGAAATGAGTGACATGTTTATCTGTCAGCACTGTGCTGAGAGGAGCACAGACACTTTTGGTGATGCATGCATGCAAGTTTTTGAGCAAACAGAAATTATGATTAGGTTTTAGTATTGAGACTTTAATGCAACAAGACATACTGTACAATGCAGAGAATGCAAACTGTCATTGCATGGGTGTTACTAGACGCAAGTTGCTGGTGCTTATATTCTGCAGGTTCCTGGAGCTGGAGAGTAGTGGACAGCGCAGTGAGGTGCGTCTTCACTATCGTACCAAAGGCCAACAGGCTCACACGGAGGTGTTCCCCTACAGCCTGGCTGATGACCAGTGGCACAAAGTCTCTGTGGCTGTCAGTGCCTCTCATGTCATACTTCATGTCGACTGCAACAGGTAAGATGCTGGGGATGAATGTTAGCATGTATGCGACAATAAAATATCAAATAAACGCCATATGTGTTGTAGTTTGGGAGAATTCTTACAATGTATGAGAAGGGAGGCTTTCAAATTTTATAACTAAATTAAAATACAGATATGATTTCCTCAGGTGTTTCCAAAGCTAACTTTAAATAGGATGCACAAATACCATATAATGTATTGGTAAAGGTATCGGCCATGAGGTGAATGTTCCAGGTTTAATAAAGTTTTTTGTCAATTGTAATCATTCTGTGTTTCCACTATCAGTTATATATTGAGTCAAAAAAAGCCACAGCAATACCTTCCCTTATGTTACTTATCCTAAAAATGATTCCTGTGAGTTCCAGACAGTGAGTTATACAGACTTAATATTTGTGAAAAATAGAACACTGGCATTGGATCAGTAGTTGAATGGGGTATTGGACTTGGTGCATCCCTACTTTAAATGAATATCTGTAGCTGTCACATAGAATTCTTTGTTCAAAGTTAAAATATTTCCTTTCATTTCATGAAAGTGTCCTTAGTCAAAAAAATCTACACAGTGGTGGTTTCAGCTGGAAACACTATTACTACACTACTACTATAACAGTACATTGGCACTTAAATGCAACACTCTTGTTCTATCATTGTTGTGGATTTGAACGGTCTTTAAATTTATACAGTTGCTCAAAATGTTTTAGACCCATTTATACAGTACACACAAGGAATTCAAACCTGAAATTATTTTGTAAAAAGTGCATACTTTCAATTTTAAAACTACCATAATATATAATTATGATGGCTATAACAGTGCAGGAACTTGGTTGGCCAGCTGCATGATTGGACACAAGTGTGTTAGTGTTTTCTGATGGGAAGCCATTGAGGGATCACCTCCTTGTCTCTTATACCATCTAAACTACCCTCCTCTTGATCAGGGGATCAGGGTCTTGAACTGGCCTTTCTATCAGGGAAATGTATTTTCTGATATCAAAATTGAAACATCATTTAACCAGCTCCCCCCAAAAAAGAGATAGAGAAGAAAGAAGAAAAGACGGCACATGTATGGCGCTGAACGAAAAGGTGGAACTGAAACTTATTTGGTAATTAGCAAATTTAGTATATGGGACTACATAACAGACAGGAGTCTCTGCTGATAGTGACATCCAGAGAATAACCTCTGTCAGCTGTCTCACATGACTGGGTACAGTGCAGGTCGAACGCACCTTGAGTTGGTCTGCATTATTCTTGCATCTGCTATACGAAAGGGGTGTTACAGTAGTTGTTTGAAGGATCCTCCCTGGCACAATAAAAAAAAAAAAAAAAAAAAACAGACGGCAACACCATGTGTATTACAGAAAGCATGTGGCTATCTATACCCTCCTCAGGGAAGGAGTTAACAGGAGGATTTAGCAGGGCAGGACCTGCAGTGCAGGGGAAATTGTTATTCTAAATAGATGAAAATAAGTGAATTGACAGAATGTACAACCTGCAGGGATCCTTCACTGTGTATTTGTTTTGCAGGATCTATGAGCGGGTGGTGGAAGCCCCCTACATGGACATACCTGAGGATGCCTCCTTCTGGCTTGGACAGAGAAACGCCGCTCATGGCTTCTTCAAGGTTAGCGCTGGTGTACAAACTTTCCTCACAGAAAATGAGTACTGATGCCTGTCTTGATATGTGATGATTCAGAATGGCAAGAACAATTCATTTATCTTAGCTGCTGCACTAGCTTTTCACCCCATACTTAATCTTGGTTTATACTGTATCTTCTCCCTCTTTGTTTGGCTTGTTTGGTTTTATTTACTGTAGCTGTTGGATTTAATTGCTGCATTTCTCAAGGCTTACCATATTAATTTGAAGTTTACTCTGACTACCCTAGGAATTGACATTTTTTGTCATTGTTTGTTCCCTCTCCCTTAGTCTGCAGCTAAGCCCAGTGCAATTATCTCAGCAGCCCCCACAATGCTGATTTGGGAGAAATCATTAAATAGCCTCTGGACTATGCTCATTAAGCTTAGTCTATAGTCTTGTTTATCAGACTGGGAGACATATATCGCCTTTCCCAGACTGAACTGCACTCCAAAATTTCCCACCTGGGGATACATGTTGGGGCAAAATGTCAGCTTACTGGCAACTATAACTATTTTAATCAGTCTGCTGGTGACTGGCTCTGTGTTTGATGATGTGTTGTGTACCTGCGTGTGTGTGTGTGTGTGTGTATTTTAATGCTTTACACATTGTGTCCTGGCTGTTGAATTTCCTCTGTGTTAATTGGTAGATGAAAGAAACCTTGGAGGTCAGCCACTAATCTTGTCACGCAGCAGCATCTCTCCCCTCGCCACTCTCTGAATCCTTGATTAGTTGCTAGGAAGGCACATCTCCTTTTAAAACACACTCCTTCATTAGTACACGTACACTCAGACACACAAAAACAGTCAATGTCTGTTGTAGGTGTCAGCTGAAGACGAGAAAATCACATCCCGGTAACATTAATAGTAAAGACGCAGAAATGAGTGTACATGCACCTCTGCTTCACAACTCGGTAAATATCTGCTTTACAGTCCACACACATCAGCCAAATCTATTTTATCTTACTTAGCTAGTGACACAATGTTTGAATTTCAGCAGTTGTAGATTTGTATGCTGATGTAGCAAGTTGTTCTACATCCTAACTTGAAAGGCTAAAAACAATTTGATTCAGGCCTTCCTAACAAGAAACAGCAACCGCTGCAACATGCAAATCACATTTTGTTTGACAGTCAGATTTCATTCGTTATTTTTCAGGATTGTTAGGATAGATGTTTTCAAGATTGTTTGCGGTTTGTAGAAAATGGATGTTGGTGCATCAAAAGAGATCCAACCCTCACTCTGCCACTCCCAAATTCACATTTCCGGTACAGATGGGGCAACTGTGGGTGTCCCACGTGTTACTGCATGCATACTGCAGTAAACAAGAGTGTCACTGACACAGAGGAATCAGTTTGGAGAGTTTAAAATGTTTTCAGTTGCCAGAACGCACAAAACAAAGTCTAGCCACTGGTTGTTTTGATAGTGCTGCATTACAACACATGCTCTGCTTTTAAAGACACAGTGAAATGAAAAATTTTCCATTTCTAAGTCAAATCAGTTCAGTTCAATTGGGCTTTATTGGATCTGCTTTGTAGGACTAGATGTTAGACTAGATGCTGCCTAGACTCTGCGCGAAGGGAGTGATGCCCACGACACCTCCAGAGGGTTCGGCAGTGAATCCCGGTGTCTCGGTCTCAACACCTAGATACCATACACTCACTTAAGGGCTCAGGTAGAGTACTTTCTGTTCATCCAGAGCAACTGACTGCCTTTTTCAGCAGCTCTGCAGATGTCTTTGACTGCTTGCTAACAACATACGCTCATAAAAACAAAAGTAGTAATAACGCAGTATTAATCACAGTACAGAAGTTTACTGTGGATGCATGGAAAATGGGTTCTATGGCCGCAGATAAATGTGTAGTTTTTTGGTTTCATTTCAAGTTTGATAGACGCGACTCCAAGCTGCTTTCATTTCAGCAGGTTGCCGTGTAAAATCAGCAAATAATTTCTGCAGCATTTTAAATTTATGGCCCGTAAATTGAAGTGGCAAGACAATTTAAAAAACAATTTCTCCTAAGTTTCACCGCTTCACTTCTGTAAGGGAAATAAATGCACTCAAGAAATGAAATGGGCCAGGTTACCATAGCGACAGAGTGTGGGTATGTGTATACGTGGGTGTATGTATGTATGTGTTTGGGGCTCGACAGCAGGACAAAAGTAGTTATCAATTGGGTGTCAAATTGAATCTGTATGTCCTGTTTATGCTTATTGCAGGAGATTGGGAGGAAAAATAAAAATTCCATCTACCTACTAAAACTACCACATAATTGGTTCACTTAACTTCCTGTTGGAGTTCGGTTATGAGATGATTCACCTGAGCGACAACATCAAGAGGCATATTATCTTACAACTAACTTCTCTGTCTCTCTCTCACTTACCAGATTTAAAAATACATTTGCACTCACTCTCGGATTTATTGCTATTTCACTATGTTCAGTTTTATGCTCAGTTTAAGGCTCTCATAAACAAGGATGTTGGTTTTGTGTTTGCATGTTCTGCGCAAGCTTGGGTTCCATGTGATCTCATGTGGAAAATGTACTATGAGCACACTTAGATACCACAGCCCCTCTGGGTCCTTATCCACTTACTACACATTAACATGCTTCATCTCATTTTTATTGCCTGTCTGCCCTCTGTAAGGTGTTATTCTCCTTGACTAAAAAGTTTGATGTGGGTCTGCCTGTGCAGGGAGTGATGCAGGACGTGGAGATCCTGGTGATGCCACAGGGTTACATCTCACAGTGTCCAGATCTGAACAGAAGTGAGTGCAGTCTCTTATTTAACACAGCAACAAAGCATTCCATTAAGAGTTTAATTTAACCTAAATTGTCTCTGGTGCTTATTTTACTAGGCACTTGATTGCATTGATTTGTTTTTTTATTTAAATTCTTGAAAAACTCTGCGCTCACTGGAGTCCTGCTAACAAGAAAAAGACACACCTCATGGTTTAAAATCACATTAACTGCATGTCCCCATGCAAAAGTTGACAGGGGACACTGCTTGCTGCGGTTTAAAGTATATGAGGTCCTCTTGCAGAGGGGACACTGAAGAGAAAAATTGCAATATATAAAAATGAATAAATTACATAATGTAGTGCTGTAGATCATCATTTATAAAACAAATTTAGTTATTATTTATACAATATTTTTTGAAAACAATATGTGCCTAATCTACTATCTACAACTGTTTTAATTTGTAATATATAATAATAAATTATCATAATTGCAGGTAATTGTATAACATGTACTAAATTACAGTATATTTTCTCTTGTATTTCAGCATGCCCAACCTGTAATGATTTCCACGGACTTGTGCAGAAAATCATGGAACTGCAGGATATCCTTGCTAAAACATCCAGCAAGGTAATGTAATGTGATATAATGTGTCCACAAATCGACTATTATCTTAAAAAATAAAAGTGTGTCACTAACATTCATTGCAACAGGCTGTTGATGACATATTAACATTAGACTTGGCTATTGGTGAAGTCTTTACACAAAGAGTCTCTGATGCAGAGACTCTTTGTGTAAATGGGGTTAATGGTGTCTAATGACTTACTTTTGTGATGCTGATGGTTTTCTTTTGAAGCTCTGCTTTCTATATGTGAATATAGACACCAAACGAGGCAGACTCTCATCTTCTCTCCTTCTTGCCTTTTCTTTTTGGGGCGGGTGGCGTGAGCAGCTGTCCAGGGCAGAGGAGAAGATGAATGGGCTGGATGGCTGCTATTGTGAGAGAACCTGCAGCGTCAAGGGGGTCGTCTACAGGGAGGAGGAGGGCTGGACAGATGGCTGCAGAAACTGCACATGCTCGGTGGGGCTTCACACATTCGAGTGTGTGTCTGTGTGTGTGTGTGTGTTGATGCGTGTGTACACTGCGCATATGGGTGTGTATGTTAGAGTAATAAAGAGCTAGGGAGGACATTCAATTTTAAATAAGTGTGTATGTGTGTGTAAACATACTGAATCTGGAATTATGTGCTTGTCATACAGTATGTGATTGTGGGGTTGTTTCATGAGTGTGTCATGAAATAAATAGATATATGTGTGAAGGTCTGGGTAGATCTGAGTGTGTATGTGTGCGCGCGCATGTGTCTATTAGAGAAAGAGAGAACGTGCATTTTTCATCATGTCTGTAATGCCGTGTGTTGTTTTGTCTTTGTGTGCATTCATCAGTTGTGTGTCTATGTTTATGAGCGTCTCTCTACATTTACGCATTCACTGCTCCCATTGTAGGTATTGGCTTTTGTTTTGCTCCCCTGTTCATCAAGTGTGTGAAGGTGGGGGGACGGGGTGTGTGTTTGGGTAGGTTGGAGGTGCAGAGAGCAGGGGCCCCATTGTTGATAGCTTATATTCTCATTATTTCCTTGCAGTAGAGGAGGGTTGCCCCAGTTACCCAAGAAAAGATACTGTATTGAAAAAACCTCCACAGTACTTGGGATTAGACACATCAACAACAGTGCTTAGTAATGCTTAATTCTCTCAACAGTCTACTTTTAGCTGCACAAAGTGTGAATAATTGCCAAAAAGAGAATAAGAAGTAATAGGAGATCTGGGGCTTGTACCACATCAGCAAACAGATTTCACCCCCTGTCAGTCTACTCAGCTTTGGAACTTGAAACCCATTCGCTGCTACTGAACCTCTCCAACCAGCCAATGAGATGCCTTCGCGCACCACTACCCAACATGCAAAAAATAGGAAATCAAATATCTCTCAGTGCACTGCACCTAATTGCTCTTGACAGATGATAATTATCATCAGGGATTTGTTCTGCCTACTCATCCAATGAAATCGCTTCATTCGCCGGGAACGGTGTGTTGCCATTCCCGGGCGGCAATTAAGGAATTAGATGGGATATGTTCCTTACCTTATGTGTGGCAATTAGCTGTGACCTTTAAAATTCAAAGGTCATGCATTACGATGTTATCACTTATGTGGATCAGGTTCATAGATGTTGCTGTCACAGAGCTTTCATCCATGGAAGCAATGTTAATTACAGGCACAGCTGGAGAAAAGGAGGTAGCATTTAAATACATCAGATTTACAGGCTACCGTGGAAATCTACTGTAGGCTACGATTAGGTTTAAAACAAAACTTTTTAATGAGCAAGCATAGTCTTGATTTCTGCCAGAATCCACCCTCCCAGCATATTTTAAAAAATGCAACAGGGTGGAGGATAGTTGGGGGGCAAACTACTGTGTAGTGGCAATCACCCAGGTGTTCGAGCAGAGTTCAGTTTTGGGGCACTTTGACTCAAATTCGCACCACTGACAATTTCAAATGAGCTTAACAGTGCTGATTCTTGAGGGAAGAGAGATCAAAATTAAAGCATTTTGCATATTAGTTGTGTCGCACCATTTAGTTTATATAGACTTGGTCTGCCAGAGCATAACCTGCTCCACAAAAAAGACGTGGCTTGGTTTGCGGCCAGTTGTGAAACAGGAGTCAAAAATAGTATGAAAACATTTCTTGAGTAAATTGGGTAGTCTTACTGTACTGGGCACTAAGAGTGGTCTTGTTTTTTTTTGTGTGTGGGACGATGCAGTGGTTTGTAGAGGGAGTGTGGAGAGTGAGTTCTGGGGTAGAGGCACAGTGACATAGACACAATTATTAACTATAAGAACTTGGAATCTGACTGACCATAGTGTAGCTAGCATGCATTTTGACGTGCATGCTGGTAGTTAGAGGTTGACCAGCCATGAGCAGTCACCAATGGGCTGTCCGTGTCTGCACTGGAGAATCACAGAGGCTTGAGTAGTTTTGGAAGCCAATAAATGCACATATACAACCCATTGCCAAGTGGAAAGACAACAAGGACGGGAAAGAGGAAATAGACACACTATGTGAAATAAAAAATTAAAGCAGGATCATGATCTTGCAAAGTTGATGGCCACACCTTTATCCATTTGCTTTCATACTAAGCATGTAATCTTTCTCCCCTAATGTATCAGACAGGCTGAGTGAAGTGGCAGGAGGCAGAGGTGTGGACCCAAAATGCAGACACTTGCGAGGAGGATACAGTTAAAAGAGGATTTACTCAATGAGAACTCATAACGGAGTACAGGGCAGAACACTCAGGGCAATATATACAAGGGCACACCACACACAAGCAGGCAGGGCAATCACAGGTGAGACAAATTAGGAATCAAGGCAGATAGAAAACAAAGCTTGACAAAAACACCAAAATTACAAAATAAAACAGGAAGTAAAGCTACCAACAGTACACAAGGATATAAGTAACTTAAGACAACAGAGAAGAAGGAAGCAAACTAACAAAACCTAAACAAGAACACAGAGGCAACGAGTAAAGCAGAAATTGACATTAACAAAATAACAGAAAAACAACACAGTAAAACCCAAGATCATGACATAATGATGTAACTTCAACTGATAATGTAACAAGCATCTCAAAATGAATGTCTTCTGCTTATTTAATTTGTCCGGGGCACATCTGAGCCGTGTTTATCTGTGCTTAACTAGTAATCTTCCTCCACTAGTAAGATGAAACTTTGATTTGTTAAAATTTAGATTTTGACGAAATGACAAAAATAGTTTTATCTGCAAGAAGTAATAAATATATATCTACTACTAACAAACAGAACATTTGACATTTCACAAATATATGCGTATTGGTGTATATGTGTTGGCCAGCAAGTAAAAAACTGCAGTACAAAAATGCCAACATATGTTTATAAATGCATTTTCTTTGGAAAATGTGTTTCCTTTACATTGCGACCCCACTTGGGAGCACCGGCAAGTTTATTTTTCAATTGTAAAATGCCTCGGTCAGTACATATCATGGTCTGTAATTATCACATTTAAGGGATCCTTATCAAAAATATTTGAAAATATATTGTCTGTGATGTGTATTTTTATGATTTTTCTTGATATTTATGTAATATCTATCAGTATCAGTCTGTATGCATTGGCCTATATTAGTCACTCTTTTAAAGGTGTTGTTTCTCTCTCTTCACCAGAATGGCACGGTGCAATGTGAGGCCATCTCCTGCCCTCCCCCTCAGTGCCCAGCGGGCACCGCGCCTGCCTACGTAAAGGGTGCTTGCTGCAAGGAGTGCCAGCGTGAGTGGAGTACCCTTAACCTCGTCACCCTCCTACACTCGTACAATCATGGACACAATTGCGCAAAAACACACACAACAGCAAAACAACCTCCATCACCACCAGATATAGAGCACGCATCACGCCTCCACAAGGGCTGCATGACAATTGACCAGGGCTTTGCTGCGTTGCTAAGCTACCTCCAAACATGCCTCTTGAGATGGGTCCATCCTTTTGCATATACATGGACCAATCAATTATTCACTAGCTGGCTTCAAAACACAGATGGCCACCAGTCACACAGACATGAGCCAATAAATCTGGGATCACTGCATGTGATGTAAAGTAGTTCCTATTTATGGCAGACGTGCTGTGAGAAAAGTGAAGAAGAAAGAAATGTTAAACGCCTGAAACGATGTACACTCTCACTGGTGATAGTGTCTTCTTAAATGTCATTTTTTTTTTTTTACTTTTGAGCACTGATATGTTCTTGCTGGATAAATAATTCTCTTTCATCACATATCTACATTAATGGGTCTTCTTTTTCCAAAAGACTTTGAGTTCAGCAATGAACTCTTATTAGCCTCCTCACCGCAGCACTCTGCATCTCATATTCTCTCAATTCCCTTCTCAATAAAAATGGATTTCAGAGGATATTAGCTTTTCCACCCCAGAATTCTTCTGATATTAACCCAAATTAAACTTAAAGAGATGTGATGTGTTTGCTTTCAAAAGACAGAACGAGCTGCCTGCCAATGTATAGAACAGAATCTATGGAAATCATTAGCTTAGTTTAGTATAAATAAGAGTGTTTTTAATAACTGATGTTATGAAAGGTTACAGACCATATGAATGATAGAAAAATTCGGCAGACTTTACTTATGTATAGTATTTCTTCATAGATCTCTCTCCACATCTTGTGCAAACTGACTTCACTTGAGAACTTTCACACCACACACTCCCACACACTGCTGCCGCTGCTCTACTGCTTCCCTTGCAAAGCAAATAATAGATAAGTTTTAACTCTTTATCAGCAAGAAACCATTAGTCTTGGATTCTAATCAGCTTGCGTCGGCATCACTTCCACCGACCCATGGGTCGGTGCTGGAACACAGGGGTTTATGAAGGGTTTATGTATGACTCTGAATGTGTTGCCGTGTTACACAAATATAAACACGTAGCAGGTAATCCCCTTAAATTCAACATCCCTGTGCTCACTTATCTCAACGAGGTAGACAAACACACAGCTAATTACGCATGCTCCGGCTTTGGAGAGAAGAGTGGCGCAACTTTCCCACTACAAAGACATGATTTCCTCTCCAAATTAAAGCCTTATCTGGCAGCACAAGGCCTTGCAGGGAGGAGTTCTGAGCCTGTTTTTTTTATTTTTTTATTTGATGATCTGTCAAGTAGAATGTCAAATGGCTGTTTCAGAAGTCCTTCGCTTTCATGATACGCCGCTTTGTGATAGGGCCTGACCTGCAGTGTCAATCATTTCTCTCCCTCATATTAGTTTGAATCTGTCTGACCCCAACTACTCATCCAACTCGGACTTTCTGCTCATGTGATTATTTTTGCAAACCTCTCGCCCTATAAGTATGTAAAACTGATTCGCCGTAGTGTTGCAGTGTTTTCTCTCTGTACATGCTAATTATTTCATCACTTATTTTGTAGCATTGTTTAATTGGGCTTGATATGCTTGATTTGGTTTGACTCAATATACCTGAGGACTTAACATAATAACATGTAAAATAGGAGTGTAGATATGGGTTAAATGTTAATATATTTGGTGGGGCAGGGTTGAAAATATGTGTGATTTGCATAATATATAAAAATAAGAAATAGTTTGAATAATTAAATACATTTTAGGTTTCTGGCAGGTAAACTAAGCAATTATAAGACAGTAATTTGGAATCTAGAAACAAAAGATATTATTTATTACATTTTAAAGACAGAAGTAATTTATTGATTAATGAAAAAAGTGAGTGGTAGATTAATCCATTCACATTTCCTTTTCTAAATCTACTCAAATGAAAGTTATCAAACAATTTGTGTTTTTTTTTTTATAAAAACTAATAAATCATAGTAGCTTGAACTCACATAATCTTAAACATCTAGCATATGCATTTTTAGAAGATTTCTTTTATGTACTGCATTCACATTCATTAAAACAAAATAAAAATACAGATTATTTTGTTGAATATGATAAAAATTATGATAAAAGTTTTTCAAGGGATAAATGTGATTTTCTGTTTCCATTTATTTATTTTTATGTGTTTGTGTGTTTATTTGTGTGCATGCTGATGATTTTTCTGTGCCTGCTATCAGCAATCTGCCTGTTTGGTGGAAGAGAGCTAGTGGAAGGGAATCAGAAGGCTGTGCGCGACTCCTCTGGCAGGTGTCTGCTGTTTGAATGCAGGGTAAGTCTTGTCAACGCGCACACACACACACACACACACACACACACACACACACACACACACACACACACACACACACACACACACACACACACACACACACACACACCTAGAGAGAGAGAGAGAGAAAACCCACTTATACATACTCATTCAAAATGATTTTATCAATCCTCTGCAGGAAGAGACACCACAATAACTCATGTAACCAAGCATTTCAACTCTGTTCATATGTTAAATGTAAAAATTGTGGCAGTGCTTGAAAGCTCACTAAATACTCATTTCACAGCTACCTTGCCCCGACCTGAGAGGATAAATCAAGCCTCAATGAGCCAGCATGCAAGATTGTCCACTTCAGCTGAATTTCATTGATCTGGCTTGTCATCGTTTTCTTTGTGATCTAAAGAAATTGGCCAAATCCTTCTACTGAAGTTTACATTTGGAATCCAGAGCAGTGCTCAATCATAGGATGCCACAGCCATTCTTCAGAATCAATCATCAGATACCACAGTGGTCCCAAATCATATTCATTTCCCAATTATTCAGAGTATTTTCTTTTGTCTGCCAGATGGGTGGGTCGTTCACTTTTGGGAATAATTCACTTCATGACATTATGGCAGGCATGCCCAATCAATCACAGAAAAGTGAATTGAAGTTTTTAATCACCCAACTCTATCGTATCAGCCAACTCCTCTATGAATTCTGCAAAGCTCCATTGGAATCTGCAGTTTCAGACAGCTGTCTAGCTTGCTTGCCCACACCTGGCCCATCTGTAGTCCCAGTCAACTGACTGGCAGTCCCAGGCAGATCAAAGAAATGGGGACGGGGAGTACTGTCAGTCGGCCCACTGCCGCAAACTCCTGCAGGCTTCCCCTGACAGCTGCTTGTCATGTCTCTGATCTTCTGTCTGCCTGCTGGCTGTAAGGGGGGCACAAGTTTTGGGTGGTGGGTGGCAAGAAGTAAGCGGCTTGTTTGGAAAGTTGTTTGGGGACTTTTAGGGGAAGTTTGTTCCAGAATTTCATGAGGGCATAATCAGTCAATGTACAAGTTGAGGTCATGACACCTCATGGAGACATCTTGTACACAGACTGGTCTGAAGATTATTACCGTAAGTAAAATATGTGTTCACTACAAACAGATAGAAAAGCCTTTGTCTTTGTCCAACTGTGTCTAGTGTTAATGACTCAAAATTAGCATCAGTCAGAGGGACATGGATGAGATCATCAGAGAGTACTGCCAAAGGCATGCTGGGAAAAGGAACCCCCTAATCAGGTTTTACACTCTGACTAAACACACATGCAGGGATTATCCAGAAGATTGATTCACTGTTTGTATAATAAAGATGCATCATGAATCATGATATAAATCACTGAGGATAACAGGAGGAGAAGAGAAGACAGCTCCTCCCCCCTTCCAGGAGTAGTTTGGGAAAATACTGCTATTGACCAATGAGTAATTGGTTTGTAATGAACACACAAGGAGGAGGGAGTGTGAAAAAGGAAACACAATATATGAATAATTACCTTCATAATTACATGCAGGCCCTAGCAAATGAGTGGAGGGCAGAGTGGACCTAAGAAGTAGCTCATGAGGATTGTGTCTCTGCCCATCACAGGACAGGACCATGCATCGAGTAGTCCCCAGTGAGCCTTGTCCCGAACTCAACTGTGCAGAGTCGGAGCAGATCACCTTGAGTGACAGATGCTGCAAAGTCTGCAGAGGTATGGAAGAAACATCATCCAATACCACTGCCATGCCATATTTTTTATGGTGCAATATTATTATTTAAAGTTTTTATTTTCACATTTTGCAGGTTTTTTGTCATCCCTGGTTGCCTGTAAAGTTGCAAATCAGCAATCATCCAAATTTGATCTGTAATTTGTAATCTATAATGTGTAGAAAATGGGCTTCATGTGTTCATTTGATTCATATTATTTCTACTTTTAGCTCAAATATATCTCCAGTATCTGCTTTTGAGATTATGAAATCAGATGTAACAGGGAAAATATTATAGCAAATTAAGATAATTTTGACCTACTATGCCTTGGAAGCCACAGTACGGATACTCAGAGAAAAGGTTGTGAGACTACAACATAATCTTTCTGCAGGCACTGTATACCTCCATCACTCCTGTCCTTTTCTCTCCTCTGGGTTCTCAACCTTTTCCTCTTGGTGCCTCCTGCAGGTCATGACTTCTGCTTAGAGGGCCACAGCTGTGTGGAGCACTCCGACTGTGTGAACCTGGAGGCAGGAGACTGCTGTGTTTGTAAGGATGGCTTCCGTCCACTGCGAGATGATAATGCATACTGTGAAGGTATGGTGTGGCTCTGAGTAGCTTATCCTAACTTTCTGCTATATTTACCCTCCAGGAACTGATATGTGGTTGGTTTTTATGAATGGGTTGCATCAAAGGGTCATGCTTGCTTTTGGGAGGACTAGGTAGTTTTAATTCAGTGTTATTTTTACACTAAAGAATTTACAGTTGTCATGGTGCTTCAACTGCTTGGTCTCAGCTGAGCTTTTTTTCCCCCCACCAGATTTTTGACAACTGTGCCTCTGATTGCCTAGTGCTTGTTGCCTCTGTTGGTTAGGTTGGTTAAGGTTAGGTTCATTCATTTTGCATTTCACGAGTATTATTTACAGTGGGTACGGAAAGTATTCAGACCCCTTTAAATTTTTCACTCTTTGTTTCATTGCAGCCATTTTCCAAAAATCAAAAAAGTTCATTTTATTTCTCAGTAATGTACACTCAGCACCCCATCTTGACAGAAAAAAACAGAAATGTAGAAATTTTTGCAAATTTATTAAAAAAGAAAAACTGAAATATCACATGGTCAGAAGTATTCAGACCCTTTGCCGTGACACTCATATTTAACTCAGGTGCTGTCTATTTCTTCTGATCATCCTTGAGATGGTTCTACACCTTCATTTGAGTCCAGCTGTGTTTGATTATACTGATTGGACTTGATTAGGAAAGCCACACACCTGTCTATATAAGACCTTACAGCTCACAGTGCATGTCAGAGCAAATGAGAATCATGAGGTCAAAGGAACTGCCTGAAGAGCTCAGAGACAGAATTGTGGCAAGGCACAGATCTGGCCAAGGTTACAAAAAAATTTCTGCTGCACTTAAGGTTCCTAAGAGCACAGTGGCCTCCATAATCCTCAAATGGAAGACATTTGGGACGACCAGAACCCTTCCTAGAGCTGGCCGTCCGGCCAAACTGAGCTATCGGGGGAGAAGAGCCTTGGTGAGAGAGGTAAAGAAGAACCCAAAGGTCACTGTGGCTGAGCTCCAGAGATGCAGTCGGGAGATGGTAGAAAGTTGTAGTAAGTCAACCATCACTGCAGCAATCCACCAGTCGGGGCTTTATGGCAGAGTGGCCCGACGGAAGCCTCTCCTCAGTGCAAGACACATGAAAGCCCGCATGGAGTTTGCTAAAAAACACCTGAAGGACTCGAAGATGGTGATAAATAAGATCCTCTGGTCTGATGAGACCAAGATAGAACTTTTTGGCCTTAATTCTAAGCGGTATGTGTGGAGAAAACCAGGAACTGCTAATCACCTGTCCAATACAGTCTCAACAGTGAAGCATGGTGGTGGCAGCATCATGCTGTGGGGGGGTTTTCAGCTGCAGGGACAGGACGACTGGTTGCAATCGAGGGAAAGATGAATGCGGCCAAGTACAGGGATATCCTGGACGAAAACCTTTTCCAGAGTGCTCTGGACCTCAGACTGGGCCGAAGGTTTACCTTCCAACAAGACAATGACCCTAAGCACACCGCTAAAATAACGAAGGAGTGGCTTCTCAACAACTCCGTGGCTGTTCTTGAATGGCCCAGCCAGAGCCCTGACTTAAACGCAATTGAGCATCTCTGGAGAGACCTGAAAATGGCTGTCCACCAACGTTTACCATCCAACCTGACAGAACTGGAGAGGATCTGCAAGGAGGAATGGCAGAGGATACCCAAATCCAGATGTGAAAAACTTGTTGCATCTTTCCCAAAACGACTCATGGCTGTATTAGATCAAAAGGGTGCTTCTACTAAATACTGAGCAAAGGGTCTGAATACTTATGACCATGTGATATTTCAGTTTTTCTTTTTTAATAAATTTGCAAAAATTTCTACATTTCTGTTTTTTTCAGTCAAGATGGGGTGCTGAGTGTACATTACTGAGAAATAAAATGAACTTTTTTGATTTTTGGAAAATGGCTGCAATGAAACAAAGAGTGAAAAATTTAAAGGGGTCTGAATACTTTCCGTACCCACTGTATAAGCCATTTCTTTATATGTTTTTATATTTACACTTTAGACTTGCCCATATAACTATGAACAATACCTTAAAGGATAATCCAAGTGTTATTTTATTTAGTTTATGCCAGTTCTGTTGTTTACTTTCTACCTGCCGGGTCACCTCACAGTCAGCATATTAGGGGATGTCATGGCTTATTTTCCACCTTTCAGAAGAAAGTGTTTTCTGCTCTTCATCTTGCAACAAAATGAAAAGCAACTTCCACAGACTTGCCTCAGGCCTGAGGTAGATAATCCAACACAATAAATACCAGACATCAATCTTTGACAATTTTAGTTATATTTCTTTGTTCCTGGGTTTTATTTTTAATGAACATGTGACATTACTCTCTGCTGACCTGACCTGAAAGAATTCCCTCAAAAATGTTGGCTTAAAAACTTCATTGTCACTTGAGTGCTGTCATTTGGGCTGTTTTTGTTGAATCTTAAACCAAAAAGTGAAACGTTAAAAAATGGAAATGCATACAACATGAATTGTAAAAGACAAGAGACATTTGCTAAATACCCATGGAAACACTTTGTTGAATTCATGCTTTTATCGCATAATCCTTCTGTGATGGGAGACTGTAATCCCCTCATTATTTGTGTCCACGTCATGCTATAGCTGCTTTTCAGAGTGCATTTTGAGAGACTAATGTTTGTCTCCTAAGTCAGTTGATAAATGTGTGATATAAAAACATGATTTTTATGTTTGCATATATTTAGTGTCTCTCTGCTGGGGGAGCAATTAAAGTCAAACCATCTATCATCAATGAGGTCATTCATCACTGATTGCATACTACAGATGTCTATAGCCATGTCGCGCTGTTAAGTATACCACAATGCGACTGATTCTATCAGCATGTTTTACTTGAGTGTCTTTTGAATGTCCCACATTACATGATGGAAAAACATCCTCCATACCTTACTCAGTGGATCATTTCACGGTGATGGTGAAGCTATGAAAAACCTGCTCAGAGTTCAAACATTCACACACTGAATTGACGGCGCTTCAGCTGAATTCCTCACCTCACATCTTGACTGAATTTTGCCAGATGCATCGTTAAAAAATGATGACTTTATCATCTCCAGTGCTTTCCTGCAGTAAAATATGTAGTAAACATCATGTCATAACTGCTACCCTGTGCATTTTTGGTATTAATTAGCAAACATCACATCAGTTATTCAGATTGTTCTGCATATGACCTTGACAGCTGCCATGTCAATATACAGTCTTCTTCTTTAGAGCATCTATTTGCAAGTACATGCCTTGGCAAAAAATTTTTTAATACACAGTCTACACGCTCCCTGTTTTCTGTCACTTTCATCAAGATGAGGCAAAAGTGTCAGTCAAGCTGCAGAGCTTTTTGTCACTATAACCAGAGTGCTAAATGAAAAAGTAGTGGTTCACTGCTTCTGCACATCTCGCATTAAGTGACAGATATGCAGTTGTCCAGGTAATTAGATGGTCTAAGGGAATCTGCATAATTGAAGATACTATCTTTTTTAAATTAATGGGCAGTGATGCTGTTGATGAAATGGCAAATCCTGGCCCGATTCATCACCACCACGTCATTCAGACAGTGGTGGAAAGTTATTAACGTTTAATCAACCACAGTGCTGAAGTACACAGTTGTTTTTTTTTGAGTAGTTGTCTTTATGGTTCTTTACACTTGCTATACATACTATGCTCCAATGCATTCCAGAAGTTCAAATGTACCATTTTTCTGACTTAAATTTATTTGACGGCTGTATTAATTACTTTGCAGATTAAGATTTTACATACAAAGCATCTGTTAAAAAGATGATGCACTGAAACAACTTGAAAATGCTGCTTTTATGTTAATACATCCGTAACCATAATATAATCATCAAATACATTTAATTATACAACACCTTATCACAAGCCATTCCGAATGGGTAATTCTTTGAAAATGGCTTTGAGCATCTATTTAATTCAAGTGTCAAAGACGAAGATAAAGCATGATGACAAACATTTGATTCCTAAATGGGGTCATGAGCGAAGGCTAGATTTTTGTTCCAACCACACATTAATGCTGTTTTGCCCTGAAAATGTGCTGAGGAAAAAACCTTGTCATTTTTGCAGCTTGGTTGCGTTTTGTTTCATCTTTATCACATGTGTAATAGCCAAGCTCCACAAACATTTTCAGCAGTTGATTGTTGTAGAAATAAGGATAGAGCAACCCACCCCATTACCAGTGTGAAACTGAGTACAAGCAGACAGACTTGTGTATACAACATAAACACTTCAGACCCACACTATTCATCTCAAGAGCAGCTGGACTTTCGCTATGAAATTGGATGGCAGTGTTTGTGGTGAGTGTTTGCATCAAAGACTGCACAGAGAAATCTGAAATTGACTCAATTTGCTGATGGAGCTCTCTCAAAAGCAACTGATATTTTATGTGTCTCTGTAACCGTCTTACGATATGATTTTGTGTGTGTGTGGGGGGGGGGACTCTTGCGAAAACATTGAGGATCCTGCAAATGGAGAGAGTGTATGAGTTCATATAATAGGTGCACTATTTTGTGGCTGCAAGGAGATGTACAGAAAGATGACTGAAATTGCCTGCTTTCAATTCTAAATGAGTTTCAGTACTGTGAGATGAGATGAGAAGTCCAACTTAGAGACAATTTTCTGTATTGAACACAGCAGGGTAATAAAACAGAAAGACATGGGGGCCTACACAGACACACAGGTTTTTATGTACACACACCTACACACACAATATTTTTTGGGTCTTGCCAAACGTAAAGAGAAACTTCACAAAAAGCAGAGACAGATACTAGCTCTTTAAAACATTCCTAGGTCAGAGTGGGCTCAAAATAGCCGATGAGATCACTTCTGTGTAAATTTTCATAGAAGCAGCAGTAGGGAAAACTCAAGGGGATACTAGCCCTGCCTTTGTGTAAGTCTGTGTGTGTATATGTGTGCAGGTGCATGTCTGCGTATGTGTGTTTGAGTGCTGAGTTGTCCAAGAGAAAAAGAGACAATTTTTTTCCCCTCCATCCTGTCCTCATGGTGCAGTTGGACTGAAGGCTTATTTTGCTACATGCATGCGTGTGTTTAGGACAGAATTAGATGGAGGGGCAAGCAGTGGAGAAGTGACAGACTGTGTGATTGTCTCTATATTAAACAATCAGTATAGTTCAACGTGTTGAGATAATACCATTATTCATCTCAGCATTGTAGAGGACTGCAGGCAGAGAGACATCTCCTATTGTTGTCTGGTTTTTGAAATGGCCTACTTTAGAAATTCTCTGTCAGGATTGCTCAAAAAGAAGGGCTGCTTGGCCATTTTTGTAGCATCCATATGGGAAATGTGAAATACAAAATAAAATAGAAAGAGACAGTGTGCGTTGTTTTACTAACTCGCTATGTCAGGGACAGTGCAGATTATTTGAACGTACTGAATGTACTACATTTACGCAAATCCGTATATTGATAGTATTAGATAGTTTGATTAGTAGTTAGATAACTACATAAACATTAAAGGATCGGTTCACTCAAATTACACATAAAAATGTTCTCACACCTCTTCTGATATCTAGCCATGCAGATGGTTTTGAGATAGCTGTCACTGAGAAATACAATGGAGGAGAATGGTATTATGTTTGTGACAGCATTGAAAACGTACAGGCTGGAGATATTCTGTATTTGTCTTATATCAAATAAATCCCGTGAAAAGTCTAAAACGTACAGTGTGTTAGTCTGTCTTTCAATCCTTACTGACTTCCTGGCCTGTCTTTTGCAGGTTAAATCAACAATTTGACATAATGCCAGTGGTACACAGGATAGTTATATGGGTCGAATTAATGTGGAAAGTAATACAACTTTGATAACGTTAGCAACTGCTTGGCAAACTAACGTGACTTTCGCCGTATTTCTACAGCTAATCAGAATCAGCTTTATGGCCATGTATGTGTACACATACGAGGAATTTGACTCTCGATTGTACAATGGTCACGATGTGCTTACTTAAACAATAACACAATAATACTGTAAGAAAATCAAACACAGGCTACAGTATAGAGAACAAATATACACACTATAAACAAAAACAGACAGATTGAGGCAATAGCGCAATGAACAGAGTGCAAAGGATGCAGGAGAAAATTATTATTACCATTTATGTTATTATGTACATGTCAGAGGTGGATGTGATACACAGGTGCACATACACGTACGAGCATACATGTACACAGTGTGATGAGTGCAAAGAATGCTGGAATAAATAACTATAATGTGCAGGTTTTATGTACATGAGGTAGGTGGATTTGGTATACAGTATACAATATGAACAGTATAAACAGCTTTGAAATGGAGAATGATGAATAAATAAATAAATGGTAAGTGGTAGCCAGTAAACAGAAATTATTGCACAGGAATGGTTCCTTGACATTGTGAGTCAGATTTAGTTGTTCATCAGAGTGATGGCTTGTGGGAAGAAACTGTTCCTAAGTCTGTTTTGGCGTACAGTGATCTGTAGCGCCTACCAGAGGGGAGAAGTTGTGAGATGAGGGGTGAGATGAATCTGCAGTGATGTTTCCTGCCTGTTTCCTGACTGGAGGGCAGGTTGGCACCGACGATCTTTTCTGCAGACCTGACTGTCCGTTGTAGTCTGCTCCTATCCTTTTTGGTGGCAGATTCAAACCACACAATGATGGACGTGACTGAACAGACTGGATGATGGCTGTGTAGAAGTGGATCAGCAGTTCCTTTGGCAGGTTGAGGTTCCTGAGCTGGCGCAGGAAGTACATCCTCTGCTGGGCCTTCTTGATGATGGTCAGTGTTGGGTTCCCACTTTAGGTCATGGGATTTAGTGGATCTCAGAAACCTGAAGGATTCCACAGTAGACACAGGGCTGTTGAGTATGGTGATGGGGGGCAGAGTGGGGGAGCACCTTCTGAAGTCCACGGTCATCTCCACAGTTTTGAGCGTGTTAAGCTCCAGGTTGTTCTGGCCGCACCAGAGAGCCAGCTGATCAACCTCTCGTCTGGAGGCCGAGTCATCAACGTCCCTGATGAGGCCGATGACCGTTGTGTCGTCAGCAAACTTAAGGAGTTTGACGATTGGGTCTCCTGAGGTGCAGTCTTTGATGAAGAAGGAGAATAGAAGGGGGGGCACGCACCCCTGGGGGGCACCAGTGCTAATAGTCTGGGTGCTGGATGTGATGTTTCCCAGCCTCACCTGCTGACTCCTGTCAGTCAGGAAGTTTGTGATCCACTGACAGGTGGAGGTTGGCGCAGTGTGCTGGGTGAGTTTGGTGCTGAGGACATCCGGGTGTTGAACGCCGAGCTGAAGTCCACAAACAGGATCCTTGCATATGTCCTTGGAGAGTCGAGGTGTTGCAGGATGTAATGCAGTCCCAAGTTGACAGGATCATCCACTGACCTGTTAGCCCTGTAGGCAAACTGCAGGGGGTCCAGCAAGGGGCCTGTAATTTCCTTCAGGTGGGTCAACATCAGACTTTCAAAGGACTTCATGACTGATAGATGTCAGGGTAGGGCTGGAAAATAAAACAATAACAATAATTATCGCAATATAATTTTTTCAATAACAATATAACAAATGTTCAATAAATGTTTGATTTTATTCACTTGAATCATACACAAATTAGGACTTAATTTATTATTAAGAGGGTTATTTTGTTGTGGAAAAAGGACTGAAAAAAAGCTTTTACTTAATTTTACTCATGCATATGTGTTGAAAAAGATTTTATCATAATTGTTTTGAATATTCTACCTCAGATTTGTGAAGTGAGCCACTGTTTGGCATCAAGTGTTGACCATAAAGACGAGTTTAAACCACAATTAACAATCAGGTTTTTTCAACTTTCCCTCAGTAGCAAAAATCAGCCTTTAAACTCAAAAGAAATAAAGATTTGATACTTATCGTGATAATTATTGATATCGAAATATATGAAACTTTTTATCGTGATAACATTTTTGGCCATATCGTCCAGCCCTATGTCAGGGCGACAGGCCTGTAGTCATTTAATCCAGAGATGGAGGGTTTTTTGGGGACTGGGATGATTTTAGAGCGTTTGAAGCAGGAGGGAACTTCACATAGCTCCAGTCATCTGTTGAAGATTTGTGTGAAGATGGGGGCCAACTGGTCAGCGCAGATTTTCAGGCAGGATGGTGAGACACCGTCTGGGCCAGGAGTCTTCCTGATCTTCTGCCTATGGAAGAGCTGGCGCACATCCTCTTCACAAATAGTGGGTGCAAGTGAGGGGTCAGAGAGGGGGGGTGAAAGCGTATCGGGAACGTGACTGAAGATGGTGTTGGAGCGGGGGAGAGGTGTGACTGTGGGCTTCTCAAACGTACAATAAAAACCCTTCAGCTCGTCAGCCAGTCGTTGAGTACCAGCAGAGTTTTCTAATGTTCACTGGGTTTTTTTCACTCAACATCATCTGAATCTGTTTAGTCTGATGGGCTTCAGCTCATAAACCTTTATTGTTGTTTTGTATCCTTACGTGGAGTCGGTGTTTTGCTGGGAGCCGGTTGATTTATGGTGTTAGTGGACTTCATGTCGTTAGCTGCGGAATTGTTGCTGTAGTCTAAGAGAGGCACGGGAGCACGCACAGAGCTGAATCCGACCCGGTGTTATGCCAAGTTTTGCCTGCCTGCCAAGAATTGCATGTACCTCCAAATACTGCTTTTAAACGCTATAATATCGTTCGTGGGGTTCATCAATGGTGATAAATGATTCGCAGTATATATTTTTTGAAAGTTTAGAGTCGTTAATATTGTATTACACTTTGTAGAAATAGCATTCATTAAGATTCAGCTAAAAGATGTGATTGCCGCGTTTGGTCAATGAGCACAGCAAATTGTCTGAAAAGGACCTTAAGAGGTGGATGCATAATTTGGCAGAACAGATGTTGTAGGCTACCTGCCGAGATTTGCATCCATCTCTTTTCTCAGCATAAATGAGCGTTACCAGCCGTGAGGTGCATGCAATTCTCGGCAGGCAGGCAGGCAGAATTCAGCAAAACATCGGTGTCCTCATTAAAAGCAGAATAGTGGCTGATGCAAGCAACAGAGAAAACAGGTGTGTGCTTAATTTCTAAGTGAGTTTTGAGCCCATTGATTTATTGATAATTAATTTCATTGAAAAACTTACATATAGCCCCTTTAATATTGTAAATAATTTCAATTCAATTTTATTTATATAGCGCCAAATCACAACAACAGTTATCTCACAGTGCTTTTCATAAAGGAGCAGGTCTAAACCATACTCTGTAATGTTATTTAAAGAAGCCCAACAATTCCCACCAAGAGCAAGCACTAGGCGACAGAGGCAAGGAAAAACTTCCTTTTAAGAGGCAGAAACCTCGAGCAGAACCATGGTTCAGGGTGGGCAGCCATCTGCCTCGACCGGTGCGGGGGTGGGAAGAGAGGCAGCCTACACAATATACACACAGAGGTACAGACAGTAAAGGTAATGTTGCTATAGACTAAATGAAAAATGGTACAGATATTTATAGTAGTGTTAATGATAATAATCCTAATGTTAATGATTATAATAACAATAGGACTAGTAACAATAGTTGTAGCAGAGGATGTCGAGCAGGAACACGGGGGCAGCAGGTGACTCGCAACCACAGATCCAGACTCCACAGCTCCAGAGCCAGAAACATTGCAGGAAGTGATAGGAGGAGAGAGGAGAGGGACGAGAAAGCACAAGACTACCGGAAAGGGGAGAAGTCGAGTTAGTAACATGCAATAATGGGATGAGGTTGCATACAGAGGGACAGAAAGTAGAGGAGAGAGGAGCTCAGTGCATCATGGGAAATCCTCCGGCAATCTAGGCCTATAGCAGCATAACTAAGGGATGGTTCAGGACTCACCTGAGCCAGCCCTAACTATAAGCTTTATCAAAGAGGAAAGTCTTAAGCCTAGTCTTAAATGTGGAGATGGTGTCTGCCTCCTGAACCCAAACTGGAACCTGGTTCCACAGGAGAGGAGCTTGATAGCTGAACGCTCTGGCTCCCATTCTAGTTTTGGAGACTCTAGGAACCACAAGTAACCCTGCATTCTGGGAGCGCAGTGCTCTGGTGGGGTAGTAAGGTACTATGAGCTCTTTAAGATAAGATGGTGCCTGACCATTAAGAGCTTTGTAGGTAAGAAGAATGATTTTAAATTCTATTCTGGATTTTACAGGAAGCCAGTGCAGAGAAGCTAAGACAGGAGAAATGTGATCTCTTTTCCTGGTTCCTGTCAGTACATGTGCTGCAGCATTCTGGATCAGCTGAACAGTCTTAATGGACTTTTTCGAGCAGCTTGATAATAAGGAATTGCAGTAATCCAGCCTAGAAGTAACAAATGCATGGACTAGTTTTTCTGCATAATTTTTAGACAGGATGTTCCTGATTTTCGCAATATTACGTAGGTGAAAAAAGGCGGTCCTTGAAATTTGCTTAATGTGAGACTTAAACGACATGTCCTGATCAAAGATAACTCCAAGATTCCTCACGGTGGTGCTGGAGGCCAGGGCGATGCCATCAAGGGAAACTATATCTTTAGATAATGCGTCATGGAGGTGCTTGGGCCCCAGAATAATAACTTCAGTTTTATCTGAGTTTAACATTAGAAAATTACCGGTTATCCAGGTTTTAACATCCTGAAGGCACATTTGAAGTTTAGCTAACTGATTAGTTTCATCTGGCTTGATCGATAGATATAACTGAGTATCATCTGCATAACAATGAAAGTTTATGGAATATTTCCTGATAATATTGCCTAAAGGAAGCATATATAAAGTGAACAGGATTGGTCTGACGACAGATCCTTGAGGAACTCCATGACTAACTTTGGCGTGCATGGAGAACTCATCGTTAACATGTACAAACTGAACTCAATCTGATAAATAGGACTTAAACCAGCTTAGAGCGGTTCCTTTAATGCCAATGAAATGTTCCAGTCTCTGTAATAGGATCTGATGGTCAATGGCATCAAATGCAGCACTAAGATCTAGTAAAACCAGTACAGAGACAAGTCCTTTGTCTGACGCAATGACGAGGTCATTAGTCATTTTCACCACTGCTGTCTCTGTGCTATGATGAGCTCTAAATCCTGACTGAAAATCCTCAAATAAACTATTGCTCTGTAGAAAGTCACACAGCTGTTTAGCAACTGATTTCTCCAGGATCTTAGAGAGAAATGGAAGGTTAGATATAGGTCTATAGTTGGCTAAAACATCTGGATCAAGGTTGGGCTTTTTCAGAAGAGGTTTAATTACAGCTACTTTAAAGTACTGTGGTACATACCCTGTTGATAAAGATAGATTGATCATATCTAGTATAGAAGTGCTGACTAAGGGTAAAACTTCTTTAATTTAATAATTTAGATGGAAAAACATTATCTACTGTAGAAAATGTAGAAAATGTCTAACCTGCTTGCACATGAGTGATGTTGCCATGACTGTGCATGTGTGTGTCTGTGTCAGCCATATCGTGTGTGAACACAGACCAATCCGATTGCCACCGCTGTCTTTTGAATGTCACAAGGTGGCAGCAGGCTAATTGGCACTGACTGAAGAGCACAGCCCGCTCCAAAACCCAATCACTGCCGGGATGAGCCTTGAGCCTCTGGGCTCCCCACCTGCTAGGGCCCTGACCTCCCCCTCCCCCACACACACACACACACACACACACACACACACACACACACACACACACACACACACACACACACACACACACACACACACACACACACAGATGAATCACACACATATACACACAGACAGACAAACAAACACATTCTGACTGGCTGTGTGTGTTTATACACACACCTCACCTCTGTGACCCCGCTGAAATGTCACCCAAAACAGACAATCCCACTATCATCCAGACAGTCCCACCCAGTGTAAATAACAGTATCTGAGCACTGCTCTACTAATATCTTTCATATGCCACATGGGAGATATCTCCTTTTTGCTCCTTTGCCAGATGGACTCACACTTAATTCATTGATGACTGCTGGATGATTCTGCACGATTAAGGTGTCAGGGGTTTTGTGTAGAAAAATCCTACAAGAAGTAAAACTTTGACACAAGACCAAAGTACATTTACTTAAGTACAGTTTTCAGGTACTTTCAGTTTTCTTAAACCTGCAATTGGCCCCTTAGGGGCATCGCAAATAACAATGACATCATCACCCGTTCAGCTGATATGGCAAACTTGTTAGCAAACAATTGCTAATTTACTTATCCAGTAGAGTTAGAGAGCAACATTATCATTTATTATCAAGTTGTGTTTCTGGCCACTTGACTCTCTTTTAGCTCTGTTACCAACTCTTGAAGCAAATATCTGGCTCTTTAGCTGCTAAATGCTCCTCTGTGTTCACCAGCTAGTCGCTATCTGTGTCTCTTTGCTGTTTGGTGCTGAGCTGGTAGTACCCTGTGCTTTGTACATAGGGTTTTTAGAATGTTTTTGCTAGAAACAGCTTCCTGCTGCGGCCAAAAACGACCCTATGAGTGCAGCAAGAGTGAACCAGTAAAGTTGTGGAGAGGACAGCTAAACAAAAAACTGAATCTCATTATAAAGCTCCTTAAAGCCGAGGGCAGCTGCAGGTTCAGGTGATAATTCAGGGGATAGAAGAAGAAGAGCACAGGAAGTGCATGTTAGAGGTTAGGAGTTAGAGGTGTTATAAGAGGAAGTGTTCTCGGAAGAGATGAGTTTTCAAGAGCTTCTTGAAGTTAGAGAGGGACGCCCATGCTCTGATGGCGTGTGGTAGCTCGGTCCACCATCGTGGTGTCACAGATGAGAATAGCCGGGACTGGGATTGCTTTGTGTGAAGGGATGGCAGAGCCAGGCGGCATTCGTTGGAGGAGCGTAGTGGCCGAGAAGGAACGTAAGTTTGTATTATGGAGTTTAGGTAGATGGGTGCAGACCCAGAAGTCACTCTGTATGCAAGCATTAGTGACTTGAATTTGATTCTGGAGGCCACGGGGAGCCAGTGGAGGTCACTGAGTAATGGAGTGACATGAGTCCTTTTGGGCTGATCAAAAACCAGACGCGCTGCTGCGTTCTGAACCATTTGTAAGGGTTTCACCGCACAAGCTGGAAGACCTGCTAGGAGGGCATTGCAATAGTCGATGCAAGAGATAACCATGGCCTGTACCAGAAGCTGGGTGGCGTACTGAGTGAGGTAGATTGAGGTGATTTTCCTTTCCATGTTGTATAGAGCAAAGCGGCATGACCGAGAGACAGCAGCAACATGGTCTGAAAAGGACAGCTGGTCATCAATCATGACACCCAAGTTTCTCACCACCTTGGTTGGAGTGATGGTTGCGAAGTCAATTTGTAGTTTGATGTTATGGTGGATAGATTGCTTGGCTGGAATGACCAAGAGTTCAGTCTTAGAGAGGTTTAGTTGAAGGTGGCAAGCCTTCATCCATGCAGATATGTCTGATAGGCAGTCTGTGATCCGCGCCGAGACAGTGGGATTGCCTGGCGGGAAGGATAGGTAGAGTTGGGTGTCGTCTGCATAGCAGTGGTAAGAGAAGCCGTGCGAGCAAATGATCGGCCCCAGTGAGGTGGTGTAAATTGAGAACAGAAGGGGCCCAAGCACTGAGCCTTGGGGCACCCCTTTGGAGAGGCAGTGGGAGGAGGATAATTGTCCTTGCTACAAAACATTGTAGGATCGCCCCGAGAGGTAGGATTCGAAACACAGGAGTGCTTTACTTGAGATGCCCATTGCTGAGAGAGTGGATAGCAGGATCCTGTGGTTGACTGTGTCAAAGGCAGCTGATAGGTCAAGCAGGACAAGAACCGAGGATTGGGCTGCAGCTTTAGCTGACCTTAGGGCTTCTGTTACAGACAGAAGAGCCGTTTCAGTAGAGTGGGCACTCTTAAAACCAGACTGATATGGATCTAGGAGGTCATTCCCTGAGAGGAATTCTGAGACCTGTTTGAATACTGCCCGTTCAATAGTTTTGGATAAAAAAGGTAGAAGAGACACTGGTCGATAGTTCTCAACCTGAGTTGGGTCAAGTGAGGGCTTTTTGAGTAAGGGTGTAACCCGAGCCCTTTTGAAAGTGGTCGGGAAGGTTCCTGAAGCCAGAGAAGTATTTATCACATGAGTGATTGTCGGGACCACAGTAGGAGATATGGCTTGGAGGAGATTCGTAGGAATCGGGTCCAGTGGGCATGTAGTTGGATGGCTACGGGTCAAAAGTTCTGATACTTCGCTCTCTGTGAGAGGAGTAAACGAGGAGAGTGAACAACCACTGACCTGGGAGAGCAGAGGAAAAGATGTAGTAGGACTGCTACAATGTTTGAGTTTGAGTGTTTCAGAGAATTGGCTAGTTATAGCCTCCACTTTCCCTGTGAAGAAGGCAGCAAAGGTATCAGCAGACAAGTTTGTATATAATTTATAATATATTGTAAAAATATTGATTATAGCAACTTTAAGTATTTCCATTTTATGATATACAAATAATACTTAATACTCTACTACACACAAGATAAATGTTGTACTGCTAAACTATATTTTTATTTATAAACTTAATTTTTATTTATAAAACATGTTTTGCAACACATAACATACATATCAGCATATCAGAAAAGAAATACAAATGCGATCTTGTCATCAAGGCTAGGCAAGTTTATTTGTATAGCACTTTTCAACAGCAAGGCAATTTAAAGTGCTTTACATAAGACATAAAGGCAAAAAGAAAAGATATTAAAGAAGCATCAGGGAATATAAAAAGGTACATGAAATAATATTTTTCAAAAGGAAAACTATTAAAATAAGATTGATTAAATAGATTAAACTAATTTCTAAATAGTCTGATGATAAAATACAGTACTAAACAGAAATGGGTTATTAATTTAACCTTTATTTTGAAAGTCACAGTGAGACACAATCTCTTTTACAAGGGAGTCCTGTTGAGCCCTGATTTAGAGTTTTAGATCAGCCAGTCATAGAACTCTGATAGCCGTTTCTGCTCCATGTTACCCATCGTTTAGACCTCTAGCCTACAGTCTGCACTTGGTCACAGACTGACGAATGATGGATGATGACGCTGCATCGATTTACGTGTGGTGGCAAATCTTTCCCAGATTAATGAGAGCCGTGGAGAGCTAAACCCCATTCACACTGCCGCACATAAACAAGGCATTTTTGCCTATGAGATGCACCAGGCTTCATTTAAGTCCTGCCAAATCAAAGTGTGTTAAGTGTGTGTTTAATGTGACATATAGATTCATCCACACACACCCACATACACTTGATGCAGTCTTTCAAGGGCTGACAGATGTTTGCATAGAAGGACCCATGAATGTTTTAGTTGGGATTGAACTATGTGGAAATTGTCAGGTTGTCATGTGTTGTATATGCAGGGATCGTGTCACGCATTGACAAGAAAAAACACTAACGTTCACACACCTTGCTATTCTACCAGACACACACGCAAACACTCCTCCTTTTCCTTATTTTGATGTTCATTGTTCTAAGTCAGGTAGCAGACTTCTGAGTGTATAGTGATTGATCACAGTGTGAGTGTCTGGTATTTAGACACTGACTGTGCTCTCAGAATGCAGATTTTCACTCTTGTTGCTTCCTAATGGGATTCTTTCCACTCAGTCATCTTAATTGGCTCCTTCTCTTGCCCAAATTGGCAGTGACGTTGTGTATATTTGTTTTGGGTCTTTTCAAGCCTGTTTGTTTTGGAGGGATTGTCCAATTTCGTAAGTTAAAAAAGATACTGAAAATACTCTTCTTTTAAAATTCTGTAATTTATGTTTAGGTAATGGCCCAGAAAAGAAACTATGAGGTGCTCTGCCACATTTCAAAGAAACTCATTTTGTCTGAGTTTTCTTCCTATTTTGATTTCCTTTAAAGCAGATTAAAATAATAATTGTCCCTAAATATTTCAACAGCAAAGGAGCAAACTGATTAACAAACACCACTTCTTTTTCAGTGGAGAGGGTTGAAATAATTTTGCTTCCTGAACTTCCATTCCTAGACACACCCTGCAACACAACTTGAAGCTGAAAGTTGAATTTGAATCACTTTTGGCTCTGCTAACTTTTACACAATTTCAGATTTTTTTTAATAACCTATAACATTCTCTGACACCGTTCTCCACCCATGAGGAACCAAGGCCAACAGTGGAGATTATTTGCTGAGTGGGACATTGTTCAGCCAGCAGGGACAGCTCTTTGTCTCTCTGCTCTTTTCTCTGACTGCTTTATATCTGGCCATGAGGGAATTGGCTACGGAGAAATGTCAGACAGTGTTTGGGCAAGCATCGTCCCTCTGCCATGTATTGAAAACCATCTGCTTGAGAAAGTGAGCTGGTTAGGGAAGGGATGGATAGATGATGAAAAGACAGAAAGAACAAGAGATAAAGAGAGAGAGGCCTCTGGTGAAATGCCTTACATTCGGGGGTCTTTGTGGGACATCCAAAGGCAATACCAGTGTTATCTCCCTACTCACAGACCTTGGTGTACTGCAGTATGAAACATAGATAATGAGGACGCTCCCTATTAGTAACTATATACTATGCAAGTCGGGAGTCATAAGCCACTATTCCCTATTTACATTGGGATGTATTGGATGAGCAATAGTGGAAATAAAAAAAATGATGTATAGATATTTATTCCTGGTCATGTTACACTGGCAGTTTTGGCCTACATCAGAATCTACAGCACTAGATTATAGGGAGCCAATGTCCTGATGCCGCTTCTAGGTTAGCCACTGTTGCACTAGCTTCTGTAACTCAATGCAATCAGGTGTTCTCAGACAGTGAGCGTGCCACCTGGCAACATCAATGTTGGCTAAATAGAGGAAATTGAAAACAACAGGACATGATTAATATGGCAAGTTTTGCTAACTAGTATCATAAACTTCAGACTGTGAAGCTGATGTTAATACAATTAATCTTCATTGATATTCATATTCATACAAACATTCATGTGTTCCAGAGGATGAATCTTACTGACTTTTGTTCTAGTGCCACTAGCAGGTTGACATTTTTAGCTTCTAGTGAATTACCTCTATGCATCTTGATGGATTTCCGTAAAATTTGATACATATATCCATGGTTCCCAAATAATGAATCCTACTGACTTTGGTGATCCCCTCACTTTTTCACAAGCGCTGCGTCAAAGTTGACATTTGTAGTTTTGAGTGAAAAGTGACTTTTCATCTGACACCATCATTAGGTCATTAAAAAAACTAAATACTTGCAAAACTAATGACATTTCCATCAGCCTCAGTTGTACTTTGGGTTTAGTGATGATTAGCAATTGTTAGCATGCTAACACCTCAAATAAAATGGTGAACATGGTAAATATTGCACCTGATTTTAACAAAGTTAAAGAATAATTCATTTCTTGGCAACTTCTTTTTCCAACGCAGCAGGACGTGTATTACATGTTACCCTCTTTTTGTCCTTCCTTGTTCCTTTGTACTCTTTCATTGCTTTTTGCTTAACACCAGCCAAAACTGTTGTTTACCTTGCTACACTGATGTAGAAATGTGCAGAGTTTGTCAACACTGTGACATCACTGTTAAGGCTTGGGCAGACTACACGATTTTCAGCGTCGGCCGATGGCCGTGCCGTTCACACTGCACAACTTGCCGTCTTGTGACGGGAGTCTTGAAGTCATTGTGGCGTTCACACTACGTGACTGATCGTGTCAGGGGGTCACACACTACACAAGTTGACAGCGGCTGTGTCACCCGATGCTGGTGTCCAAACCAAGTCTTGTCAAGAAAACACACGTGAAATGTGAAACGTGAAATGACGCGAACCTACAAAACAGACAAACAGATGTTGTTTGTTATTGTAAAGATCGCAATTGTAAAGACAAAGAATATGGGTGAAAGAATAGATTAGCACACGCAGGTAGCAGGGATTGTCTGCTGTCATTGGCTGGATGTGGATGTCGAGTTGGCCAACGCTTCCAGATATTTGGCATGCTAGATATCTGGCAGACGTCAGCAATGTGTCAGAAATGTGTCGGGGAGCTGTTTTGACGCGTCATTGAGTAATTCACAGAAAACGACTGGCGACTGCCGATCAACCACTGATTTACTCCCGATCACAGCATGCCGAGCTTGCCGAGATGCAAATCAGGCTAAAAATTGTGTAGTGTGAACTAGGCTTTAGGTGCGACTATTTGGAGAACAGAGCACACTTTTGACCATATATAACCACACCTGTGGACATAATGTTTGTTACTCCTCATAAGAATAACATAGCTGTACTGGGCTCTATGGGCTAAATGTTATACAGTATATTTTGTGAACCTCAGATGACACCTAAGATCATAGCTGGATGTGGCCAGGTGTGGTCTGTTGCACCACACTCTGCCGTTATGTAGTATGGTACTGTAGTGTCACACTACATCACTTTTGCATAGTGTAAGGGAAAAGCACCATTAGCTGAAAGTGCAAGCAGGATAATTAGAATGGGTGCTGTTAAACTTAAAAGGAGTCTGAAAACAGTCTTGAACAGCTCTCTAAATACTAAAGTAGCTGTAGCTTGCTGTACTTTTTGTCTGACAGCAAAAACTAAAAAAACTCCCTCTTTATGCAAAACAAGGACATGTTTTGTCCTAATAATACAAAGCTGCACACCCCACTCTGGTAGGACTATGATTGATTCAGTAGTTATGCAGGATTGCACAAAGGTGAAAAAAAGACGACAGCCATTTTCAAGCCATCCATTGTGGCGTGGGGAAAGATTGACCCCGAGCACTCCATTCAGCGATAAAAGCCACTGCTGACTCTTGGCCAGGCCTCTTTGCTTGACGCATCACATGTGTCCATGTGACAGGCCAATCAAGAAAATGGAGTGTGTTAATGGTGATGGAGATGGTGGCTCTCCCCCACGCGTTCGTCGATGCCCCTCATCATCTCACTGCCTAACATATTGTTTTAGCAAACGTAACTGCTGTCACCAGGGGCAGGATGGATGGTGTCTTACAGTTAATAGGCTCTAAATCAAAGCCACATTGCAGACGGCCAGTCAGAAAGCGGGAAAGCTGTCACCTGAGACCTCCGCTCAAGGTTACCATTGCAATTGTGGACAGACTGCATTTGTTCTCTTACTTTCTGTCTCTTCAGCGACAGTTAATACCTTTCGCTGCTTTCTCGCCACTTCTGTTCCTCTGCCATCTAAATCTCTTTCTCCTGCTATCTCTCTAACACACACGCAACACTTTTTACCACTTTTACTTCACACTGGCTCTTTCTCATGCTACATCTTTCTGTGTTTAATCCACTACTTTGCCTGCCCTTTTCTCTCCACCTCCTTCTGTCCTCCATTTGTATCTCTCTCACTTCACTATCTCAGTCATTCGCCCTCTCCCTGGCTGTCTCATCTCCCCTTTTCTGTCGAGCTCTACAGTAGGCCTACAGCTTGTCGTGACTGTCTTTTTCTCTTATCCAGTTCTTTTCCTTACCTGGCCTTTGTCTTCCTTCACTCTGCTTCCCATTCCCCCCCTACCCTCTCTCCATCTCTGTTTCTCTCTCTCTCAAAGCCAAGTTTAATTAGCCTCCATTCACTTAGTGAAGGACACATGTACTTTCATAGGTGGTCGGCAATTGTCTGTCTGCTTCATTTATTCATGAAGATTTTGAATAGCTGGAGGCAGCAAGTATTGATGAAACTGTGAAAGAAAGAAGACCAAGGAAATGTGAATGCCATAGTTGTAGGCAGGGGCTGAGCTCTTAGTTTGTGGGTTGGTGGGCGGTACTCTGCCCAAGGACATACGAGCCGAGTGAATTCCAATGCAAATCTATTGAAATTCAATTTCAAGTGCTCTTTGCAAAAGCACCTGGCACACAACATATTCAGGGGTGAATGTCCTCTTGCGCTCTTACAGACACTGAATACAGTGAATGAATAATAAATTGGTAATGTCAAGGACTATGGAGCTTGTCTCTCAAAAAGTGCCTACATTTGACCTATGCTATCAACACGAACAAGGCCGTGGAGCATATTACACAGCCGGGTTTCTTCAGTTCAACTTACATTTGCATCAAATTGCATTTGGTTGCATCACATTATCAAGATTATTTTGTTTACCCTGGCAGTGTTGTGCATCTTCTGTCTGATGGTTTGGCATGCAGTTTAGAACCCTAGAATAGCTGTTGCTAAGGCAACAGCTAATATGGATCCAAATTTGGAATCATGAGTGAGATGGAAATACAAAGGACAATCTAATAAATCACATTCTTAAAGCTGCACTAACAGAGTTTTAATTACCAGGGTGCCGAAAGCCTTCATAACAAACTCACCGAAACACAGCCCCAATAACACTGGTTTACCAAGTTGTTGTGTTAACATGTTAGCAAACAATTGCCTGCTAACATATGCGTTAGAGACAGAGCAACTTTAGCATTAGTTAGCAAGATCTCTGAATTGTATCTAGCTACATTCATGAAAAATGGCAACAGAAAAGGAGCTGTACAGGTTGTAGTAAGTCAGCTACAGAAAAATTAACTCATAAAATTAACATATTTCTTTGATCAATGTGAAGGTAATACGAACACAATGCCAGGCTATATGAATGAAGTGAAGCAAAACAGCAATTCAGTCTTATTATCCGGCAATATGAGCATCCCATTGAGTCATATTTCTGGCCACTTGATGCATAGTCAGTTGTGTTTTGTTTTTATTTTGTTCACTAACTTGCTGTGCTCAACCTTTTTTTTTTTTTTACCAGTCACTCATTTCATTCCTCTTTCTGTTGTTTCATGATCAGCAGGTAGGGTACACACCATTTATATGAGCTTGTTCACTGGAAACAGCCATCCAAGATTTTATAATGACTCAACCTGTAGTACAGTCTACTACAGAATGCACCAGTAAAATAACCACAACAGTAAGTCAGTGTCCAGTGTGGCTCTGTTTAGTGATTCTGGCTGATTAGATCTGCGCTCAGGTCGAAGTTGGGTGGGCATTATTTGAGGACACCAAACTCAATGTAACTTATCTATTAAGACATGATACACTTAATTGATCCCACAATTGGAAATTAAGGAAATAAAGACCTGTTCTAAGCTACAATCACAATGCAATGCAGGCCCTCTAATGTACAGTCCCCTCCAAAAGTATAAGGTAAGGCAAATTATTTGTTTTTGTTATTCACTTGGGTTTAAGATAAAAAGATGAGTATGAGACAAGAGTTCAGAATTTCAGCATGACTAGTCTAAGGCTGTATTCGGAACCGCCTAGTGTGCAGTATGTACTGTATACTGCATACTATATGAGGTATAGTATGAAGTATGAAACTGTTAAATAGATTTATTTTGCAGCATGCTACGCCAGGCTTTGCTAGTTTCCGGTTTTAAAAATTGGAACAATAAGACGAATATAAATGTAAGTACGCTTAAAACGTATTCTTCTTTTAAATCTTATATATGAGAACAAGGCTGTGGCCGACCTGTAGCAGATGTTTGCTTCGGTATATTGGTGCATAAATAAGAATGATATAAAATAAAAGCACGTACTATAACCACAACTGTAACAGTACACTAACAATGTAATGTCTATTTAGAATAATAAAGATAAATAATAATAAAGTGACCTTTCATACCACTATTGTTTTATTTTTTTATCAAAGTGCTTCTAAGTTACACAAGCCTGTCCATCACGAGCCAGATGTTACAACATTACTCGGAATGTAAAGACACAATAACAGCGAATAACAGCGGTACGAACATTTAAACTGTCTCACAGCTGCGGGTCCCTGTCTCACAGTATGCGAGGTAGACTGGTCCGATGCATACTGCAGATTTTTCCCGAATCAGTACGCCATCCGGGCATTTTTGGCATACTGCAGATTTTGCTTGTGTTTGCATACTGCATACTACATTTGGGCCAAATCAGTACATACTACTAGTATAGTAGGCGGATTCGAATACAGCCTTTGTTTTCATCCTTGGTTCAAACCTATAAAGACTGCATTTCCTGTTAAAGAGGATAAACCAACATGAAGACCAGAGAGCTGTCTATGGGAGAAAAGCAAGCCACTGTCAAGCTGAGAAAAGAAGGAAAATCGACCAGAGCCATTGGACAAACATTGGGCATAGCAAGCACAACAATTTGGAATGTCCTGAAAAAGAAAGAAACTACTGGTGTACTGAGCAACAGACGTTGAACAGGTCGGCCAAGGAAAACAACAGTAGTTGATGACAGAAATATCGTGACAGCTGTAAAGAAACCCCCAAAACATCAGTAAGTGACATCACCAACGACCTCCACAGTGCAGGGGTGAAGGTATCACAATCCCCTGTTTGAAGAAGAATCAGAGAGCAGAAATAGAGGCCACACTACAAAATGCAAACCACTCATCAACAGGAAAAATCAGAAGGCCAGATTGAAAAAGAAGTACAGAGATGAGCCGCAAAAGATCTGGAACACAATCTTATGGACTGATGAGACCAAGATTAATCTCTACCAAAGTGACGGAAAGTGTGGAGAAAGAAAGGAACTGCTCATGATCTGAAGCATACAAGCTCATCTGTTAAGCATGGTGGACGTAATGTCATGGCTCGGGCGTGCATGCGTGTGGACTGAGGATGGAGTGTGTGAGCTGCCGAGTGTTGTGTTAGAGTAGCAGTAACAGACCTGAGAGAAGGGCTACCCGACGGTGCAGGGTAGAGACCGGCGGCCCAGCTGATCACCATTTGCTGCCAATGCGGGAGATGTAGCAGTGTCGGCCAGCACTGTCTGCCGAAAGGGATCCGTATCAGGGATACTCCAAGCCGCAGGTGCATCCGCTGGATGGACCGGAGTGTCGTCAGACAGGGCAGCATAGTGGTTGGAGAGGCCGATGTGCGGAGGAGAGGCAGCCCCATCCGAGCCTCTCTTGCGGCCACAGACCACCACTTCAGCCCAGGTTGACTGATGCTTCGGAGGAAGACAGCCTTGGAAGGGTAGAGGGGTCCCACAGCACGGTGTCCTGGATGTTAGCGGTTGCGCTAAGAGAAACAATCTGTTTGGCTTGTACTGAAGCGACATCCATGAAGCCAGTCAGCAGGGAATCTTTCTCTTTGAGTTCCCCTGAAAGTCGTCGGATTTTTTCCATAAGGTCAGCAATCTTTTTGTTCGCTTTCTTAAGGAGTATGCAGTCCTCATGGGGCAGAGTTATCTCGGCTAGCATAGTCACCGGAGCTTTGTTGTGGTCAGTAGCGTTGATGGCGTTTTTACGATTATCTAGCTTAAAATCCATGTCTGATGACTAAAATCCTTAACCCACGTAAAACGTAAGTTAAAATCTTAAGTTAAATAAAAAGGATATAAAAATGTAACGAAAAAGTGTGGAATAAAACTGGATAAGAGTCCGGTTTAAGACGGAGCTTCCGACAGGTGGCTACAGATGCCAACGCATGCACCGAGTACAGATTACGTCAGCAATTACGTCTGCGATCAGGGGTAACACAGGGGGATGTCAATCTGTATATCCATACAGTCCTGACAAAGAGATCTAATCAAGCATAATAAGTGAAAACACATAAGCAGGTATACCATGGGTATCTAGCCCTTTAACTGTGCTCTTAACCACTTGGCCACCAAGGACATAAAGATGCATATTGTCCCACTTTAAAAGGTGCAGCATTAAAGTATGTATGATGTATGGTCTGTGCTGGGTAGGGATGGAGATTTGATTGATATTGATACCCTTATTGAGACTGCTTAACGATCCGATTCTTTATCAGTACCATTATCGATACTTTACTATTATTTAGTGATAGTTATTTGGTAAGAGCAGGTAGAAGGAGGAGCGGCTGGTTTGCCTCAGCCAGCAGCTGAGTTGTTAAGACTACAGACCAGTCTGTTCTCCAGACAGACAGCTTTCTATTTAGCTTGTCTTTAACATTTGGCTAATGCCAAGCTAGCATTAGCTGTGCTTGTATAAAAGATACAGGATGAGATATTGAAGACAGAGATGATTAAATTAACCATTTCTAGTTGTTTAATGTTACCTTACAGACAGGTGTATTGATAAAGTATTGTCTTTTTACTTGCGAATGTACTGCGTATTGCACATAATAATAATAATAATAATAATAATCTTTATTTGTAGAGCACTTTTCAAAAACAAGTTACAAAGTGCTTTAACAAGTGTAAAGACAATAATACCCAAAAAGTATAGATTTTTTTAAAGATAAATATAAAATTTGTAAAATAAAATAAAAGGGATAAAATAAAGTCAAATAAGATCAGTTACTTACAGTAACGAGCGTAGCGGTCATCAACTAACGTTACAGTAGTTTGGAGCTAACTTAATCGTATTCCACCACGACGGCACAGCCTCTCGCTCTGCTGCGTGTGTGTGTGTGTGTGTGTGTGTGTGTGTGTGTGTGTGTGTGTGTGTGTGTGTGTGTGTGTGTGTGTGTGTGTGTGTGTGTGTGTGTGTGTGTGTGTGTGTGTGTGTGTGTGGGAGCCGACAGAGAGCAGGCAGAGACTGCAGCCTGATGATTTTCTTATCCGTTGCGTTGCAAAATAAAACTGAATTGACGCTCGAGACATAACGTTACATCATAGGACACGCAAGTCTCGATAGCAGTATCAATAAGCTCAAACCTCCTTTTGGAACCGGATCCCGATCCCTAGACTGCTCGCCCACATAGACCTGAGAAGAAGTCTAAGTAGGCAAAATAAGTGAAACTACCTGTATGGGCTTACGATGGTGTGATAATATGGAAAATATTGAAAATGGGCACAGCAGAAATTCAATACACACAGTTCATATTTCAGTTTGGTGACCTCATCTAAGTCCCAGCATATACTTCTGTCCAGCGGAGCAGAGGTATAATCAGCCAGAATAACTGAAAACACTTGCACATGTGCAGAGCCTTTTCAATTAACTTCTCTAGTGGCATAATTCTCACTCTGCAGTATCATAGAATGTAAAGCATGCTCAAGCATGCCACTGAATGACCAGTAGTGGTCTGGAGAAAAACAGCCAAGCCACTGTGTGGGGTGCTTTACTTTGAATAGATTGAAAATCGAGTGGTGCAACCTTAAGTGCTTCAGCGTCCACCTCTCAAGGACCCTCTGCATTTCGACCTCTGTCTCCCTCTGATGAAGACAAATAGCTCTTTCCCGCTGGCTGCATAGAAGCCTTTAGGAACCTTCTGTAGCGAAAACCAACTTGGACAAATTGCACAAGGTGGCTCCCAGGATGGGGGAGACACCCAAAATAGGCCACTGTAACAGTGCTGTAAAGATACTACTCGGTTGTCTTCCCAAGAAGAATGACCTTTGCTGTTTCAGTAAATGCCCCAAAATTATATATGTTTAGGTTGACAAAGCCCTCTACCAGCTTTGGTAATTATGTCTTGAGCAAAGGAGGAAGTAGGTTTAGGCAGTGGCGGCTCGTGCCAAATCTCTCAGGGGAGGGGGCAATTGTTGCGATGATGGCTAAGATGACAAGTTTAATGGTCTAAGTCTGCTATAAGACAAGGATTGTTCCTTAGACTACATACTGTACAGTATTTGTGAACAGCTACATCCTGAAGTTCATTGCCAATGTCTGCAATGAATGAACAGTCCACAGTTAAGATCATCAGATCTTTAGACCTTAAGATGTAAAGGCAACTACTTTAGCAATAATGGAAAAAAAAGAATGACTCTCAGAATCATCTGATTTAGCTGTGACAAACCTTTTTATTTAGGAACAACAAATGTAGTTACACAGTATTATTAGGGGTGTGGGCTGTAATAAAAGTATCCACTGTTCTCCTATAATCACACAGTATCAACGTGCTGTTCTCCCATTCTCACTCTGTATTTACACATAAACAAGGCATGTAAGGGGAAATATAAAAGGTATATTCTATTGTTTTTAAATAAATTTTCTGTGTTGCTTTCCTACTTCTTCTTCCTTTTAACCTTCTCTGACATAGATCATCATGCTACCTCCTCTTTCTTCTGTGGGTCTTGCAATAAAAGAAAAAAACAACACATAAAATAATTGTTACTGGTTAAGAGCATAAAAAGTTAACTTTAATACATAAAACATGGCTTAATAACAATCACATTTAACATAAGCATAAAATTCAGCTTAATAATAATTATCAAGATTTTTTTTACAGTCACAATTTTTAGCTTAGCCTATGGTATTTTACGGAGCATAAATTAGCCTAGTGGCTAGCGGACTCCTCATAGCTTAACAAATTAAATGTATTAGGCTATACTTTGTCTTACTCACCACTGGTTAAGTTACTGCATCTCCCGACAGAACACCACAGTTGAATTATCAGCCTGAACGTACGTTTTGTACAGCAGCTGATGGTAGTGAGAGCAACAAGCTGGAGGACCACAGAGTCGTTTTCAGGTGGCAGAAGCGTAGCTTTGCTGCTGGGTGTATGACGTAAACACATTAGTGCGAGCCCTCCCGTAACCCATAGAGATTGCATTGCAGAGGCCGCAGCTCAAAACAAAACTGCCTTTACATGAAAGTCTGAGAGAGATCTGGGCGAATTAAAACCAGATTGAAATCGCACCAAAAGAGGCGGGACTCCACGGAACACGACTTGACGCTGATTGGACAGCGATATTCAGAGACAAACTGCCTGACAAAAACAGTCACAGCTAACTAACAGTGTGGTAGAAAGTGTGAGAAAAATCCTCTGCCTTTCCCGGTTTGGCGGTACGTCGCCCTAGTGAACAAGCCGCCTCTGGGTTTAGGTTGCTAAACATCTGACTTTAGCGTGGGAGAATGTTGTTCATTTCCTGTTTACAACCAACAATCAGCATTTCTTTAAAGCATGACCACGATTGTTCCCTTACCTTAACCGCGTGTTTATTATTATGAAGATGATGACAGAGCTCCCGTAAGCATCTATTCTAAACCAAACCATGACCTAAACTTAACCAAGGGTATTTGTGCTTAAACTTTACCAAATCATCATCGTCAGATCATAAACAGTTATATATCAACAGTGATTTGTAATTGTTTTGGAAGGCGCAGACAAATGATGTTGTCCTGCTGATAGTGGCGTCATATCAGAAAAGGTGTGTTGTTCTGGAGGACATGGACATTTTTGAGGACTTGTGAAAATCAGTCAGACAAAGCTGGATTTTTTTCTGAGAAATCAGCAGTGACTACGTGTTCATGTTGTCTTATCCCTAATTAGAAATGATTGAAAGCCAAAGTCAATTATGGCCCGCTTCAACATCTTTGATGAATTCAAGAAGCTCCTAAACATCAACACCAACTGTGTAATACAAGACAACAAGACAACAAGACAGCTAATCTATTTGTATAATCAGAGGCTGAGCTGACAAATATGTGCATCAACAAATATGATAAATAAGATGTTTGTTTGTAGCTACGCATCAGAATATTATAGCTCTTTTCTGCACATACAATTAACTTCAGTCTCTCCTTTCTTTTCTTCTTCTTTGCCTGTCAAATCCTTTAAAACATCCATGTCCCGTTGGATAAAGTAAAAATGATTGAACAACAGTATAGGAATCATTATACAATCATCATCCTCATCACATCATTTGCATCATGGGATGTACTTTTCACAGATTTTGCTACATGGTTTTGAAAACATTCCTTCATAAATTTATAATGAGGCCATTTACAATTTGTTTCTAAAGGTAAAGCTGATGAAGCTGTTGAACGTCACTTAGCTAAAGAGGTCTGAAAAACAAAGACTTAATCAAAATCAACCATGAGGCTTGAACTTGTGGTCTGAGGTTTGAGGTATCAATGCAGAATACAGATTAAAAATATTGTTTGATCTGCAGAGGGTGTCTATAATCTATTTATTTTTATATTATATAAAATAATAAAAAAATAATTATATATCTAATATTTTATAGATTTTTATGTGAAGCTATATTAATACCTATGACATAATGAAACACATACATTACTACCTTTTTAATGCAAAGAAAATTTACATTTACAGATTCAGTTGCATGTGATAGCAGTCCACATCTAACACAGCTTTGTTCTCCCTCTCTCCCCTTCTCTCTCCCTTCTCTCAGATATTGATGAGTGTGCTGAAGGGAAGCACTACTGCAGGGAGAATACCATGTGCGTTAACACCCCTGGCTCCTTCATGTGCATCTGCCATACGGGCTACATCAGGATCGATGACTATTCCTGCACAGGTGAGTTCCGCTGCTGGCCTTTTGACAGGCTGGAATCAAGTGCAGAAGACACTGTTTTTATTCTGGCTTTGTGAGCTTCAGCTTCCAGAGCAACCATTTTGTGTAGAGGTTGCCTGCAGACTTGAAGCAATGCAAACAAGGATGATATTTTGTTGGGTGTGTGGAGACGAGTAAAGAAATGCAGATGTAAAGAGATGCAAGAAGAGGATATGTCTTCACTGCGGGTTTCTACTACAGACGCTTTTCAAGAGACACATTTTACGTTAGGTTATTGCCAGTTAGAAATGATTTAATTTGCATCTTTAGTCATATACTAGAGGATGATATTTGATTTCATTATGATAAATTCTGCAGCCAAGAGCTGCACAGACTTCCAGAGACGGGGAAAGGAAGAGACAGCCAGACATTCAGATATAAACCTTGTAAGTTATCTGTGTCAGAGTGCAGTGTGAGACAAAATAAGTGTAATTGAAAATCATACATTGACATTGAGAGACAGCTATCATACAACACCTGTAAAACTGTAAACGTTAGCCATGTTCTACACCTTCTCTCACTTTTTCTGTTCGTTATAGTCCAGACGGCGCCTGATTAGACACAAAATCTGTCACCCTGCAAGTATGCACGTCCTGTTCATTTAATATGCGTAGGGATTAATGTCTCAGTTTGATTTGCTCTTATTGGTTTTGCTCTAATTACTAGTGCCACATTAAAATAACACAAGAACACACACACACAGCTAAATCAATACCAGCGTTATTACTTTATGAATCAGCAGAAGCTAGCAGTAGAGAAAAGAATGAACACTGAGAAAAAGTGTCAAATCAATTTTGGATTGCTTTTGCTTTGTGCAAATTACAAAGAGCATCTAGCTCTCTGCTTTGTTAAAACTTTAGATGTGTCAAACTCCATAATTACACAAATGTATTCTATAAGAAAGCGTTTATATGAATCTCTACACTCTCTAAACATCTTTGCAACTCTGAGCTTTTTAAAAGTGATTTCTATAGTTGGTATAAAGACTTTTATCCTTTGAAATATAATGGAAATGTCAGAGTGTCTGTTGCCTTTCTGTCTTGTTTGTATCTGCATGTGTGTGTACAGTCTTCGTCTGGTGTGTGAATATACTCTGTGCGTGTGTGATACGGAGAAAGAAAGTCACTGAGAACCTGAGAAACAGACTGTGAGACTGTCAGTGAAGCCGGTAGACCCATTTGTTCCAGATCAAAGTTGTAACTAAAGTCAATTTCAAAAGGAAACCAAATCAGACTAAAAAGATTGTGTGGATCATTCAGTCTTTGTTCTCTGTCTGTGTTGTGGGTGATTGTGGTAGTAGCGCTGCTTGTTCATAATCGCTTCTTCCACTATAGTTAGTCTTCATGTTATAGTAGATCAGAATAATCTTCATCAGTATGAGAAAAAATACCCATGTTACGTTGTCCTGATTGGAAATATTTATATCTGCTGATATGACTGATGATATAACTTTAATTTATATACTTTTTGCCATGTCATCTAGCTCCACTCTTATTAAAATAACAATTAACATAAAGCAGTAACATCTGTGTAAAATCAAATGTCAGAATTTTCTCGACAAAAGGAGTGATGTATTTTAATGCCAGTAATGGATGGAGTAATGGATGCTACAGAATCGCAGAAGACTGTTCAAATCACCTAGAGTACAGATTCTATTTAAAGTTTGCTTTAAAAGCTTTGTTATAATGCCAAAATTAAGGGCCACACATAGAGTAAAATACATAAGAAAAATCTTAGTCAGTAATCCTTCCATAATGTAATGTCCTTCATCTAGAATAACACAGTGTCATTCCACAGTGATGAGTGGCAGATCTGCCTCATTTCCTCACCAGTTGTTTGCAACTTGTGAAACAAGATGCTAAGTAGCTCCCTGTGTGCATCATCTCTGAAGAGGAGGAAACATGCTGCATTTCCTCAGTGTCTGTAATTAAAAAAGCAATTTACACCAATGCAAACTAAGTCAGCGGCAACAGAGTGAAGGGGCTGGCTGCCGCCCGCGGTATACGTCAGAGGATTTCGGCCCACAGCCTTCCTGCCGTGCCATTCGAGTTTGAATTAAAGCCGTTAGACTCAGCTATACCACGAACACCCAGTGAAAACTCCCATTTCCTGCTCCCTCTGGGTCCCCTGTCGAGTTTTTCTCTACCCTTGTCAATGGAAATCAGGAAATTACAGAGCAAAGTTAAGGATTTGTGTATTTTTATGAACAGGCTTCTGAAAGGTATAAACAAGTTAGGAATAATTTTTAAGGGAGTAACAAATCTCTTTTCTTGTGCTCTTTTGATTTATTTATAGATAGAAACCTACTGGCTTACTCAGTCTTTTCCATATTATCAGCCACTGTACCTTATATAATTTCTCTCACCGTGTTTTCTCTAATCTTCTGAGCTGCGGGCAAGTTTTATTGTTTTATTCATTTATCATTTTTTCCATTGTGTGATCATTCCCCAGATTCACAATGAAGATTAATACCCCCAAACCCAGTGGATTAAATTGTGTCACTATATTTTATGTAGTTTCCTATTAAAATGCCTTCAAGTCACTGTAGTGGAATACACAGCTATGCGTCTCCCTATAAAAGTCAATTTGTGTGATTAAACCAAGGCTTATGTAGAGGCTTGATGTAATGACTTTTTCCCAGCTTCAGTCAAATTACCGTCGTAATCTCCCCACTGAGTTATTGGACTATCAGCTCCCACACATCCACCATCCAAGCGAGCTTGATACTGAACACAATCACCACTATAGTGATCGTAGTGATTGTGTGGATAGAGGCACATCTCACCTCTTAGCCAATATTAGAAAGATGAATTACAGCTAAATTAAGTGTAAACAGTAACATTCGGAGTCCTTAAATGAAAATAAATGAATGAATACTGGAAAACACACCAGGGTGCTTTTCCTTCGACGTGTTGATTATGCTGACATTAGTGTCACCTCTCTAGTCCTGGTGGCTGTAATTGACAATAAAAACAGGAAGATGTTAAGCTAGTAGCTGCAGGAATCTTCTGCTTATTAATAGCAATTGAACATCTGCTTCTCTTGAAAGGAGTCCAAAGGGAATGCTGATTCCTCTTGTTACTCACAGAAGAAATATTACAGCTGTGGAAGGAAACATTAAACCACCCCCTTCAGCACCTATTGACATCATGCATGCGCATGAAATACGAGCATCTTTATCATTCGCAATGGCTTTCACCAATTAACGAATCGCAAACTCAGCAGAAAGTCTCGGTATTGATAGCCATATTTCTACATGTGTTACAGCGTCATATGTGAACCAGTCAGCCTAGTAAAGAGGATTAAGTTAACTGTAGTTCATTTCATGGCTCAGAGTTTATGGGCAGAATAGTGGATTAAAGGACTGATCCGCAGATTTAAGCCTGGACCGCATGGAGCTCTGGTTATATGTCCCCCCTCACTTTGTCAGGAGGTCAGCGAGCTGTGACAGAAATCCGTATTTTACATCAAGACCACCTGCAGCGAGGGGGGGTCACAGGTTCAGATCCCAGCTGGTGGCAGACTGGAACACACGGACTTCATGTACTTTAGTTTAAATGAAATATGTACAACCAAATGTCGTGACACGGCCCAAGCTCCGTATCCAGTGGAGCATTTAGCAAAATAAACACCCACCAACTTTCTTTTGCCCTTTTCTTTGACTAGTATTATATCCTTGATCTTGAAGGTCAAAATTCCTCCTCTTTCTTCCCCTCCACTCTTCGTCTTTTCCCCAAAGTGCCCGAGGTGCTCCGCGCTCTGTGAGATTAGCAGCTAATCCATGAAAGGTAGCGGATTGGTTGTGCTCTCCCTTTGAATGTTATTAAAGAAGGTTGTCCTGAGGTGTGCATGTGTGCTAGGTGTACGTGTGCATGTGTGCGTTTGTGCTCGATGTGTGTATGCAGGGTGTGTGTCCTTGTTCTAATCCTGTGATAACCAGACCTGGGACCCTAAGGCAGAGAAACGGAGGGAGGGCTAGGCAGAGACAGAAAAAAGGGATGGACAGGGGCCAGAGGTGGAGCAGGGGGTTAGACAACAACAGAGATCAGAAAAGATGACTTTCAGCCTGACAACTCAAAGGGTCTGCCACCTGGGGGGATTTGGATAAAGAGAGTTTTTTCTGACATTCAAGTATTCTGCTTGAATAAAGGAATTGCATGTCAAGACTAATTGCTGCTGATAGTAGAAGCTAATAATGCATGTATTTGGCATTTTAAAAGTGCCTTATTGAGTTTTTTAACAGTTATGTTGACTTTTAGTGTGTCAAAACACATTGTGTGGAATAAAAAAAAAATTTCTTCATTGTTATTCAGTGTAGATCGCATAAAACATCTGAGACCATTTATCCTGGCTACAACATATATCCAAACAATCAGAATTTCATGTACATCCGTGTGTTACTATTAGCTCTCTGTCACCCTTGCAGACCAATGCAGAGTCACAAAGGAAGCAAAGAAAGTTCTTCCCTGACATACGCATCATCTTGATTTCAGGCCTCTAATTTTTAAGTTAAAGTCGAGGCCACAGTGTTTTCAGGAAAGCAGCCTGAGGTAAGAGCTCGCTGTGTTGTTTTGGCAGAAGGTGGAGGGAGTCAAGCAGGAGGAGAAACGGCCTGGCTCGAGAGAGATCCCCGGTGACAGGCTGTACATAATTGATTGTTTATCTGTCTACAGCCTGAGCAGCAGCAGTCAGCGAGGAAATACCTCACTCACACACACACACACACACACAGACACACACACACACACACACACACACACACACACACACACACACACACACACACACACACACACACACACATTTAAGGGATTTAGTTGGTGATTACATTTAGAGTCACTTAAACTGAGTGCAGTAATAAGACTAAATTCCTAAATGACCAAAATTGCTAGTAACCAATACTAAACTAAAGGGTCATGGTGATAATACACACTCTGCATGTGCACACACACACAGCACCTGGTGGCACTGCGGCCCTGTCTGTTCAGACTGATGGCTGGCTGGTCCCTGCTCTGGCAGATGTGACCTTGGGAAAACAAAAAAAATACCTTATTCTCTTTCATCTCTCCCGTGCTCCTATTACCGTTTTTATATGCCGATGAGCAGACTTTAATTCTGCCCAACAGCAGGTGAGTGTGTGTGCGTGTGAGATGCAGCAACAAGAGCAGAGCAGCGGGCCCTCCTAAGTGCCCTTCAATCCATCTCACACGCACATGCACACATACATCATACCCTCTATGGAGGAGCTCATCACAATGTCACTTTCAATTTGGATGAGCCCACGGTCTGTTCAGGAGATGGTAATGGATTGGATGATAGCAGGGAAATGGATGATGCGGCTCAGGTCTCCTGCAACAAGCATTCACATTTCTGATCTTCTCACTCTTCTGGTGCCATCTTTCACTCCTCAAAGCTGTCTGTCTTTCACAATTGCATGTGCTTAAAACGCCCCAAGTTATGGGAAAATACCCATAAGTGGGTCCTAAACACAAAAACATTGCATCTCTATGGTGGAGGAAGGCTTCTGAGATTTACTTAATGTCTGAAAAAAATGTGGGATAGGAAACTGAGCTGAGAGAAATTAATTTATTTCTGTTCCCTGCCAGGCGCAGTGTGGCCCAGAAATTCACAGAAAAAAAAATAGAAACAGTCCAAAGTGTTGCCCCCAGATTAGCACTAAAGTCTTTGTGTTTGTGTTTTCGAAGAGTCTAAACCTTTTTAAGACATTCAGTTGACTACTTGTCCTTCCAGCAACCTTTGAAAGTTCTCTCTGCACTATAAACACATGACGATACAAAATGGTAAAAAAGTTGTCTGGTTAAATTAATAAATGTTTTACAAACACTGAAGTTAGAGGGAGAGCTCTCTTGGCAAAAGACTGACTTTTCATGATGTTTTTTTTTTGTTTTGCATCCTTTTGGGTCATTACGGGATACAGAGTTGTTCAATAAGAAGAGAAAATCTCAGAAGGTTAAAACAAGTCCAGAAAGTTTTCTGCACTTCAGCTGATGTAGTACTCTGTAAGCAAGTACTTATCAGAAAGCAATATTTATGTGAATCTCCAAAATACGATAGAGGAGTATTCTTCTTTAGTGTGTCTCAGAGGGATAAAGATCTGCCTTTGTGTCCATGGGCAGATGAAGGGCCTGCATTAAAGTGGCCGTTCATACGGCAGGGGAGAGTTCTTAACTGATCTACTGTTCTTTAAAGGTGGGGTATGCGATTATAATCCAGTGCTCGTCTTTTTGTTAAATTCAGCAAATATCCCCTCACGATCTGCTAGCTGTCCGTTCTGTATGTGCAGTGAAGAAAATCCGGTGTTTGTACACAGCGCTGGCTCTGTAAATGGGAACCAAACAAAGTTGCTTGGGCTGCAATGGAGTGATACATCGCGCAGTTCCTAGTTAAGGACTATTAGCCAATCAGAAGCAGAGAAGGGCAGGTCAGTGAGAAGCCAGTAAACACGGCTTCGGTTCAGCTATACATGTTCCCCTTACCAGCTAAGCAACATGGACTGGAGCAAGAGTTTGAGAGTGGTGAGTTATTAATCTGTAACAAATGTATCTGTCATCCATAAAGTTATTATGGTTACAACTTTATGTCCATTGACTGCCTGGAGGGTAGCTGGTGTTTGGAAGGGAGAGGGAAAAACACTGTTTTTAAGGGCCTGTTGGACTAGCCACTTGGCGAACATTAGGACGCGCATTTTGCTTTCATCCCTGTAATGTCACAGGGATGAAAGGGAAATGGCTGGACTACAAACGAGCTGTTTTCAGGCAGTTCAGACCAGTCTTTTCTGTGGGAGATGGGAACTCCCTTTGGGGTGGACTTTGGGCTTTTTCATTTTGCAAACCTATTACATGCACAAAAAAGGTATATAACTCAATAAAGTAGAGGGGAAAGGGCAAAACGCATAATACCACCTCTTTAAGCGTGAAAATCCTTGTCTTACAAAGGTAACAAGAATACTTTAAAAATTAAGTTGTATTCACCATTAGAAACCTGTAGCCTTAATTATCTACTTTCCATTATTTGTGTTACATTTTAAACCCAGCTTTAGGTTACTTAACAAAATAAACAAAATAAAGACACTGAACAATTTTAGTTCAGTTTGTGTGTTAGAGACAACACATTACTTTGTGGAGAAAAATCAACATGGATTGTATGATTTAAACAATATTGGGCTATTAATTCATTAGTAATTCCACACCTTGTTTATAATCTTTTAATGTGTCTGCAGGGGGTTGTAGTAAATAGTATTAGCATATTGTGATTTTTTTTAAAACATGTTTACACTGAAAAAAATATATTTAATTCAAATCAAAATAGATTTTACTGTAGATAAGACCTAATCACACATTTCCTCCTATTTTTTGTTTTCTGCATTACTCAGCACTGACTTTGTGTCATTTTTCCATGTGGTATAATCACAGTACTTGTATTGTTTGATTTGTTTGATTCTTCAGGCCTTTATTACATTTTATTTTGCCACCTCAACCTCTCCAGACAGAGGGGAAGAGATTTGTTGGCCAGTTGGATACAGTATGTTGTCAAGGGCTGTAGCCATTAGTCAAGCTTGTCAGAGGGATATTCATAACAAACCAAAGCTAACTCCACAGCAGCAGCAATGAGAGCTTGAGAGTCCTGATTCTTTTGGCCAACTGTGCTAATTTACAACAATCAAACTAAAAGCCAGTGGCTCATAAAAGCAAAGAACAACACAAGACAGCACATCATTAATGTAGATATGAAGTTAGTTTATTTTCAGTAGTTATAAAACTCAGACTCATCATTGAGATTGTTCTATCCTTAATATTGCACCAAGAAACAACAATAAATTATAGCAAAACATCTGAAAAATTTGTTATGACAGATCATGATGGAAAATAGAGAAATGTCTTGTCCTCCTCTGTTTGTCATTGATGTCTTACTACTAGACTCATGGCTGTGTAACTATCCAGTCATTTTCTTTCGCTTAATGGATATTATGACATTGCCTGACCTGTTGCTGCTGCAGTTTTCCCACTTGTTTTTTAACAACTGATATGACTAAAGGGCTTGTTGAGATTGATGTCTGTTGTGTTTTTTTGTCTTTAGAGCACGATGAGTGCCTCAGCGGGCTCCACAACTGCGATGAGAATGCCCTGTGCTTTAACATGGTTGGAGGCCACAGCTGCTCCTGTAAGCCCGGCTACACTGGCAATGGGACAGTATGCAAAGGTAGGCACCACCATGTTCGTTATGGTATTCATTGTGCCAGCACATAACAAGTACCCAGCCCAAGTAGACTTATGAGACACCAAAATATTGTTGCAGTGGTTAAACATCTGTCAGACATGAACTATCAATTTTCTTGCATTACAAACAAATAACTTTTTCTCCCAGGATTTTACAAATTAAATCTCTTGCAAAAAAAGGTTTCCCTCTAAAAACACAGCTCAAGTTATTTAGAATCATCCATGAGAAATAAATTACATTTTACAAAAAAGTGTAGTCCTAACCTAATCCTTAAGCAATACAATATGAAATGCATTTCATCTTCAATCTCATACAGGAACAAGCAGTTTATTCTGTTCAGGGAGACCGTTAAACATGTCTGTTTCTATGGTAATGTACCTGTATGTAACTGTACACACACAGATATCTTTGACTTTTAGTTCAATTCTGCTTAACATAAGCCTGCACACTGTAGTTGTTTTTGATGAGACAACATGTTTATCATCGTACCACCACCACACATCAACAAGACCGCATTCCCTAATACAAAACGAGCAGTTTGCGCAGATCATCATGAATATCACACTGTAATCTGCTTTAAAAAAAAAGAAGATAATTCATTAAAAAAACAAAATTCGCCTCACTAAGCCAGGCATGTTCATGTAAAATGTCCCAATTAAATGTCTTTCTAATGAGCCATTGTTCAGGCATATTCACAAATCACAGGGGGGCGGCATTAGCTCAGTCAGTGGGGACTTGACTTTGAAACTAGAGGGTCGAGTTGACCACAGCTGAAGGTGCCCTTGAGAAGCAAATCCTCACAAATATGAAGCTGTTAGGGAATTGAAATTTTTGCTTGAAATTGCGAACAAAAATGGACATACAATATATCCTTAAAAATACAATATATCCTTGCTTGGGCTTGAAAGGGCAGGGGGAAGGTTTGATGGCAGAAGGTTTTGGTTGCATTGTAGCAAATGTGGCAACCAGCATTTTTGGAGCTTGACCCAAACTAGTCAATACCAGTAACAGAATTTTGACCATTCATTTAAAGGTCCAATGTGTAATCTGATGTTCTATTGCCGGAAATGCAATATGATATTCATAACTATGTTTTCAGTGGTGTATAAAGACCTTACATAGAATAAGCCATTTCTATCTACATAACTGCAGGTCCCCCTTACAGGAACATCGCCATCTATTCATCTATTATGTGGTTTATAATGGACTGTGGTGCAGTAACAATGTTACACTCTTGGCTTACATTTTCCATGTTATCTGTCAGTGGCCAAATTGAAGTAACGTTTGGTTTTACTGAATAATTAAGTAAATATAATTTCTTAACATATCTATCTAAAGAAACCTCATTTCTTGACTGGCTACTCTCAGCTGACACCTTTTGCCTGTGTCAGCCACTGTAGCTATCCTACGCTCTCTTGAATTCACAACCTCACCGCTAGATGGCACTAAATCTTACACACTTAACCTTTAAAATCAAATGAAAATGAAGTGCAATATTAATTTGTTGGAGTATAATTTTAAATTTAATTTTAAATTTTAACACCTTGTGGTATTCCTTTTAATAGATAAGGGGTTCGGTTTGTGTATATATTTCATTCATTTCAATTGCATTCTGTCAACTTCAGTGGCTTCTCTGTGTTTTGGGAACACATTAACCACCAGCCTATCCATGGATAATGAATTTTTTTGAATTAACCTTGGCAAGATGCATTAATCACGCAAAATAATATCGTGAGAGCCTGTAATGAATCACATCACCAAATTAGCTCTTATTCTGTATGCAAATACATATGCTGCTGCTGGTCTAATTACATAGTTAATGCTCGTTAATCTTACTGAGTAATGGCTCTTCTCTCTCTCTGGTCTACCTCTAGCTATGTGTGACGGATTGTGCCAGAATGGGGGAACCTGCGTCTCACCTAACAACTGTGTTTGCCAGCAAGGATTTACTGGGAAGAGATGCGAGACAGGTAAGAGAGCTCATTTTAGTTCTACTCCTACGTTTCTCTCCTCAAAAATAGCTCAAGGGAGACTTTTGACTGAATGTGCGAGGAGGGACGAGAAACAGGAGGAAGAGGTGACGTAAAGTGCGGAGGGTGTTTCACTTTCTTCAGATCTAACAAGAAAAGGGACAAACTGAAATAGGAGGGGAGATTATCGCAGAAAGTTGAGATCAAAGCTGTTGTTTTAGTTATCTTGGCATATTTGGGCTCTTGTTTAAAAAAGCAGTGATAATTCTTACTTTGTGGAGCTGTCTTCGATCTGACCCCTACAAAACAGCTGATCTGTAAATGCTTCGACTGCTCACACTGTGCTTTATTTACTGTGTCTGTGTGTGTGTTTGAAAGTGTTTGTGGCTGTGTGTGTGTCCGTGAGTGCATCTGTCTGACTGTGTGGGTCTGTGCTCCATGGTGAATAATGAGCTTGTACCTCTTCCAATGGTCTGATGGAGGATTTGAACTGCAGTTGCAGCAGTATGGGAATTACCCCATATCACAGCCCATATTAATCAGTGTGGCATTCCTCCTCATGCCACATCTATATTACAACTGCACAAACTCCTGATGTACAATATCCGATAGGGCATGATAGCTTAACGGAGTATTAAGTCAGCCAGTGTTTATACTGTAGCAAAGACCATATCACTACTTGCTCTCATGCATGGAAATATGTCAAACACAACATTGTGATAAGACTCGGAGCTTTGAATCCTATTCAGTGTGTTTTCCCCTGCAGTGCTGGTGATTTCAGGTAACCAAGAAAGACTATAATCCTGATGGTTGTGCTCGTGCACCGTATGTCTAATCTATAGCAGCAACACCTTTTTCATAACCAATTTCAAGCTTTTGTGGAGTGTCCTTGAGGAGACATGCGGTCGAGCTAATAGAAAGTCAAGTCATGACAGTGTGTGCGCTCGTGTTTGAGTGAAGCAAACTGAACCTCTGTGCTTGCTCATTGGTTCAGGTATTGATTGCACATAAAGGACCTTTTTTTTACGAGGCATCCTTTTTACTGCACATCTTAAAGTAAATTAATTTCCTCATGGTGCTGGTCTGAGATGCTGAGGAAGGGGGAGTGTGTGTGTGTGTGTCTTAGAGCTACTGACAATGTGTTAACACACCTAACCATAATGACTTATCCTCCTGTACATTTTGCAGCAGAGAAGGTTCTGAGGACCTCGACCCTTAGTAATGGCACGGCCCAGGCAATCACACATTTCATTACCTTCTATAGTGTTTTAAATCCCTGCCTTTCTCTTGTCTGTTTTGTCTCTTTGCTGTGTGCCCTGCGCCTCCAAAAAACAGTTGCAGAATAGTCCATAGGAGAAATCTTAAAATTGTGCAGCAGTTTTGTGATTCTATTCATCATCTCAGTATCCCGAAAGTAGAGATCTAAAAATAATTGTAAGGTTGTGTAGGAAACATTTCTTTGTTGTAGCCTTAGTCCCCCCCCCACACACACACACACACTTCTATTTTCATCGGCTCAATCATATCAAGGTTAGGTTTGAAACAATGGAGATCTCTGTCCACAAAAAAGGAAGTAAATTCCATAAAAAGTCAAAGCAAAGCTTTGTTAAAGTGGCTACATGATTAAAAGACCAAGATGATCAACCACACACTGGTCTTCCCCAGGGTCAAACAATCACACACAGAGACAAGTAACTTAAGCACAAGCTTCAATCATATGCGTGAGAATTCACATTGGGCTTTCTCATTACACCAGTACTCAATACTCAATGAATTAACACTATGTCACAGATAGTAGAAATGAACTAACATATATTGATTTTCTTGACCTTTTTTGTACCTTAATGAAAGTGCCTTGACTTTTTGGGGGGGAATTCATTCCCTTTTTTGTGGACACAAAATTGATTGCTTACCTATGCATCAGCAGCACCTGCTTTGTGTTACATTGCTACCAAATCCAAAAAGCCTTTCCTCGTTTGTTTTTTATCTATTTTATATCCCCACAAAACTTATTAAAAAATTAAATTGTAATGGTATCTAGCCATACAAATACTTCTGGTTTTATTTTTCTAGGTTTTTAAAATATCTGCTTTGGGATTTCCACCTTCACCCCAATTTATTGCAGGTGAATTGAATTTGGTTTATGGTGCTCACAGCATTGCAAAAAGTTGATTTAAGCTTGCACCACTCATATCATATGTATCCATAGATGAGACTATTGTCTTTTCTATTATTTTGGTAAGTCACAATGCAATGCACATCATACAAGTGAAATTTAAAAAGTTATGGTGATTTCCTACCTCAAAGCAGTATGGCTGTCCCACAGTATAACAAACCCTGGAAAACCCTATATCCAAAATGATTTCAAGGGCATAGTAACCAATTAATTTGATTTAGGCTAGGCAGACACCCAAAAGGGTAATGGTGTCGAAGGATTAAAAAAATCAACATGAATGTATCTTTCCAGAATCACAGTCTGTTACTCTTGATAATCCAAAATAGTTTTTATAGGGATCCTTTCCGTTTGTTGAAAGTAGTTCCAGTGAAAACCTCTGTGAGGGACTGGGACGGAAGTGAGAAAATATGCTTTCCTGTTATTTTGGTGAACCAACCCTTTAAGATGTTCTTTCCTCCATTAAATGTGACTGTAAAACAACTGGTTGCAAACATCTTTCTCCATAAATAATGTTGTCTATTTCTTAATCACACTATAAGAGGAATCAGGGGATGAATGATTGGTGGCTCAGGAATCAGTCTGTTTTTCGGCTGCTCTCAGCTCATCATTGAGGATGATTAAAATTCGTGGTTCGGGGACGCGAACACAAACAAGCGCTCACATGCACGCCAAATCTCTTGCACACTCCTCATGCCTCAGGCGACAAGATGTTTGTCACCACAGCTGCTGCATCAGTGTGCATGTCTATCTCTCTCCCCGCTCCCACAATTTTGACTCCCTCTAGATCTTGTCCGAGTCAGCTTTGTGACAGCTATCATCCTCATGTGCTTTTTTTCTTTTCTTGTGGTTTAATAGTCAAGGACCACTGCCAGAGCCCCTTGCTACAGGACTAAAGCTTCTGGAACTGTTTAGAGACTTCACCAGTGATTCACTGTGAAAGGGGGTCCTTCTTACTGTCTCCTCACTGTGTGACAGGAGCTCCCAGTGAGGGAAGTGTCTACTGGAGAAGCTCACAGAGATGTATGGAAGTTAATGTACTGTTGGATATGCTACTTTACTGGTGGGGAGGGGGAACAGGAGGAGGGGGAACATTAGTTTGGGGAGAAAGAGATGGAGATGTATGGGGTGTGACGGATACAATATTGAAGGAGTGAGAGGAAAGAGCGGTAACAACTGGGAGGGGGGTGAGAGGAGGTGAAGTGGAAAGGAAGATACAGAGATGTTGGGAAAAACTGACAGATGCAGCGATGGAATGGGAAATGCAAGGAGAGGGATGGGTGGTTAGAGGGTAGGGGTTAGTGAGTTTCTTACTCTGCATTTGGATGCAGAATGAGGCTGGAGGAGTCTGTGCAGCAGGAGGAGGAGAAGCAGAACTGGGTGGATGAACATGGAAAAGCTTTCACTAAGTCTGGGCTCCCCACCCCCAAGAACCCTGTGAGCTTTTAGAGGCCTCCCCAGGGACCCCACCATTTCTGCTACAGCAGTGGCAGACTGATGGCTTGTCATAAGACACCGAACAGGAGCTCTTCAATGCAGTGTGGATAGACACATAGGCACACCTATGAGCATATACGCACACATTTACGTATGGGAAGAGGCTAACAGTTCGTGAATTGTCAGCCAGCTTTGCCATTTTGGGTTGCTGTATGTCGCTGTATTGTGGTGTACATGCATGTAATATTCTGTGTACGTTTGTAGTATGTGGATGTGTGTTAATGTGTGTGTGCGTGCGTGCACTGGTGGCTTGTCATTACCAGTCAGGGGAAATGGATGGGCAAGGACAGGGGACACGTAGTGCTGACAGACAGACACCAGCTAGTGGAGAACTCTGACACATCATGAATTATGCAGGTTATAGCTGCGGCAGGGCACGTACACTTCAGTCATGGATATAAATGTACGCAGGGCCAGCCATGTAATGTGTGCCCTGAACATGCCGCATAGTCAATAGCTCCAGGCTAGCCCTATTCCATATGACTTGGGTGAAGGACGGCCGAATGCTGTAATACACGGTTAATTTTTCAGTGAAATTTCATTTTTTCCCCCCCTGGCTTGGGGAAAGCCAGAATAAGAATGTGTTACCATAGCTATTACGGTATTTTACAGTTAGACCTAATATATCTGTTAAAGCCTCTGATGTGTTTTTTTAAAAACCTACAATGCATGAATGCCAGATAGAATGTGTGAGGTCATTATTTTGTGTGATTGATCACCTATTACTGAATTTGGGTATCTCATGTGGTAAAATCAACACTCATTGTGTCTTGATGAAGTTGCAGCTGCTGTAGTATTGGACCGGGACTTTTTCCCGCCTTTGTTTTTTTTTTGTTTTTTTTGTCTTGTACAACAATTGTAAAGTGCAGAGAAGCAAGGTTGCCACAAATGTATTGTCACAGTGACATGTACTGTATTTTTAGTGGTTTTTAGAGGTTAAGTTTTCTAAGGGCGTTTCTATGGACAACTGTTACATCTTCACATGCATTTCTGAAAAGAGCACTCAAGAGCAAATGCACAGAGTCTTAACGTTGCCTGTGCATGGTGTATGGTACAATTTAATTTAACTTTACATCAAACATTGTAGATACTAAAGATACATAAAGTATAAAACATAAATGAAAAAGAACAGGCCACAGAGAACTTAGAATCATTGAGTACATCATGGTAATGTCACCTACCTTAAAGTCAAAAATCAGAGCTTGCAGCATTTTATATGATACATTTTACTGGATGGAGGTGTAAGAAAGTAAACCTGGAGTACTTCAAACAAATGAGCCGTTAGATATTGCACTTCAGCCCAAATTGAACTTCAAATTGTGTGGATAATTTATAAAGGTGACTAAAAGCACAGGAACAAAAGTAGAGGAGATACTGAAAGAGAAAACAAAAGATCAGGGTACGTGGCACTCCGGCAAGACAAGATTATTATAACATATAGTGATATTGAAGGCATAGGCTTAGGCAGATGTGAGGGGGAAAAAAAACATTACTTCAAGGGTGCACTGAAAAATAAGGATGATATACATGTACTATATCAAAGGGGGTTTCGAGCGGCCACTAGCGGTGCGGTTCTAAGATTACAAACAGGTGTGTGCTCATACGTGTGCTCGCTTGAACTCATGAGCGAGCATAATCCGAAACACTACCACTTTCATACAGAAATAACACAATAAATGCAGGAACACCAGCATGCAGGCTGTGGCTTTTCTCCAGACATGTTCAGGCTCTGTTACTTCAAAGTTCCCGTCTCAGAGGCAGATCACCACCGGCGCCGTACCTTTCATTCAGCGCAGCCAGATATGCATCCACCTCTTCTCTCAGCATAAATGACCGTTATCACCCGTGAGGTGCATGCAATTCTCGGCAGGCAGGCAGAATTCGGCATAACACTGGCGAGCTAACGTGACTTTCTCTGTGTTTCTCCGGCATTTACTAATGCTCACTTTGTTCTTACTGAACCTGTTTGGTCTGATGGCCCCCCCCCCCCCCCCATGTATAATGGCTCCTACTATAAGTTATAATGTTAAGCAGAGAAGGGCGGATCGTAAGAAACAAGGTAGTGTGATCCAAATCAAAGCCGCTTCAGACTGCGACCGTAACCTAGCAGGTGGTATAAGTTATTACTTGTCCACAACATCATTGTTCCACATCCATTCCATTCCATAAGGACTAAACTAGGGATGCACAGATACCACTTTTTTTCAGACCAAGTGCAAGTACTTACATTTGGGTACTTGCCGATACCGAGTACCGATATGAGTACTTAATAATACCATTACAGTTCTTACAATTTGTTAGTTTTATTTGCATGTTTTGTTCTCACCTGACTGTAACAAATACATCCTGATGCAGTTGCTGCCATTTTAACATCCAACTTTTCCTGAAGAAACACGGCATTGTCTGCTACCCATTTCACATAAATTTAACTTGGGACACAGTTAATTTCAGAATAACTAAACATACAAACTGTTGAAGAACAAATGAAAGGACACTGTATGTTATCATATAGAAGTGCTGTGTGTGAGGATTAAGCCTTTTTTGGAAAAGTGAGGGGCAGGTTCTTTTTGATGAAAAGAAGCTTCTCTGCATTATCAGCTGTGAGCCTGTTTCTGTTTTCATCCACAATATGTGACACTGAGCTAAATAGCCTTTCACCTTCCACACTACTGCATGGGGCTGAGAGGTATCTGCGTGACATGTGGGCAAGTGTGGGAAACCGCACTTTGTTAACGCTCCAATACTGAAGTGGTTTGTCTTCCCGAGAAGTTGTGTTCTCTCCAAGGTATGTCTCTAACTGAATGGCAGCACCCACAGGTGCAGTGCTCAGTGATGTCGATGCTTGCGCATCTGCTATCTCATCAAACACACTGTCCAGAGTGCTGCTGGCCTGGGCCTTGCGTATCTTTCTTGCAGGTGGTTCCCCCAGATCTTCCTGCTTGTCTGCCTCTCCTCCAGACACATTCTGCATCTCCTGCATCACCATCTCTTTGGCCTCTGTGGCAGTGTTTTTGTTTGAGGAAAAAAAAACAATCTTTATACCTAAATCAAAAAAAAGCATCGAAAGTGCTTTGCTTGTAGAACGACTCTCTGTGAAGTAAATTCTCCATCAATCCACTGCGCAGTTAAACTGATGAGAGACATTTGGGTTGTCTCTGGACATTTTCTCTCTCTTCTCCAGCGTTTGCTCCAACGTTGGTTGTCGTAGTTTCCCGCTGCTAGCATTAGCAAACTCCTTGAACTCTGTGGTATGTTGGTTCTTTAGATGTTTAATCAAATTGCTTGTGTTAAAGGAGCTATTTTTCACCCCTCCTCTCGACAATTTAGCAGAGCATATTTTGCAGTCTGCTCTAGTTTTGTCATCGTCACTTATTGTAAAGAATCTCCAAACGGCTGACATTGCTTCTCTTCCGACGTTACCTGCTCATCTGAGGAGACGTTAACGTTAGCTCACGCGAAAGGTCAAGTTGCCGTAAAAGGGTATCGAGTGCTGTTGTATCGGAGTAATTCTACAAATACGAGTACATGAGCGCTGTATCGGGTCGAGACCTGAGGACTGGTATCGGTATCGGTGCATCCCTAGACTAAACGTTGAACTGTTGCCGGTGTTCTGACGATCTATGCTGCCTTGCCGAAAAATGCTACCATAGCGCAAATCGATAGACTCGACTCTACTCGGCCTTGCTCCGTTTTCCGTTGCAGATAGTACCCAGAGATAGCAACGCCACACACAACTGCCGCGATGTAATGTTCAATGTGACACACACACCAGCGATCCACACAGCTATAAGGCTCATGTAGCCTTGTTATTCTCCAGCGCTGTGGTTTGGCTTTTCCGGTTACGTTAGCGAGACAATCAGCTGATCAGTAATTGGCAATAAAACGGTAACGTTAGCTTACAACATGGAAGTATCAGCCAGCTAAACTTTTATTGCTCTGTTAGAAAAAACATGTAGTGGGATTAAGTGCATGTAGTTATTCTCTAGTGCTGTGCTTTGGCTTGTGGTGTAAAATATGTAGTTGGATTAATTTCATGTAGTGACTCTCTCCCTGCAGCGCTCTCTGGCTTTGTTGGTCACTTTCGTGAGACAATCAGCTGATCAGTAATTGGCAATAAAACGTGGCTTCTAGCATGAAAGCTTAGATCAGCCAGCTAAACTTCTGTTGAATACTGCCCTGGTGGAAAACATGTATTTATTTTACTGCTAATAGTAAAACATAACATGACCGTGTGCCTATCAAGTGACCAACAATGAATACTTTTTTTTTTGGATGTGTAATTTGTACTTTCACATGCTGAATATCCATTAAAAACTTTGCACCGTTTTACCACAAGCTGAAATTATGGCAATAAATCCTCATTTGTGTTTCTGTTGTATTTTAAATAAATAAAAAAGACATTTTGGTAAGATTTGCAGATTGCTTATCTAATTAATTAAGCAAAGCGAGAGGAGCCTTGATCCTCACCTGACAATGCATTTGTAAACTCATGTTCATATTATGTGGTTTATAATGGACTGCGGTGCAGAAACAGTGAGGCTTACGTTACCTGTTATCTGTCAGTGGTCATACTTGATGCACTAGATGTGAGTTTTTGAGATGTTCTTCATTTTCTTTGGTATGTTAAACCAGATGAGCCAACACTCCCAAAATGTAACAAAAAGTTTGATTACAGTACAAAAAAATAATATATTTCAGGAGAATGAGACATCATGTGACACTTCATTTCTTGATGTGGTTGTTGTTTAATGAACAAGTAACAATAACATTCACAATAACATATGGTTTTACTGAATAATCAAGTAAATATAATTTCTTAATATATCAATGTAAAGAAACCTGATTTCTTGAATGGCAACTGGGGTGGTGATGGTGCAGTGGATAAGACGCCTGACTTTGGTGTTAGAGACCCAGGTTCATTCCCCACTGCGACACATCTACAATTGTGTCCCTGAGCAAGACACTTAACCCTTAGTTGCTCCAGAGGTGTGGGACCTCTGACATAATTAGCATAATTAGCTTTGGATAAAAGTGTCAGCTAAGTGAATAAATGTAAATGTAAACTCTCTGCTATCTCACAGAGGACATCTTTTATCCTGTCTCAGGCACCGTAGCTATACAACTCGCTTGGATAGGGGAGGGTGGGTGCAATTCGCAACTCTGACCACTAGATGTCACTAAACCTTACACGCTGAAACTTCATGTATGTGTTTAGTTACAATGCTTTTAGAAAGTATCCCACAAATGTAAGAATGTTCATAACAAGGGCTTTATGATCATCTTCGCTTTCAGATGCTTTTGGGAAATAGGGCCCAAGACTTTAAAGATTTTTTTAGCAGCATAGATCCCCTGCAGGAAATAATTGGACATAATATCTGTGAACATCCCTTCCTGTTTTGCCTCAGATGCATGTTTATTGACTGAATTGCTCCACTGTTCCTATGAGATGAATGGGGAGGTAGCCTTTGTATTTCCTTCATTTTCAGCTCATTATCTTCTCCTTTCAAGCCCCTCTAAGCTTGTTAGGGCGCTTGGCCACCAGCAAAAATTTTCTGTCACTATGCTGTCAGTTCTGTAACTAATGGCCATCTCAGCTGTCTTTGGCTGGCCTCAGGCTGGCTGCTCAAAGGACGCTGTAGGGAGAAGAGCATTTGATCAGATACTGTAGATGGACACCTCTCACTTTCATCTTTCACTTCATCTGAACTCTCAAGTCCTCACAAGCACTTTTTCAGCCTTGCTGAATCACACTGAGGCTAGTTTAGCATCAACAATGTTCTTTAAGGACAAGGAGAAAGAGATAAAAGATTTTTATGTTCGGTGTTAATGATGCAATTTAGATTTGCGACTCCTACACACTCCTAAAGGGTTATGTTCAAGAGCATCATCAGGGAGCCCTGGTGCATTACACCTACACTGTAAATTGATGTTTTATTGGTAGAAAAAAACTCTAATTTTCTCAAGTTGTGATCATTTACCAGCTCACTACTTATACCAAAGTGAAGTGTCTCGTAAAGAGATGTGATCTAAAGATCTCCATCAGAGCATCCATATTTTTGTTTTGACTATGAAATATTCAATGAGTTTTTACAACCTTTTCCACGTGTTCTGACAAGGAAAAGAAGAAGGAAGATAAGTGAAGGAAGGAAGGGATAAGCAAAGTTTGAAGAGGATGTATGTAGAAAAAGAGAGAGAGAGAAGTGAAAAGAGGAGAGGATATTTAATGTTTGGGTAATAGGAGATGAGAGGAGATAAGACAAGAGGAAAAGGACGGCGAAGAAAGGCAGGCTAAAAGGAGGTGATTTTATAATGAGATGTAAAAATGGAAGAGGAAAAATAGCAATGAAGAAGAGTAGGAGGAGGAGGATGTGAAGAGACAAGTGGATGGCCAGTGAGTTCATGAAGAAACTTTGAAGTCAGTGAGAGGAGTGTGGAGCCCTGAGGTCATGCAGGTGTATTGACTAGGAGAGAGTTGAACGGGGGCCAGACAAACAATTTGTTCCCTCAGACCTCATTTGCATTCATTGGAAACTTGTCAGAGATTTAGACAAAAGACAAAGTAGACAGACAACATCAGAATGAAAGACAGATAAAAAACCAAGAGATAATCAAACAAACAGACAGCCAGAGTCACACAAGCAGGAAATACATAGGAAATAATAAGGCTGGTGATTATGACCAGGTGTATATAAACAGATCCAAGTAGATGGGCAGGCCTGTCTGGGTTAAATTGCGCAGGACAGAAGAGCTGCTAGCAGTTGTTTGGCTTTGCTTTTGTATAATTTGAAATGGCAAGGGCCACAGTGTGTATTACACAACGGTAGGCAAGAAAAAACATCACAACCTCATCATAGTTGAAATCTCCCCTGGGCACCTCCCACCAGACACTCAGGCACAGGTAGTGAATATTTAAAATCATATTAATTTTTTCGCCCCCTTGACAGCTCCCATGATGCATCTTTGCAGCTCTCCCTCTCTCTCTCTCTCCTTTGCTCCATGATTTACCCACAAGGCCTGGGGGCCTGTGACTGTTTAGGCTCAAGCGGCTTGTTTAAACACAGTGATTATGTATTCATTATTTATTTAGAGACGGCCTTACAAAGCACTCACTCCATCACCCATAATTAGTGTGTCTTAATTAGGCCCTGCTAATGGCCGGAGCTGTCGTTTAGCTGAGCACAACCTGCTGCTTCTACCTAAATGACACATCTCCCCGGGATAGCTTGCTGCTGTAGCTGCTGCAGTGCAGCAAACTCCACTGGGCACTGGACAGCTACATTGCTGTAAAGGCCAATGGAAATTAAATAGCATGTTTTTCTATGCTGTAGCAAACCGATCTTCCTTGTAAATTACATGTTCTGTGCTCTGTTTCGTAAAAAAATTATTTTTGTAGAAAATTAAAATTTAATTATTTGTTTTGGTTTCATTAAGAAACCATCTATCTGTTATTGTTTCTCTGTATGTGGGTAAATTCTTTGCAGGTAGACACTTTACTGTATCTCCACAAAGCAATTCAACAGTCTTGGTTCTACTGACAGTGACACTGACTAACAGCCAGACAGCAGCCCGCTGTGCAACACAAAAAGAGACTTTTAACCCACATTAGCTTTCTAGCTAATGTCGCCTGCTTTGATGGCCTGTCCCCGTCTGGAGCTGTCCCCAGAAATGTCCCTGTTTTTAACTGTGTGTTAATAATAGACTGTATAAGGTGTTAACAGACCTGGAATCAGATTTTACGTGGCCAGAAAGCCTGGACAGAAGAGCAGACAGGTGTTGTGCGGAAAAGTGATCATCCGCCGAAAACTGATTGCAGTCCACGGGAGCGCGCGCAGCATGTAACGTGATCGCCCTGTATTATTTTGTATTATTTATGTGGACATATGTGCTTTTATATGGATCATGCCATACAGTTCATGGATCAAACAGACATAACGTTTCAAATAAACATCACTTTATGTCCGTGGTAATATCAAAGGAATGTCTTTGTGAAACTTTTAACGGTTCTTTTAAGAGAATAATCACAATTTGGATAATCACAAAAAGTGTTTACAGTTTATAGTTTAATCAGGCCTGACATTTAGGCTATGTGATAATAATAGAAGCCTAGGTTCTGTATGGATTATGTGTTTGGTAGGACTATGTGTAATATCCTTGTTTATATTTGGAATACAGACTGTAGCCTATAATTAACATGAATTACTGCTGAGTTAATATAAAATAAAGACATGATCTATTTTGCAATTATCCTTATGATTCCACAGTATTTTACTTGCTGTGTACCGACCAATCCAGGCCTTTTTACCTGTTGAAATACCTTTTTAAATGGCTCTATTGACTGAAAGGTAGTTTCTGCTTCAAAATGACTTGATTTCATTCAGAAGAGTTATATGTAACAGAGAAACCGAAATCATCCCCGTTTTTATTTCATATATAATAACATATTTTTTAATGACATACTGGCCACCAAACCAAAAATGTCCCAGTTTTTCATTTCAGAAATCTGGTCACCTTACTGTAGCACATTTAAGTCTGGGCAGTGCTGATGCTAAGTGGTGTAGTCCATATACTTAAACCTGCATTCATTGATATTATTTGGCCACTTAAGAACAGCACCACAAGCTGTAAAGACTGACACTGACATATTATCATCTTAAAAAGTTGACGCGTTGAACGTGTTAGCAAACAGTTGCTTAGTAGCAGACACAGAGCAACATTAGCATTCATTTGTCATCTTTCTGGCCATTTGTAAGTCCTACATTCACACTTCTTTTGTTTCTTCTGTTTTGGTTTCCACCACCTACTGACAGAAATATCTGTATCTTTAGCTGCTAAATGCTCCAGTATGCTCACCAGCAAATTGCTAACTTTGTCCATCTCTGCTTTGGTGCTGGATATGTATGAACAGCGTGTTCATTAAAGCTCATGAAAAACTGCTGTTTCACTGGAAACAGCTGGCTGCTGTGGCTGTAAAAATGCTGATGATATCAGTGAGAATGAATCAAAATAGTTCAATTGCAGCCATATAAACCAAAACAATGAGCTAAAAGATGCTAAAACAGTCCAATGACCTGAGGGGTGATAATTATCTGTGGGTTCGTCACCATAAGCACCTATACTTTGATTAGCAGCATTAAATACTGCGATTAACACAACTCCTTGCCTATATAAGCCAGCCCCAGCAAACATCATTCTGAAATTCACGTACATGTTTTTTGACAGCAAAAGCAGTTTACAAATTGTGATGGAGGATTTTTTTTTCTTTTTTTTTTTTTTTTTTTTTTTTTACAGCTGTAGGTAAGTGATACAGAGTGATTGCATTCTGTATGTGCTTGCAGCTACCGATTGTTCACAAGCCTTGTTTCCAATTTACTGTGATTACTCATCTACTCTCCCGCTCAAGTGCTTGCAGATATGGATTTGCGTTTCAGTGTGTGTTTCATCTTCAGGAGCCCAGTGTGTAACTCAATTTGCCTCGGGTTTCACGATGATTGATTGATTATTTGAGTTCACTCTTTCTCTTAATGAAGACTGAGGACCAGTGACAATCACTCAATTACTCTTTACTGTACATAAAAGAGCAGGGATCTGAAATACGTCTCTCACCTTATTGCTGTGTCATGTACGTGCCAATAAAAGCTTTGTACACATTATTATTGACTTTAGGGTTCTGCAGCCCTTTCTCAGCCGTCAGCGTGAATGTGATCTGACATGACAAATTCAGCTCATTTTAAAATCCACTTATTGTGAAATGGCATCTGTCTTAGGAGCAGGAGGAAAGGCTCTGTTGAGATCCAGAGATGTTTCTTAATAATTTCTCCTGTAGACTATCAGCATTACCAGGTAGACCTTTATGGAAATGGAAATCGGTTTGAATTACGTTACTATAAGGGAGATGTACATGTGGCAACAGTAACAGGTTTTTCATTGGGTGATGCAACACAGTAGAACTGCATCCCAACCCCCTAGGCTATCTGTCAGTCAAAGAAGGGAGAAGACACAGGGAGGGAAGCGACAGTGGTGGGAAAAAGGAAGCAGAGAAAGAAAGAAGGGGTAAAAGCAAAGAACTGTACCTGTCCAGGATCACAATAGAAAGCAAGGACAATGAAAGGGAGGGATGAAGAGAGGGCAGGCTAGACTAGACTCTAAACTCGTTTGTCTCTTACCCTTTTCTGCTCAAAAAGAGAGCAAACTGCAGGGATGGGAAAAGGTGATGACAAGGGCACCTCTCTTTTTGCCTCAGCTTTGAGACAGAGATAGACGGGCGAAGTGAAAAAGTGACACATGGAAAGGTGAAGGCAGAGGATTAAAAAAAGAGAGAAGGGGTGTTCATTGCAGAGTGGCATAACAAGCCCAGAAGAGTGCAGAGGAAAGACGGTCCGCTTGTTTCTCACTTTGTCCGCAGAGAGCTGCCTTAATAGAGCTCCTGCCAATCAGGATAACAAGTAAAATAACTGCAGTCTATCTCATAATCTCTTTTTCTCCTCATTTGCTTGTTCCTCCTCCTTCTCTTCATGCTTCTTCCTCCTTCTCTTTGTCTCCTACACCGCTCGCCTCCTCATCCTGCACATCCTCCTCTCTCTCTGTGTAGGTATCTCTGTCAGTTTCTGTGTCTTTCAGTCAGCAAGGTAACATCAAAATAAATGTGGCCTTGACCTCTCCAGGTGATAGAGACAGAAAGCTTGGATTTTATTTTGTTTGTGTTGTTTTTTCTTCCCTTCCAAAGCAGAGAGAGGAAAAACATGACACGATATAACAAGTGAAAATACTGCACCATCCTTTTCTATGATTCAATAGCAGAAGCCTCATGATTCAGTTGAGATACAGCTTCCAGGCAGTGCCCTTGTCAGATTGTCACAGTTGATGATTTAATTACAGTGATCTTCCATAATCATTTACGCAAGATGATAACAGAGAAGGCGAGACTTTTGCAAGCATGTTGTATCCTTGCTGTACCTCACACATTCAATCCTGTCAAGTCCAAGGTGCGACAACAGTGAGTTTCACTGTCCAAAAACACTGCAGCACTTTAAAAGTTGATTTGACAGCAGGCTGAGAAGCTTCGTGCCATAATTGTAGCTGACAGGTTTTGGCTCAAATAAAAGAGAATGAGGCGAATCTTTTGTTGAGGGTGTAACCCTCTGTTGTTACAGCCAGACAGTCACGCTTTTAAAACTCCTGAATGAAACTGGCTGAAAATAACCTATTTGCATATTTTTAGACTTACTTCACCATCAGTGCCTGTTATAAATAGTATCTGACTGCTCAGTTGTACTTTGAACAATTTTATACAGACTTATTGGGGGAGAAGAGGATGATTCGATCAAATTCAGCTTGATTTTTTTTATATACTGGCAATACATCTCATGCAGCTTTTGCCTTTAAAAGCTCCCCATGCTTTTATCACACTGAAATTCAAAGGCAACAAAGAGCATTGGATATTCCTCTTCAGGAATGGAGAGAATTTATATTAATTTTCAAAGATAGGTTGGTTATGCTGTTTGCTGTAGACTCATGATTTTTAAGCAGTGTCCTTTTAACCCAGCAATTCTGTCCTGAGGGGAGAAAAAGAGGTGCTCAGCTCTCACCAAACTGATGTAATTAGTGAAATGTGATCATTTGCTTTAAAGTCTGCCCCAACGAAAGAAAGAGCTTTTTGAACCTGGCCAGTATGGAACAGAAAAAAAGAATGTGTATTTTTTTTTATTTTTTTTATAGAAAATCTGCTACTCAGACAAATGCGGGTAATTTTTAAATAGATAAGGCCCTAATCTGAGGGACATTTGATCAACGGTTAATCTGCTGCAGAAATTCTATTAAAAGGCTGCGGGCTCATTAGCCAATAGATCTTAATCCCATTACTGCCTGGGCGGTGGGGGACCATGAGCCCGTCTGCCTGTCGCTCTATGGGGGATACTGTTGCAGGCAGTCAGAGAAGGTCAGACACGGAACACTGCCATTTTCATAATGAGAGCAGAGCATCATGCATCATGCACAATCATAAAAAAGCCATCACTGGCTATGCAGACACGTTTAATCACGGTACATATCTGGGCCTAACATATTTAGCCCTACTGTGTAATAACAGGCTTTATTTCCTCTCTCATGTGGGCCTGGCCCTTAGTTTAATTAAATGTTAGCTGAAATATGAGAATGATCTGTCTCTCTGTGTGCATTATGCTCATTGTTGAAAATTGGATTGGATTTGTTCATGGTTGATGTTTGTAGGAAAGTTGCAGGGTTGTGTGTTGAAATAAAAGGGATGAATGTTGGCCTGTTAAGAAAGAGCAGTGAGAGAGTGAAAAACAGAAACAAGGAAACACAGATGAGAAGACGACTCAAGAATGACAAGGGGGGAACAAAACAAAAAATCCAAATAGGAGAAGGTCAGAGAATGTAATCTAAGTTTTTTTTGTTAAAGACAAGAGCTGGAGGAGGGAGAGTCAAGGATATTTTTAAGTGGAGCTCTGTGAAAACATCAGCTCCATTTATTCACAACCACCCACAGCATGTTAGCAGGTGTGTCAAAGCCCTTTGCTGAGCTTCTTTGCACGTCACCTTATAGATACTTATGTCCAAGCAAAGTTCACACACCTTATAATTAATTTGTTTGCCTGCATGTGTTTGGAGGATTAGATTGTATAGGATTTTTACTGGCATTTCAAAATACAAGCCTGTAAAATCTCTGGCGGCTAAGAATAGTCTTGTTATATTACATTTATTTATTCCCTGCTATCTTTTATTGATACAGATGTCCTTCTCTGGCTATGCAACTATGCTTGATCAATAAAGCCCACGGACTGGATTCACTCCAATGCTACACATTGTTTTATCAATTATGAATCAGTCAGAGTTAAAAATACCTAACAGGCAAGAATGGAGCTCAATAGTCCATTGACTGTAAAGAGCATATTTTGAAACCAACATGACTGTGTATCTTATTGCTCTTCTCTTTTCTTTCCTTCTCTTCAGATATTGATGAGTGTGCGGACGGCTTTGTCGAGTGTGATAGTAAATCCACTTGTGTCAACTTGCCCGGCTGGTACCACTGTGAGTGCCGTGATGGCTACCATGACAATGGCTTGTTTTCCACCAATGGGGAATCATGTGTAGGTGAGAGGTCCACTTTCACTTTCTTAACACAAAGCGTAAACTTGGACAAGTCAGAGGCATGACACAAGAGAAAATTTTATTTTTTTTGTAAAAAAAAGAAACACATTACTTGTAAATTTATCCCATGTAAAACAACATATCACCTGTAAAAAATATCACATTTAGCATGTATGTGTTTTTGGACACACATCATGAAGTTAAAACAAAAGGCATTTCAGGAATGTTTTATTTTAACCTGTAATTATTTTTCTTTTCTTTTTCTAGGATAGTCTCCATTCACGTTGTCACATGTTTTGTGTCCAAAATTATATTACATTGTGATGCTGCTACTCAACAAGATATGGCACTATCTTTGTAATTATTTTTGTAACCTGAGATTTAAATTTTTTAGTTTTGCAACAATAAGACCCTTTTGCATCTTATAGCTCCACAGTGCCCTATTAACAAAAACACCCTGTTCATTTTCCATTGACTGGCCAATGATGTCACATCTCACTCCCATCACAGATTTAGGGGTCCACTCTTTGAGTTGTAGCTTTCTAGGATTGAGAGGTTCAAGTTACCTTTTATTCAAGTGCCTTTTAATTAAGCAAAACTTTGTTCAAATATGTCCGTCACTTGCCATCAAAAACAAACTCAACTTTTGCTTAAAAGATGTTGTGTTACGCTTGTGGTATGATTGGGTAGGTATGTCATTATCAGTGTGTTTTCCTCCCAGAATGTCAGTTTGCTTTCTGCAGCCTGTTCATTTTCTGGAACATTGTCTCTGATACAGCCTGTCAGGAAAAGAGTCAGCTGTCAAAATAGAAACCCTCAATCTACAGTAACATCGAAGCATTGGCTGTAACAATAGTGCTAGTGCTGCTCCACTCGTTGACCCCATCTTGGCTGTCAGTTTGAGATGGGAGAGGCTGGCAAAAAAGCACGTTAAAGGCACTCTCAAAAAACCAAACCTGTCTGGCTTTCACAAAGCAAAGTTATAATTTGACCAAAAGTAGGTTTCTGGGTTACATTACAGTTGTATACTGTATGTTTCCCCCAAGATCTAAAAAAGGTTGTATTGCTATATTATAAACAACTGCATTTGAAGCTCTGACACTGTTTAGCAACATTCAGGTTCAGAGAGCAGGTCCCTGTCTTGCTCAAGAGGACAAAGATGTGATTGCTAATTGAAACATATTGAACTTCAAACCAATCTGTGACACAACATGCCCCTTTACCTTGTCACCATGTAACTAAAGCAAACATTACAGGGCTTATCATAAAAATAAATCCCCAATTCCACAAGCTATGCATAAACTGTGTTACCTGCGCCGAGCATATGTATGATGTCATCTTTTTGTTGTGCTCCCTGCAGATATTAATGAATGCAAGACGGGGAGGAACACCTGTGCCAACGACACAGTGTGCTTCAACCTGGAGGGAGGCTATGACTGCCGGTGCCCCCACGGGCACAATTGCACCGGCGACTGTATCCATGACAACAAGGTCAAGCACAGTGGGCAGATCTGGGTGCTGGACAGTGATAGGTGCTCTGTGTGCTCCTGTCAGGTAAGAAACAGAGGCAGATGGACTCAGAGAGCACAGAGACAAAGAGAGAGTCGATGAAACAGCCAAAGATAGACAAAATTTTTATACAGAAGCAGATAGAAACAGAGGAAATGTGCCCAGTACCATAGATAGTTGGTGTTCACCCTCTATTTTATTGCATGGGCACCCAACTGGTCTATGATTGGATTTTCTGTTCTTTGTTTATTGTCTCTCCACTCTCCAAGCGTTAAAACAAAGAATAACAAAGCAACTGTAAACCTGTTCTTCCCTATGAATGATGCCATTCCCCACAGGGCCAATCAGCAACAAATGTCACCTTGTTTTGTTGCATAACCATACGGCTCCCCTTGAACAAATCAATGACATTTAAAAAAATATATTGAAACACAAAACACAGCAGAAAATTAGACCTGCATGTGACGATGGATGAAGGACCAATGTCATGGCACCTCTGGGGAAATAGTGTTGTTACGCAGTGACATCAATCAACATTTATGAAATTAAAGGTTTGCACTAACATTTAGTTAATTTGAATGAAATGATCCTAATCAGTGGATTTGCTTACTGCAGCGAAGTAAATTGTTGTGGAGCATTCTCAAGTTCAAATTTGCCAACTTTGATGTGCAAATGTACCTTGTTGACTTTTGTAGAAGAAACACTACTTTAATAAACACTCGTCATCAGAGCGCCATCCTGTTTAATGATATGGAAATTAAACTGAATTTATTAAAACTGCATTATTAATTTGATCAGTCTCAAGAAGGAATTGATTGAGGGATAGATTGACCTTGTCTTCTGCTTCAAAGAAAACACACCGACAACTTCTTACTGATTAAACAAGGATATTTATTTATAGCTAAATACCTAATAAATGATTAAATGAAGGATTAATAAAGAAAACAAACACAACAGATGAATAGCAGCTATTATGATGAAATAAACGTGATCTTATTGGCAATAGTGAAGTAAATGCACTGATGGTGAAACACAATGGTAACGTAATGCTAGGACACTTTACATCTCTAAATGGGAATTCATCAATTTAATTCGACATCAACTCTTTATCACAGCAAAAAAACGTGATTCAGCCTACTGTTTTGAAGCGCTGGCAGAGACTAGATGCTCCAGCTGGCTTTCCAGAGTTGTGTGCAGAGTTCAGGCCACCGTGCAGCGGAGGGTGCAGTTATGCTCCCAGGTGACTCCTTGCAAGCACCTGGTTCGGCAGTCTTGTTTCAGGGCCGACAGCAGAAATCCGGGCCAAGACGTTGCGGGCACAGTTCTCAGGAGGATGTAGGATTCAAATCTTTTTCGGTTCTAACCATATTAGCACACTAGCTTCCAGAAAGTTTCTTTTAAAGTTGGCTGGGTTCCACCAGCTGCGGTTAGAAGCTGTTCTCCCTTGTGACAAGTTGGCTAAGTCGAATAAAATAACTTGGACTATAATTTCTCCAGCTAGGCTTCTAATTTCGTTGGCTGGATACAACTAAGAACAGAGAAATAGCATCATATAACTTGCGAGACTACGTGGTAGGCTACAAAAATGTAAAGTAAAACGAACTCTTGAGTTTAATATGGAGGCATTAAAAACGGATTGCTTAGAAAATAGTTAAGTTGTGCACTGACTTTAGATGAGGAAAAACAGAAACTTAAAGAAAGACGCCCAAAGAACCTAGGACAAAAAACAAAGTGAGAAGAAGATGGAGGTCCAGCCTAAAACTTGTCAACTAGCCAAAGGAGGAGGAATTTTGGGGCGTGGAGGAAGGTTTTGCACCCATATTCCTTTGTCTGAAGGGACACATTGTCTTCTCCAGTTGATTTAATTCAAATCGTATGTGTTAAATTCACATACTGTCAATGGTCAATCATCCTGATCCAAAACATGAAAATAACAGAGATTAAAAGAACATTCCACCATTTAACCAACCGCTATTTCAGCAGATCATTCAACCAGTTTACTCGAGACTCTTAACGACTTTAACTATCACATACATTTTAACACTACTAAGAAGTATAAACACCATTTTGCTCTACATAATATACTATAATATTTATATAATATTATACAGATTTCTAATGGATGTTCATTGGTCAGTAGTAGATGGTAGTGTGGTCACGTGGTAAACAAGAGGTTGCTCAGTTTGTCATACAAAAATAAACATTGGGTTAAACATCAAGACAATATGTTTTGAGAAAGGTTAGCTGGATTTCTTATTGGTTAGATGATTATCCTTAATTCAGACTTGGCTCAAAGAAAGTTAGCTCCTTTAAGGATTTCGCATTTTCTCAGGGTTGAGAAGTTCTTGTCCTATCTGGCAAGTCTCCAAACTGACAGCTTTACTATCAGAGAATGGAAATAGGCAAATGTTTGCCTTATGAACTTTATAAGTTGATCAAATGTCAGTGTTGTGTTTATAGCTTGTTTCCGCTGCTCCCAGTAGACAAAAAAATCAGTTATTGCAGGTTTAAGTTAATTAATAATAATGAAGATAAAGCTGGTCGCACACCAACATCTCCAGAATAACTGAAAACGTCTTGGTAGTTATATAAACCTTTTCTGCGTGTAGTAGAGCAAGCAATGCGTATAATTTCTGCATCAGGCTTGCTTGTCTTGTACTTTGTTTTTAGTTAATGAGCAAGCTAGCTTGCTACTGCGCTAGCTAGTAATGTAGCTGGTGAGCTGGAGTTAGTTTCACTCTTTAAAATCCACTGATAACATATGATATGACACGACACATTAATGAACAAACCAATGATAAAGTGACCCCTTAAGGCCAAGTCATTTTTGGAAATATTAGAATTCAGTATTATGCTTAAATTCTGCTCAAAAAAAGACTTTTCCTGTCTACATAACTTTTTCCTTTTTAAACAAGAAAATGTGTAGGATAATGTGTAGGCATGGAAAAGACAAAACGTGAGTGCAGATAGAAACACTGTGAAACCTTATGTGACAGTGACAGTGATGCCGTTGTGATGAGCAATTTCATTAAAGTGCCTGAGCTATATGTAGTGATTTTTAAAGGTCTACTAGAGTGACTCAAGCTTTTGATGTAGTTGTCTTGATTGATTTCTGACACCCCCAGTGACAAGGCATCTGGGAACACTTGATCCACAAAACTCATTCCATCATCCGAAACACATTTTTTCTCCATGATTATCAGGTCATGGACCAGTCATACTTTGCATTTCAGCATTTCACTCAACCTAATGCCAAGTGTCTGGCAGTAGGGGAAGGTGATTATAGTGGATTAGTGTCGGTAGTGAATGATCAAGCAGCAAATTATTCATTTGATTACAAAGGACCAGGGCAGAAATGGCTCACTAATTAAATGAGTCATATTAATTGATTTGAGAGATTGAAGAGCTGCCTGTCAAAATTAGCTGTATTGAGCGGCTGAGGGAGCAGAGGAGTAAACATGTTATTGTTTTGGAGTTAGACGGACACAGCTGGATGTTATATGGAGAGCTGCTACTAACTGGTGAAATCAAGGTCAAACATCATAGAAAAGACTGGGATGTGTCCACACTGAAGTCGTGTGTATTACGTAAATAGTTCACTGTTTCAGTCTGCTTGGAGCCACCAGATTGGTGGAGTTTACCGCTGTCAGCAGGGTCACTAATTTCTAAAACATTTCAAAAATTGTTTCATTGAATTGGCAGGGGGGAAAAAATCACTTTATTAAAACTCTAGGTATCTCTGCAGTTCATTCATTCATTTTATTGGTCATGCATTTTGTAAATTTTTGTTTTCATAACACTAATTTTGATATATATTTTGCAATAATTTAGATTGTTGTCTATAGCTGGCTCCAATTCTAAACATAGATTTATTTAATCATTATTTAATTTAACCTTTATTTAACCAGGCAAATGAGATTACTTTTTTTTACTAAAATAGGCAAACAAACAATATAAAACAGATAACACAAACTATGATACGATTAGAATCAAACAATAATGAGATCATCATCATAATTTTTGATATGTATAATATGAATCATACAATTAGGTGACTTACCAGGTGGTGGAAAGTAAGGTGTTGATGTCTGGTGGTATATATACTCTTTCATTATTCTCAATTTGGTGGTGAGGCCAAGATTGTTTATTTGAAAATTCTATTTTTCCCCATGTTGAAGTAAGGACAGGACTCATTTGAGTAATGTGTGTTAGGAAATAATTATGATTGGAATAACTGAAAAATAATGGGCCCAGTTGGGGTCAGTTGAATCATTTATGCTAGACACTTGATCAACACATGCTGAAGAAGGCAGAGCTCTAAATATCAAAGAAAATGTTTGAGGGTTGAAGTATATGACAAAAGGATTTAAGTGAATTCAGACCCACAACAGTTCCCATATGTGGAACACACCTTAAATTGCTGAGACAACAAGACAGCTAAGTAGTACCTCTTCAAACACCACATGGATCAACGGGAACTCTTAAAGAACCATTGTGCACCAGTAGTCATAAAATATATTTAAATCTGGTTTGTCTTGCCTACAGTAAAGTGAATAACCATAAAATATAGCTCCAAAACAGTTGCTAGGGACAGGCTACATAGCCTTTATTACAATATTTATTATCAAGATACATGTTTAATGATCCCATCAAACAAATGGCTTTGTCTATGCATGCATGAATATGTGCGGTCATGCCTGTTTTCAATGTGTAATTGTGCTCATGTGATATATGTGTTTGTGACCATCTCCCTCAGGCTGGCCAAGTTATGTGCCGCAGGATGGTTTGCGACTGCGACAACCCAAACGCCGACCTTTTCTGCTGCCCCGAGTGCGACCCTAGACTGAGCAGCCAGTGTCTGCACCAGAGCGGCCTGCTCACCTACGGCAGCGGGGACACATGGGTGGAGAACTGCCAGCAGTGCCAGTGCCTGGTAAGTAGGGGCGGATAAATAAACCCCTGACTTGTTTATGAAACTTACATCGCGGGGATATTTATTTGGTGCTTTTTACCCAAGCCATTTACGGTAAGAGTGTTCATTGCTGTGCCGCAGCGCCTACACAAAAAATTTAACAAATACTCTAGTGGAAATGCTCAGAAATGAGAGATGTGCTGTGCGAAAAAAGCCAAGGAGAGAAGTTTTGTGGCAAGAGAGGGGGAGTGATTAAGAGTTGAATCGGAAGGTTGCAGAGAGGAGAAAATGAAGATTGCTTTTCATCTCGTTGCAGAAGAAAGGGAGTGAGTGATTAGTGAGATTTTAAAGAATTCAAAGGACTCTCTGCACTGTTGTCTGCTGTGATGGAATTTTATACATTTTATTGAAGGATACATTCAAGGTTAAGAGAACAGGAGGAAATGTGTGTGCCTTGTGAGTGGGAGGGTGTAATATTTTTGTGTGCTTTGAGAAGGTTGTTGATTGATGAGTATTTGCAACATGTGTGTTTTTGTGGTGTTGAGTGTCCTCTACATGCAATCCTATTTCTCATACAAAACCGAAAAACATTGTGTTCACCACATGAATCTTTTACAGTAAGACATATGCACTATTTTTTTTGTGGTTACGTCTTCTTCCGTGTTGACCTTTTCCAAGGTTTACACAGTTCTGATGTTCAAACAACAGGGAAGCATTTCCCTATTGCTTCCCAATAAACCTGACAAAAACAATAAATCCTTCTACCTGTGGTGTCCCTCTCACCTCTTGGCTATGTGGATATTAAATGCAAATGTCATGCTTTACATTCTACCCCAACCGTCTTGTCTCACACGCACTCATCTGTACCACGCACCCACACTCAGTGTCACTCTTTCTGTTCAGTGACTCATGAATCTTCTTCACTGTGGATCTCAGACAAGCACTTTACAACTCCCTTTCTTCTTTTTTTCTCCCCTTTTGTTGCTTTTGAAGATCAGCCATACTTGTAGCTAATATAAGTTGGCGCCACTCTGACAGATTTATGGTCTGAGTAGCAACATCAATGCCATTTCCTCCCTCCTACCATTGTAATGCTGTCCTGAAGCCTGGACCTAAGGGCTGCATTTTGGATTTCTTACAGCGAGCCATTATAGAAGAGCTTGAAAATCACTGCTCAGTTGAGAGGCAGCGGGGAAGCACAGTCGGCTGAAAATGGGTTTGCTTGGCTTCACTCTCACTGAGGCTGTGCTCACTGTAGGCACTTATATATGTTGACACAAGCAGACACAAACACATTTGAGAATGCAGACATGCCGGTTACAGCACCGGACCGTGGACACACACACACAACACACACTCACGTTTGTCTATCTTTGTGGGGACATATTATTGGGATAATGCAATCCCTAAACCTTTACCCTAACCGTAACCATCACAACTACATGCCTAACCTTAAGCCATACCCTAACCCTAACCTTAACATATTTCTAACATAAAACTATGTCTTAACCCTCAAACAGCCCTTTAAACTTATGGGGTCCAGCATTGGAAGTCCCCACAAAGCTGGTGAATGTTTTTGAACATGGTAAAACAAAAACACACACACGCAAACAAAAATACAGTATACAAACATAAGTATGTACATATTATACATGTGGACACACACACACACACGTACTCATGTTTGGGAATGTAGGCACACCTGTCACCACGGCAACACTTACTCCTTTCATACATCCAGGCGTACACACACACACACTTAAAACACACTCAATTAAAGATGCACAGACATGCACACAAAGCAAAGGACCACCAGCCACACTGTTTAAAGAGCAGCACTTGAAAGGACCAGGGAGAAGGCTTCTGTGTGATACCGTACCCGAGCTCCAGTAGCGTGACAGAGACGTGAAATGAACCTTGAATGCTGCTACACTTAGCAGAGGCATGGCTGTCCAGGCTCAGCGGGGGCCTTAAAATACACAGTGACAGCAGGCAGATGGGCAAAACATTTCCCAAGACCAAGATATGATTCCTTCTCTGCTCCCTGTGCAATCATTTGAAATCAAGAATGTGGCCTTTGCAGCACACATGTGCCCCTTGTGATTTGCTCTTGTGAAATTGCCAAAAGATCAAAGCAGCATGGATTTCCTTTGCCATAGGTTGTTCTTTAGTTTGAGTTGCATAAAAGAAAGAGTGTGATTGCTGTAGGCTAATTCCCTGGCAAAGATAAATGTCACTTGTGTTAATTTCCTGGAGTAATCTTGTTAAATGCAGTCTTATTCACTGTGAACCCTTACGTCTGTCTAAATAAATGCAAAGATGAAATTACAGTGAGATACCATGAACACTAAATGCACAGATAGACAGATTAAAATAACACCCGTCTGAAATATCAGAAGAAATGAAAGACCCCGCTTCAGTTTTTAGGCTGATAAAGTTTCCACACCACACTGCTCTGTGCGAAAGGCAAATAAAAGCTGATTGTAAAGCAAATCTCTTTCTCCTTTGTGATCATAGGCCACATCTGCATAAACAGACAAAGATGACAGTGTCCCTTATCGCAGCGTGGGACAGATACCTGAGGCTACATTCAATTCCTCCCTCTGGCTACGAGCAAAGAGTACCACTCGGGGGGATTTCCCCACTTCAGATGTTTACACACTACATGGAGGCAGGGAGTGGGCAATAGCACAGTGTGAGCCTATGCTTTATAGCCAGCTTAATTTACTACAACATTTCTAAAATGCTGAGCCAGACAATTTTCAGTGATATTAAATATCCCTACTGGGACAGTGGCATCAAGCGTCTTGTATATTGGGTGTATGCCTTTTGTGTCTGCTTGTGTGTTTAAACATGCCTATTCATATAGTCTGAGCTCATATTTCATTTCCCTAGTAGGTGTGAAGCAGTGTAAGCAGAAGTGGATCAGGTCAGAATGATATAGCATACAGTAGGTAGGATGTGTAAAGTTGGCCAAAATATGTATGATCCGTTTCCTCGGGCCAATAGAAAATGGAAGCAGGAGAAATCCAATAAGGCTCCCTGTGCTGAAAGTTTGCTGAGAGATTAATATGGCAACAACAATGAGAGAGGGGGACTAGAACAAGTCAATTAAAAAGCTGGAGCATTTACCTCTACAGTCTGGAAAAAATGCTGACTGTGTTGGAAGATTGCTCTGCTCATCTATATTTTCTAGGTACCTTAACAACATTTTATTTCATCCAGTGGAGACGTTCCCTCTAGCATGCAAATACACAGCGTCAGGAGAAATATGTGTATTTGCATGAATAACTTGTTTAGGTCTGTAAAATGCATTAGTGTGTTTGCACAGATTATTTTCGACTTTCTCTCTTTTTCATCTCTGTCTGTCTATCTGTCTTAAATTGTGTCTCCCGCTGTCTCCACAGCAGGGGCAGGTGGACTGTTGGCCTCTGCCGTGCCCGCCTGTGGATTGCGAGTTTACCGTGGTGCCTGAGGGCGAGTGCTGTCCCCGCTGTGTCACCGACCCCTGCCAGGCCGACACCATCCGCAACGACATCACCAAGACGTGCACGGACGAGCACAACATCTCACGCTTCAGTGGCTCTTCCTGGATTAAACATGGCACCGAGTGCACGCTGTGCCAGTGCAAGGTAAGGCGCCAGCCCCGCCAGCAGCCTTGAAACGGCAAATTACAGTTCGGTTAGTTCAGTGGCAAAGAAAAATGGTTTGAAAATTGAGAGGCTTTTGTGCTGGACACTGTGGTCCAGACTCTGCATTATGGAATTAATTTGTGTAACAAATAAGATGAAATGTTCCTTTTGAGAATTTAAGAAGTTTGATTTTATCAGTGATCATAGATTGCTATGTCTAATTTATATGTATTAAAAAGAATACTGTGGGTATTCACTTGTTCGTTAAAGCAATAGACATTTTGGGGTGAGTTAGATAGGAAAATTGATACCACTCACATCTGTCTGCTAGATATGCAGCTGCATAAAGAAATCTTTTGTGCTAAACTATTTCTTGACTGGGACCATTCACTTCCTGGAGTCTCTGCTGGTTGCCAGACGACCTTACAGTGACGACTCTTGTTTCCAGTCTTTATGCCAAGCTAAGCTAGCTAGCTGCTGGATGTGGGTTCACATTTAATCTACAGATAGGAGAATGTTATAAATCTTCCCATCTAACTCTCAGTAAGAAAGCAATTTGAATTTTTCAGATTGTTGAACTATTCCTTTAATAAAAAATGAACTGACACTGAGAACTAAGAGAAAGCCAAGCTGCGCAAACATCTGTCAGCCCCTCATCTCCTGGCCTACAGCAGGGAATCACAGTCTGCCCTCTCCTCTGCACTGTGTTCAACAAGCAGACATGTTTACACACACAGTACTTACAATGTATAGAGCCATAGATATTCTATTCCAGAAAACCTGTATAATTGGCTACGGTTAATTAGGTGGAGAAAGTATGGAGAGCAGCCAACTCTTGTGTCACAAGACAATCTCAGAGAAAGTAAACTACGCAGGCAAATATCCTCTTCCTTACCAGTTATGAGCATAAATTGTTTGCCTCAGCTTTAGGTCCAATCCACCAAGACTGAGTTTTGATGATGGAATATTTTTGCTCTGCTCGTCTGACAATGATTTCTACATCTTTTAGAAATGATTGCAGCCATTCTCAATGGACAGACTGATGAATATTCAAAGTCTTCATACTATCGTTCAAACATTTAAATTGTTTACACATAATCATGGATTTAATCTGTTTGAACAGTGCTGCTCTCAGTACAGTGTTATAGCATTCTGATTTGGTCAGTGACTTATGGGCAGCTGTGGTTCAGGAGATAGAGCGGGTTGCCCGTTAATCGGAAGGTCGGCAGTTCAATCCCCGGCTCCAGGCTGCATGGAGGCACCTTGGGCAAGATACTGAACCCAGAATTGCCCCTGGCGGCTGTTCTGCCAGTGTGTGAATGTTCGTTTCTGTTTGAGCACTTAGGCTCAGTGTGTGAATGGTGAATGCAGATGTAGTGTAAAAGTGCTTTGAGTGGTCGAAAAGACTAGAAAGGCGCTATACAAATACGGGGCATTTACATTTAGCAATCCAAGACCATTCAAATTTGTATTCTCAGTAGAATATCGCCACCTCAGATCACTTTGTGCCAAAATGACACTCAGAGGAATTATAAATGCCAAACTGAGTCTGTATGCTGCAGCACCGACGCCACCTGAAAATATTATCTGCTGAGCTGCAAAAAGAATTTTCCCGAGGTTTAAGTGTGACGATAATCCACTCGCCTTCTCTTTACTCTCATTTCCAGAATGGACACATCTGTTGCTCAGTGGACCCCATGTGCCTTTAGTCCTGGCAGACCTGAAGGCACCTGTACAGTGTTCTCCATGTAAAAAAAGTAACACCACCCCTATGTCTCCTCACTGTCCTCCTCAGAGGTGCGAGTCAAATAGTGTTTGCATTGTTAGGAGTTGTTTTAGCCTGCTGAACCAGGTGGATGGGGGTTACTAATCAGGATAATCCCTACAATGTCACATTGTCAAATACAGAGAGTTGTACAAATTTAACCTTCAGGTACTTTCTCCTCCGATTATCTACAGTTTCTAGCTCTTATTGTGTGTTCTACATGGTAAACCCCATCCATCTGGTGCCTCGCACAGCCTCAGCATTAAGAGAATGTTTTGCAAATACTCTGTGACCCGCGTCTGCCTCCTCAACTCCTCTTTATACCAAATGCAAACCTATGTCATACCAAACAGATGATGGACTACAGTTTCCTCAAACCCACTCTCTTTGTTCTGTCTCACCACTTAGTGAGTGAAACTTTAAGGATCACCATTCCCCACTCCCCAAATCATCGCTACATAAATCTGTAAGATATTACTATTACTGGCATGACTGTGCTTGATGTCCAATCATTTTTGCTGATTTCTAAATTCTCAGTGATGATGATGATACCTTAGATAGAGTAAAGGCAGTTAGCATAAGGTTCCTTTGCCACATTTATGAGTCGTCTATATATTATGCGGTGCTTTGTAGCATTTTGTTCCATTTCTCTTTTTTGTAATTTTTATTTCCAAGCTTGTTAATGTGTAATAGTGAAATAAAGTATTTCCATTTACATTAAATTATTGTCTTTGGCTTATGTACAAGTGTGATTTGTCTGTTTATAAGATACACCCTATGGTACACCTAGCTAAAACTAATACAGTCTTATACAACATGGTGTTTGATTAAACTGGATGGTAGTTTCAGAGGCTGCAGTTTGTGGTGCTGTTGACCTGTATTATGTTATACTGACACGTGTAATTTATCTATAGTTTATATCATTGAGGGTAGCTAAATAACAAAAACTTCTCTCTGTATAATGCAACACTGTTGTAAATAATGGCTTTAGGTTAATACATCATTTACTAAAAAGTTTATTTTGTTTTAACATTATGTACATGTACATTCATTTAAATTTTCCCTCTATGCATGTCACATTTAAAGCCTGCACGCATGTACACAATAAAGTCACCCTATATTCCACCCAAAACAAAGTCTTTATAAAAAAACATTCATTTTCAAATTATTTTAATTCATTCTTGACCTTCAAACACCTGTTGACAAAATAATTTCATCTCATTCTTTGTCAACATCTTATTCATTGTGTACTCAATCACTTTGTAAAATGGGTGACTAAAGATACTATGTAGTTTGCTTTAAATGAACGATAACACAGCACTTTATAGATGTAGTGATGGTAGTTGCCTCATTCACAGAGGTGTAATAGTTTAATAGTTTGTAATAGTGACATAAGCCTAAATACCTCATTCCTCATCATTATCATATTCATCAAGGAGTAAAAGTAGAGGATATGTGTGGTCAATCTTTATACAGTATGTATACGAAATTAGTCATTGGTTGGTCACGCAACATAAACAGTCTAGATTGGAGAATTAATAACCTGCACATATGAATACGTTGCAGTGTATTTAGTGATTTACATTTAACACTAGTAATCTCATACTAGATTGTGTTTTTTTAAAGGATTACCAATATTTGTTACCATCTGCTTCCCACCATCACTCACTAACTTGAGTGATATAGAGTGCATGATTGATTCTGTAAATTGAATAAGTAAAATCTAATTTGTCTGTCTCATAGATCCAATACACACAGCGTTGTACAATGTTTTGGATTTTGAATGAGGCCCCTTGTGATGAATACAATTCCACGTCCACATATTTGGATGCAGAGCAATGACTAACCCTGTTGTAGCACACAGATTCCTCTCCCTCCTACTTTGTTCGGTGCCTCTGGAGATGGTAGTAATGCTTGTATCGCAGAAGAGCACTTAAAGCTCCTAATATAATTATCTATCAGTTCACAGCCACGGACAAATGAGTTCAGCCTGAAGATGGCTTTATTTCCCCGTGGAGCAGTCTCTCTCCTACCAACTGATTCCCCCGATTCTACCTCGCAGCTGCTTACATTAACAAACATACAACGTAATAGGGCCCATTTATATTCCAACACACTCTCCGCTCACTTGAGCTTTTTCTGCTCCTCTCCCCCCCAAAAACTTTTTACCTCAGGTTATCATGACTCCAAACTCATCCCTGAGTTGAATGGCAGGGCAGGGGACACAGGCAGTAGGCAGTGGACAGTGGGCAGTTCGCAGTGGCTGCTCGTAGGTTGGCAAGGGCACCATCTGGCCTGCTTTGGTCCAGTGGCTTCTAGCTGGTGGTGGCATGGAGCCAGTGGGCACCTGAGAAGTGGTGGCACAGCAGGGCAGACTGGTCCTCCAGCTGGCTCCTAAATGTTCAATTTTCCATGGCAGTGCTGAACCCACTGCAACAGATGCCTGGACCCACAGGGAGTCCACTTCACTGCCTGTCCTATATTCACCGTTAATGACCACACATATCACTGTGATTGTGGCTGGTGAAGCAAGGCAACAGAGAAAAGTCAGTTTTACTTTAGTAGAGTTTAAATTAATGAAAATGAATTAGCATGCAATATTTTGTGCTCTATGACAGTTTTTTCATTATGTTTTCAGTGATCTTCCATTCTTCAAATAGTTCTAATTGGTCTGCAAAATTCACTGCACTGTTAAATGGATCTCAAAAAGAACAGAAGCATGAAATTACTCAACAGTTTTCATAGTAAATGTTTTGACTTGGCAATTACCATCTATGCAGTAGTATAGTTTAGTAAGTATAGGCAAATTTAAAGCATTTACTTGTGGAATATTTACCTCATATCACTGCAGTGCAAACTCTGTTTTTTCCAGAAATGTGCAGGATTGACAGAATGAACATATAGAGCCTCAGCCAAAACAAGAGAAGTCACTTTGAATTGCCATATTTGTCTGTATAAAAACAAACACACAGACAAATGCTCTACAGTCCCACTGTGCCTATGGATTTGTTTTCCAGATTTAACTGTGACTGCAGCTGAAGCTGAAATAATCAGGATAGCCACCGTTCATCAAGAACTGATTCACTCTGCTTACATTTCTGTCAGTGCATTAACTATTTGCCAAATGTTTTTATTAAGTCTCTCTAAATTTAATATCCAACAAATCTGTTCTGCTGCTGTAGCTGTCTCCTGTTATTACATGTGGTAACTATATGCTATGTTGGTATAGATGAACAGGATTGCCTTTGTTAGTTATGAGACTGACAAAGCCTATCCTGTACCTTGTCTTTTTTTAGCCATGCCAGCAGCATCTAAGAATGACAGTGTGGTGCAGTCCACCATTTTGGTCCAGACTAAAATATCCAAAACTACTGAAGTGATTACTATTTAATCATGAATGCACATTCGTGGTTCCCAGATGATGTATCCTCCTAATTCTGGTGATCCCTTGACTTTTCCTGTAGCGCCACCAGGTTGACATAAATATTTCATTAACTTATTATTAAGTTAGATTCACATTTGTCACATTTTGTATTCATGCCCCTCTCAGGATGAAGTATAACTTATTAATTATAACTTATAACTTTTAATTTATTATCAAGAAAAATGCCTGCAAAATTAATTACATTCCCCTCAGCCTCAGATGAACTTTGTTTGGTGCAAATGACCACATGTTAGCATGGGAACATGCTAAATTAAGATTGCTAACAATTGGATGGTAAACATAACATCGACAGCCTCACAAAGCCGCTAGCATAGTTTGTACTTTTAAGCAGCCAGTATTGCTTCTTCAGAGCTGCTTGTCGGATGGTCGAAGAGCTTCAGAAACTCCGTGCCCTCACACCTTTCTGGTGTTGAATTTTGGGTGGGGTTGTGTTCGACCATTTCTGTAACTTTCTAAAAAACCAACAATCCAAAGTTCACACGCACTTCACGCTGTGATTGGTCAGCTGTGCGGAGGTGCGAAAGGATCCATGGTATGAAATTCTCTCTGCAGCTCTCTTTTTCTTTACACAACTATTTCTGTCACATTTCATGTAAAGAAAGTGCAACACAATAAATCTCTTCCAGGAGAGACTGTGAAAATGTGCGCCATTTTCCCCATTTTTAAAAGATATTGCACCTCCCCCTCTCTATGATGGCCAGCTTTTGACTCCGCCTTCCAGTGTGGCTGTTTGTCAGACAACATGTCATGTGAGCTAGCTCTGTTCAAGTATACTCCATATGTGCTTTCCTTTTAAATCAATTTAATTTGAATTTGGAAAGAGTGTGATTATTTTTTGGTGGAGGAATATGAAGTAATTATCAGATTATTTGCGCAATGCATGGAAACAAGAAAAAAATTGTAGTTTGCTGTGGAAGAAAAAACTAGTGAGTGGACCTTGACTTAAGTTTTTTGTCAAAAACATTTTCATTTCTATGAAAGTCCAGAGAATTTGACAATTCTGAAATGTGGCTTTTTATTGCTTCCTGCAACAACGTTTCCAAGGTAAAGAAATAACTTCCATGCTCAAAGAAATGTGTTGAATTGTGTTAGATATCGTTTATGATTGTACAGTAGGTCTCTATTCTTTTCATGTGAGTCCTACACATAAATAATAATGTTCTCTTTGCTATTATTGTGTGTCATGTCTTCCCATGTGGGATGTGTCATTTCAAAAGGTATGAGACAAAAAAAGATCAAATTCAAATTAAATAAACACAGAATTGAATAGCAAAATGTAGCTGGATTTTTTTAACATTGGATTCTGCCACTGGCAGAATTCAAGTCCTTGCTGCCACAAAGCCAGTGCAACAGTCTAAATATCCACCACTTAATTCTTCACTTGATTTTACTTAAGGAAAATTAGAATAAAAAACCCTTTCCCTCACAGAGGAAAAGTAAGGCAGAAATTATCTCAAACCCGTGTCTGGGGATTTAGTCCTCGAAGTGAGCTGTTGGATGTGTTGAAAGATTTATCCGGGCCACATGTTCCTCTGTAAGGTATCACAAACCTGCAGAAGGAATTCTTTTTGCCATGTTTCCACCGGGGACAGAAACCATCTCGGGCTCAGTGAAAGGACTGGGAGGGGGGGCCCTGCTAGCTGGCTTGGACTGACTGCACTGATAAATTTCACAGGGTCTCCCAGAGTCACAGAGCTGTCAGCACAGAGTGATGGGCCATGCCAAGACATGATATACTGATCTAATTGGAGGATAGCTCAAAGACAGTAAAGGAGATTCCAGTTGATCTGTAGTTGTGGCTTGCCTCCTCTGGGAGATTTTTCTGGTTTATATTTAGGTGTAGATAAAACACTTGCAGGTTAAAAAAAAATAAAAAATTCAAAACCAGTTCTTGTGTCTTTTGAGTTGGAGTTAAAAGATATGTGAATAGAGAAAACAGAAAATATGTGAATTGTTTCATAAACTGCCTCCAGAAAGTTCCAAAGACATGAAAAATGAAGCTTCTTACAAAATGTGATTTAAAGCAGAACACAATCGCTCATGAATGCATCCTCTACCTTGGGAAAGTAGTCAATATACTGGTAACACAACATGCGCATCAGGTTCCAACACCCGACAAACATTTTGAAACCCCGGTTTTGATGTGTTCTCTCAATTACTGCATGGTACTCCAAAAATCAATATCTCATTTCTCAGCCCAATGGCAGACTTGGAAGAGGCCTCAGTCAAACATCTAATACTCTCTGGCAAGGAGACATATTTTCCCAGACAAACAACAGTAAGGCCTTAGGTGTTCATACAGCTACTTGATTTTCACACAGTAGGTATTTTTTCATAAAAAATTTTAATAAAAGCACCTTGCTGATGCTCTTATTAGGTATAATTTACATTTAGTGGTGTGGGAGGGTCCAGTGTTGTGGATCCAATTACACTTACAGGATACATGGCTACTGATGATGGACTGCTGCAAAGATTAAACCTGTGGTACAATGGTCAGAAGTTAGTCTATGTAACTGCTGCTCCATCAACAGTTTTTCATAGCTCACTCCTCTGTACATTCCCTTACACCACTCCTTAAATCACTGCAGCGTGTTTTACCAACTGTGTGTAAGTTCAAACTTAGCCTAGTTATAACGTAAATTATTACTACGTTGTGATTTATGCATTACTAAAATGAAAGCCGTTGCCCCACAGAGTTATGTTGTAACTCAACTAAATAGTTACACATGCCCCAGGGTAAGTGTAAATCATAAAATGTCACAATGTGCTTCGATGCCAAGTGGTAAATGTCTTTATTTATATGAAGGGGAACAAAATTAAGGTGGCATATAATATATAATGGAATATAATGCAGTAATCAGCTTTTGGACAATTCACATTTGTTTCTTCTATATTTCACTTGCATTGCATGTTTTCTGCTTACAAAAGCTTTCAAAAAGTGATGGAGACATTCTGATTCTGTCCTGTCCCCAGAGTCCCAATGTAAATGACAGCTATCTGCCGATACTTTTAAATGTCCCTCCCCATCCAGTCTGTGATTGGTTGGTTCAAGACAAGTGACATTGACGAGCTACATTCAGCACACGTGCCAGCCATTATAGAAGATGACCATTTTAGAATTGACAATGATTAAGCTAGCTTATTTATGTAAAGGCAGTCCACCAACTCTCACATGGCAAAACAGAGTTCTTAGATGTTTTGTGCCTCATTTTATTAAAAACAACAAATGTCAGCCTCAAGGTGGAGCTAAAGGAAAGTCAGGGGACCAAAAACATTGTGTTGAATGTGTGCGTTAGGCAATCCATTTATTAGTTCTTGAGATATTTCACACTGGACCAAAGTAGAGGACCTCATGACACACTGACTTTACCATCACTAGAGCCATGCCTCTTGAATGGCTAAAAAATGTATGTGTATGTGCACCTGTATATCTCATCCACCTCTGACACGTACATTATAATAATTTACTCCTGCATCCTTTGCACTATTGTCTCAATCTGTCTATATTGTTTTTTTTTTATAGTGTCTGTATATGTGTTCTCTGTAGTGTGTTCTCTGATTTTATTATAGTATTATTATATAAGTAAGCACATCGTAAGCAATGTACAATCCTGAGTCTAATTCCTCGTGTGTATTCCTGGCAATAAAGCTGATCTCATGATCCCTCAGGTTTAGCTCATGACTAACTGGAGAGGTTCCAAATCTGGTTTGGGAACCACTACCTTAAACAAATTCTGTTCACTCTTCCTACCTCAGATGTTTACAAACCAATCTATAACTCATTTACTCATATACACTTTATAGAAACAAATCCTGTCGGGGAACAAAACGCACAACAAATTAAAATTGTTTCCTGCTGGCATAAATCAAAGCGCAGATAGGCCTAGAGCAGGACTCTAATCTAAGCCAGGTGTCATGTGTATGCAGGCTATATATTCAAGTGTCCTTGTGAAGACAGTATCATTATTTCTCATATCGCAAATATTAATTGGGTCAACAGCTGCAAGAAGCTTGACCTGTGCTGTTGCTTGGCAACGATTTCCCAAGCATATACAAAAATGTAAACTAGAACTTTTCTCACTGGAAATTATCTAAGGAGATCAGCAACCTTGGTCAAAAATATTCTGATGGTACTGAATCTCACAAAGTGGTATAAACAAAATGGAGTATATAGCAAATGTATTAATTTATTGGTAACACAAGGTTCAACTGACATACAGTACACTGAGAAAACACTGAAAGGACATTTCCTCTGCTTTAAATAAAGCACAAACATACAGGAACTGAAGGAAGTGTCAGTTTTGCAATACAATTCAATGAAAATAGTATGAGCAACAAAGAGGAAATGCTCAGGTTTAACCTAAACACAATACATTACAAACATATTAGATCACCTTCAAGTCCTAAGAGGTTCTGCCCTTTGGTGAGACACTAATATCTAATGTCTTCACAGAGCTCTAATGTATAAAAGGATAATTACAGAAACAAGAGCTGCAAAGCAATTATGCTAAATAAATTGACCTCTTCACAGAATGGCCTTTGTCAAAAACAAGCGTAGTAGCAAACACCTACGCACGTGTGTGTGTGTCTCTCTCACACACACACACACACACACACACACACACACACACACACACAACATGCACTATTAAGTATAAAACATCCTTTACAGACACAAATGACACAATACCTCCAAATTGTACACACACAGCCACATACATGCACTCACAGTCTGGAGTGTGCCACTGGATTAATTAGTTCTACGGTGTTTTATATAATCAATTAATACATTTAAAAAATATATTATTGATCGATTAATAAAAGGTACATTTAAATGTTGGAAAAACAAACAAAAAATTCAATAAATTTGCCAATTAATATTTCTTTTTCCTTATTCTGTCTTTCTAATATTTACAAATTCTCTTCAACAATTAGTTCCTGTGTTTGCTCTAAACTCTCTTTAAATCAAAGACATGTAAGCATTGTGTCACCTAGACATTTAATGAAATCCAACACAGTGAGCAGCAACAGGAGCTCCAACTCCCACAAATACATAGCAGTTCTCTGTCTCTGCAGCTACTTTTGAGACATCTTTAAATGGCGGCGTTAAGCAATTATTAAATGAAAGCTGTAAATGTTGAAGCAGCAGAAAATAATTGTGAGATGCATTATGATGATAGACACACAGTAAATGTAAATGGAATAAAAAAAGTCAAGTTCAAAAGCCTTTTTTAAAATACATTTTGTGAGTTCATATTTTAATCCATTCCATATTAATTTATAATTTACAGACAGAATAAGGAAATTGATTTAATTAGGCTAATTAATAGGCAAATGTTAGTTTTCCTTTAGTGTATAAATATATAAATGCCAGCACATTTAATTTAATGATTACTTTTTTTTTTATAATTTATTAATTAATTATAATTAGACACTGCGAAACTAACTATTTCGGTGGCACACCCCTGGCTACATTACTTGGAATTCAAATAATGTTGAACAAAAATCTGGATTGGGTTATTCAGGAGTTATGGATGTGGTTATTTTTTATAGTCCATTATAATGCAGAGTGATGCAAGAGCACATAATATCCTTCCACCCTGTCTATCATGAATATATCTTTTAAATTATCATATTATCTTATATAGGAGTATTTGTTCAAAATACTGAATTATTTCATATCTTTGGTCAAAAGTATATGCAATGCAGTAATAATTGAGTTAGTATTTGCACTTTATAGAAAATAACTGAAGGGCATCCATTTTTGGACCAAAAACTCTGAATATATGTATTTTAAAGAGGCTGCATAGCATAGGAAAATATGTAAAAAGGAAGTGAACAATTTCAAAGCCAGTATAAAGATAACTGCTGCAGGTTTCAGTTTAAAATCAGGGATTTTTTTCCAGTAGTATAATGTTTCAAATAAATAAATAATGTTTTCATGCATTTACCATGACTGCAAAACTGCTTCTAAACTTTTAAGGTTTTTCTAGACATAAAGAACCCCTGAGCTTTGGAGCAGACACCTCTCCTGCACTTCAATGGCATGTTGATGCCAAGGGCAAAACCACCTTTCTGACTCTGTTGGTATTCAGTCCAGGTGCAGCAGCCCCATAAGCAATCATGAGGTGGCTTGTTGGTTTGCTATTTGATCTCTGCTGATTGCATTTATTATCTCTGCAACTAATATCAAGTGAGGGGATATGAATAGGTCATCAATGTACATTGATGTCCATAATCATTTCACTTTCACAAGAATGATAACGTTTAAAATCGAGTAAGAGAGACATCACATCAGAATAAATTAAAATGATTAAGTCTGAGGATTAAATGTGGTAAAGATTGTCCATAGGATGTGAAAGCATTAACAAGACATTACATAGCAGACCATAACTATGACATCTTCCATTTTGTTGCCTATAGTAGTATAGTCTGTCAGAATATGTTTCTGTCTCTGTATCTCAACATATGAGATATCAAGGCACTAGTGTAGCTGTAACACTGTTGTGATACAATAAAATCCACCTAACCGCAGTGTCATGACTGTAGAAATACTCCTCTGATATAGGCACCAAAATAGTTTACCAAGACAAAATTTAATTATGAAAATGCAAAATCCGAGCGAGCACCATGTAAATTAAGAGTTTGCATTCTGCTTAAAAGATCTGTTTGTTACCAGAATTGGTGCCATTTCAGAGGCTTTTAAAAGACTGTTTTACAAAAATATATTCAATAAATGCAACTGCTATAGCCATCAGGACTGACTTGGTGATCATGCAACATCACTTTGTCCTTTTCCTGAATCCCACGAATAGTTTTGTTTATCTTCTATTGCAGCTTGGTCTTATCTGAAGAATAGCAACACTTTAAGATCTTGAAGAACTAACTATATTTTCTGCAGTTCTACAGTTGAAAGTTTCAGAAGTTCATGAGGTCATGGAGATATCTTGTGGACATCAAAAGAAACTGCTGGTTCCTCCTGTTCTGCACTGTCAATCACAATGCTTGGATGTGTCTCTTGGGTTTCCATGGAAATAGTCGAGTTCGTTGAGGGCGTTGCTCCAAAGTGTGGCCCGTCCACCGAGAGAAGCATCGGAGTTCCTGATCGCTTCAGAACATCACTCATGGTCATATGCGTCTCCTCTGGTGTCACACCCATCTCCTTGCTGTACTCCGACGGCGACTTCCTCTTTATCCTCTCATATGACTTGTCTTGGTTTTCTGTGAAGGTCTCGCTGTCCTGAAATCGCCCAAACAACCAGATGAAGAAACCGAACAGGACGAACGCCGCCAGGCTCGGGATAAAGGCCAGACACTTGACGTCCAGGCTGGCTCCAACGTAGCGGCTGTGGAGGAACATATCCCGCTCAACATAGGTCAAGTTGGTGCTGGGATTGATGTTGGTGGAGCGCCACTCATATGTGAGCGTGCTGTGGTTGAAGTTCCTGAGCGTTTCTGGCTCCTCCACAGTGTAGATCTTCTCACCAGGCCCGACATACTGACCGTACTCATAGGGCTTGTAGAAGATCTGGTTCTTCCACATGTTAAGGTCCAAAATCAGCACGAGGAAGATGATACCGTAGTTGAACCACTTACCTGTAACAAGACACGTGACTTCTATTAGATTATGAACTAGGCTATCTAGCAAGGAATAAACATGCACGCGCTGTACAGATAATTTAACAGACAGGCAGACTGATGTACTGCACAAGCATACTCGAAACAAGATTTAGAGGGCAGAGTCAGACAGACAGATATGCTGTCACATTCATTTATCAGGAATTCCATTCTCTTTGCATATAGCTTACGCACTGAGACAGATAGATCCATTTGCAGGTGCTACTTCCTCTACAGTATCTTCTAACGAGATCACTACATTACCATGAGACAGCCATCTCCCCAGGTTGACTGATAGCAGGCAGATGTCTCCCTGGGTATACGTGACACCTCGCCCTTCTTCTCCCCAAGATATGCTGTTAATAAGCTTTTAGTTAAACCAATCACGTCGCGCCAGAGCCATTTCCATAATGCTTAATGGATATGCAATGCATCAGGGTTAACAACCTTTTGCGAATCACTGAGTGTTTGAACAGCTTAACATTTAGCACAAGAACATTGGTTTTGCCTTCTCTCGATGGTTTGAGTTGCCGTGTGTACGCGGCGGAACAAAATGGAGAAATGGCGAGGATGGTTTCAAATTGGAAATATACTCGCTCACAGAGAACATTAACACACAGCGACGTGACAGATGATAAGAGATGCTGCAGTTGCAGCGGTGGAGCCACCTGTGTGCCACATCAGCTACACATATATTATAAATGGTTGCTGTGGTTTAACCATCAGACGGTTTTCCGGATGGAGGAAAATGGAAAACTAGATCAGGGAGAACAGGTTTGGTATTCACAATACAATTCAGAAAAATAGGGCAAAGTTTTCTCTACCTCGTGAACAATTTCTTTTTGCCATTTAATCACTTTATGAATATGGGTGTTAGTTTACTGTGTTAAGAACTGGTAACTCCTCCTGAAACAATCAGATGACCCTGTTCATTGTATGCAGCAGCTGTGTCCATGTCTGCCCGTACCTGTGATATGAATGTGGTACTCCTCTTTAAAGATACTCTTGCAGACAGGAAGCTTGACCTTCACATGCGTTGTTGACATTCCTGGTAGATTCATATCCAGGTCACCCATAAAATGAGGGAACTCCCAGTCCTGAAACACACGCACAATACACACGGTCATATACATTTTGCTTGCCACTGTGATAATGTAGCCTCAACTGTAGAAAAAGGAAACCATTTAATTAACCACATCTGTTTGACAAATGTCAACTATGTATCAAGCTTTACTGGATGGAACACTTCATTGAACTTTCTCACATAAGTTGATATGAAGTCTCTGTGGAGCCTCTTTATTCACTGACTAGAGGTCAAACATGGTGCCAGCTGCTGTAGACTGTAGACTATGCTGTGTGTTTACAGGCTTGTGGAGTGTACTAATGTGGACTGGGATTTAAAAACGTCAAAACAACAATCAACAGGTACCCCAAACTGACATTTAGAAGCTGCCCATGCCCTGTGGAGTTACTTAGCTTTTTTTGCTTATTTGTGGTTTTATTTGATGGCTACTTTTCATGAGGTCCCCATGCAAATATCTCTGTCCTGTGAAAAACAAGTATGTCCAAAACACCAACTCTTAACAGGCTACAATAAACAGCGCTGCGATCAGCTATGTGTTAATGTATTTTTCAGTAAAGAGGCGGAAGACCCATAAAGGAACAGTAAATTCTTTGAAATGCAACTTGTCTGGGGCTTATAATTGATTGAAATATAAAATAATTGAATTATATGATTAATTCAGAAGTAACTTTGTAACATCTGATGCTAGAGATGGTTCCTTCAATAAAATAAGTTAATGTCTATTATTGAACCTAAAATCTATATTTTCTTTATTTTACAGAAAATAATACAGAATACATTTCTCAGTGCAATACATATAGTTTTTATGTAGTCAAGAATATCCATTAATTCATGTAACTCTAGTTTCTTTGGATTATTATGAAAGCATGTAATTAAAACACTGATTAAAATAATGAAAATCACAGACTGATTGCCAAGAAAATTAAAATGTATAAAAAAAAAAACATTTCTTCTACTGTGCTGACATCTTGCGAATTAGCTTTTTTCATCCCTATTACAGAAAAAACCTCACATCATTTCATCATTTCTTTATTTTTAGATTAGCTACATTTCCCCTCGGTTCTGCATAGAACGTCTTGCTGCATCACATTACCACATGTCTGCATTCACTATATCCTCATGTGGTCCAGAGTCTCCCATGCCAATATCTATGAACAGCATAACAGCTTGCTGATGGCCCCCTGGATATTAATTAAGTCCTCCACTCTTCTTCCATAGCTGCAGTATCTGTTGCTATAGCACTAACAGACATGGCATTTAAGCCATGCACTTGCCTCCCACAAAATAAGTGGGAGTGTCTACGACATAAGAAGAGTACATCAGCATATAATTCACATGTAAATGTGTGTATGAATATACACTAAGGATATCCGACATTTAGCTGGGAAAATGCTGAGAAACAGCACAAAACTAAGAAATAAAGTAAAACTCAGCTTGGAGGCAAATCCAGACAGGTCATTAATTGGGGCATTAATTAGTTTGAGAACAACACCACTCATCTTTTCTCATGGAGGTGAGAGATTAACTATGGCGTGTGTGATGCAAGATGGAGGTGAATGAAGCTGTTGGGAGGGCTGTGGCAGATGAATTTTTATTGACTGGTGGAACGTGGTGATGGCCCCCAGTGCTTGGGCCATGTAACGGCGCAGGCTAACTCAACTCATAAATAACTGTAGTAAATGTGCTTGCTGTACACTGTGCAGAAAATGAGAAGGGCCCGTTGTAAACAAATCCATGTGAGTGAGGAATGATATACCGTCAAGTTAAAGTGAGAGGGAGTCGCGGGGTCCAGACCGGCCGGGGGAGTTAAACAGAGATGTCAAAATAGGGAGTGTGCCCTTCATGTTACATCAAGTCTGTGGCTTTTTCAGGAAGCTGAAAAAGCTAGCCTCAGCGATGCACCAGCAACTTTGTGAGGAAACACTTGCATACTGTAGGCTGAGCGGTTTCTATATATCTGCATAATCACAATAACTGGGTAAATGGATGAGAAAAACACCACAGTGTGAAGTAATTACTGGCTAGAGCAGCCAGAAGCCCTCCTTAAAATAATGAATTGTTTCAATAAATAAGTCTGGAAATCACAGTAGTACAGTTGTTGTAATATATATTACCATGGGAATTATAATGGTGTCCTTGCCAGGTTCTGTGGAGTGGTGTATTTGCAACACTTTGCAATTGTGGCCTCTTAGTAATTAGCATAATCAACAGAGTAGAAACGTATATTTAGGAAATACCAAATATTAGTCTTGCAACGTGTCCTCTAATACCCACCAACAAGGCCTAGTGAAATATGTTCATTAAGCATTTGGAGGAGCTGTGTTGAATTAGGCTCGCAGTCAAAGCACATACATGATTGGCCTGCGGTTCCAGCTACTGGCTAGCGGCTTAAAAAAAAAAAAAAAGAAGAATAAAAAAAGTTGCCTTATCTCACTCTATTTTTTTTACAGTTATGTGGTTTTTAGCCCAGACAAACACATTTGCATATTCATGAGCCACTGACACAGGCTTTATTGATGTACACTCTCCTGTGGGAGGGAGGACATTGGATGGGAAAAGGGGACGGGGGGGGGACGGGGGGGGTTGACTCAAATCTTGTGAGTCATCATTAAAGAAAATAAACTAGGCTCACAGGGGAGTGGGGGAGAAAGGGTGAGTTCATGGCTGAGGCCTGGGAAAGAAGGATGGAGGGACTGAAACAGAGAAGATGTAAAGGAGTAAACAACAGTTTGTATATCTATATATTTGTGTACGTGCACGCGCGTGTTTGTGTCCATGCCAACTGAGAGTGATGAAACACCCCTTTCGCTGCTCTGTGCTACAGTGCCCCATTGATGGGTGGGGTGGGGGTGGGGGGGTAAGGCAGAGTAAGCCAAGAGGTCCCAGCTCCCTTTTTTTAATTGGCCACAGGGGAGCTGTCTACCTGCATGACAATGAGAAGGTCGAACACCAAAATGAAGGAGGCCAGGAAGGCTCTGGAGACCTCATCGCTGGGTAGGAAGCCTCGGTTCAGGTTGTCCCAGCTGATCCAGTCGGTACTGATGACCAGAACCACCACTGATGTCAGAGAGAAGAGCACTGTCCTGAGAGGACAGCAAGGCAGGAATTAGGAAGGAGAGGAAAGGGAAGGGAAAGAGAGAAGAAGTAAGGAAGGAAGGAAAAGGAGAGGAGAGAAAAAAGGGAAAGGAATGAAGGAGATGAGATGAGAGGGGAGGAGAGAAGAGAGAAAGGAAGGAGGGAGATCAGATGAGAGACGAGGAGATGAAGTGAGATGATAGGAAAAAGGAAGCATAGGAGAGGAGGGGAAGGAAGGAAAATGAAGTAGGAGAGTATGTAAGGATAGAAGAAAAAATAATAAAGGAAAGGAGAGGAAAGAAGGCAAAGAAAAGAGAGGAAGGAAAAGGAAAGAGAAGAGAAGATCCGACGGGAGGGGAAATGCAAGGAGAGAGAAAGAGAGGAAGGCATTGGAAGAAGAGGAGTGAAGGGAAGAGGAAGGAGAAGAAAGACCTTGAGAAAACATGTAAATACAATTTCAAAATTTTATACTAGATGAGGTGCACAGTGAATATTGTATATCATGGAAGACAAACAGCTACACTTTCTCACATACGCCCAATGCAGGAAAAGATAAATCAAATACTATTCAGATTCTTTTTTTTCATGGGCTCAATAATGTATTGAACAGCAATTTCACCTGGATTTGAAAAATGGCAGTAGATAAAGTTTCCAGGAAGATGAATGTGCATAGAGAAAAACTCTGTTTGTCTGTTTGTGGATGCAGAGACAATGCAATTCAAAACCCTACTGCATATATATTTCCATGCATTTACATATTTAACATGAGCCAAAATATTTCATTTACCTGCATGCAGTGATTGCTGTGGTTTTTTTTGCGTTCTTTCACACTGTCTGAATTGTGTTTATGTCACATTGCTGTAATTCTGCATTCATCGTTAACTGGAAAAATCTTTAGCCATCTGAAGAGAGGCACATTGACAAAGGCTAGTTTTATTCTCCACTGTCTATTTTGTCTCAATGTCACCAAGTGATTACTGTTCTGTTGTGTGCATTCTCACACCACACATTGGCTGGCTGCATTGCAGATAGCGAAATGCCAGCTCATATCCCATTTCTGTTAGGGAGAAACATTTGGAGGGTTTTTATTATTCCAGAGTGGGGTCCTCACAGCATGGCCGGCTTTTGGCACTGTCCTTTACAATTTGCCACGACGCTTCAGCGCATATTGACAAGATATGTTAACACATTTATCAATCAAATTTCAAGCTCTGAATTTCCAACAGCGGCTCGTCAAATCTGGCATTGATTGTGACAGTGTGCGTCAGGGCATCCATCAATAAAATGAAGGGCTGCAGAAAAAGTCACAGAACAATTCGTCTGTTTGCATCCTAATTGCAGGTGAATCAATTCTGCGAAAGGAAATGTTAAACACCACAGCCGAAATGTCTCTGAAGTTCTGTCTATGTCTTGAGCTCTCTGTGTACATATCACACAGATGTCAAACTGTTTTAACCGTATTCTCTCCTTCACATCTCGCTATGACCCTAAAATGAACTGCTGGAGAGGCGTTCGCATGTCATCTTTGACTGACAGCGCTGAGCCACTCTGGTGAATGGACCCCGCTGGGACCGTGCACTGGTGATGTAAAACATCTAGATAGGGAACAATTCTACTTTGCCGTCTAGTAATGGGCATATCGGACATGGTTTGCAGCATTTGTTTAGCAGTTATTTAAGGGTCACAGCTCGTGGTACGAGATATAAAAGGCAGGGCCAAGGTTTGCACCGCGACCTTGTTTTGTCCATTGATTTTCATCCTGTTTTACCAATTAAAGGTGCTGACACTGAATGAGGGAAGATTAACATGGCTATTGACTGCGGGTAACCCTGCAACGGGGCTGGAGAGACCACATATGCGTGCACACAAACATATACACATATATATACTAGGGCTGCACAAGTAATCAAAATGCTATCAAAATCACAATATGACCAAGTGCAATTCGCAGAAGGTACAATTTTTTGATAAAGGTCAAAAGTGTGACATAAGAGCATTATAATGAAGTATTATAATGAAGTACTGTAGTGCTGCCGAGATACCACAGCACAAATCTTATTCTCCAGATGTAAGGACAACAAATGTCACATCACCATGATTGTAATAGTTTTATTTCTGTGAAAATCAATATTGTAATGCAAAAATTATCATTCTTAATCCTAATCATGAATCATATTGCAGATCATAATATGTTTGTTTTTTACCTTATTGTGCAGCCCTAACATATCACACACACATCTACAGAGCCTTGTTGGAATAAATAATTCATTAGCAAGCTAGTAGGTAGAGAAATTTATATGAACTTTTAACATGTACATGTAGGCAAAGATACACATGGCCTCACAGACATTTCATCCCAGTGGAAGCAGACAACATACCAGAAGAGAACAATCCTGTTGTTGCCTTGTTTCCAGAACCTTCTGGCTGCTTTGCCCCAGTCTGGGTAGTGCTGATCCTGGAGCATCATATCTGTCACCTGCCGAAAGTAAAGTGCACATAAAATGACTCAATTACTTGATTAAGGCAAGGTTAAGACAATTTAGCTTAGCTTAGAATAAAAGACCAAAAACAGTGGCAAACAGCTAGCCCGGCTGTGTCCAAAGGTAACAAAATATACCTACCAGCACGTGTAGGTATAGCATGTAAAGCTCACTAACATAACATTTACATTTAACAGCTTTCAGATACAGTGTTAAGTTGAAAGTGTTAACCTACTGGATTTCATCAATTATATTCTGGTTCACCAATATAATTTGATTATGCTCATTTTTTATTATCCATTTACTAACTACTGCTGAATAATAGCTAATGCTAAATGAGATATGTGACTATATGGCTATTTAAATTAAAATATTAATTACCTGTTATTGAACAACACTTTATCTGTGATTTAATAGTATTGAGTCTGTGGTTAGCCTAAATAAATATTGGCTTGTTTCATTATGAATATTGTAATGTAGCCATCTTTCCACTGTCTATGTCCATTGGTGATAATATTCATAACTGTTTTTCTTTCACACTCAACAAAGTGGAGTTTGCATGTTCTCCCCGTGTCTGCGTGGGTTCTCTCTGGGTGCTCTGGCTTCCTCCCACCATCCACAGACATGCAGGCTAGGTTAATTGGTGTCTCCAAAATTGTCCTTAGGTGTGAGTGTGAGTGGTTGTTTGTCTATGTGTGGCCCTGCGATGGACTGGTGACCTGTCCAGGGTGTACCCCGCCTTTCGCCCAATGTCAGCTGGGATAGGCGACCCTGTACGCAGGATAAGCGGTTGATGATGGATGGATGGATGGATGGACTCAACAAAGTTGTATCAGAGAGCATTTTATGCCTGAGTATACAATCCACACTATTCTCTGTGTGGAGCCGCTGCAGAGGCAAGGTCAGTTTGTCGATAAAGCACCTCACTGCAGATACAGTAGCTCGTGTTGGAAGAAGGATTTGAATCAGGAAATGTATGAGATGTTTCTGGCATTGCAAAAGAAAAAAAACCCCAGACACTTCCTGTTCACTCATCTAATGAAGATACACTGTAAATCTGCTATGCGGAGGAGACGCAGAGGTCATCTTCAAAGTGCCTTGTTGAATTAATCGAATGTAGAAAAACTTGTGAGTAATTTCAAGAATCAGCACTTTGCCTTGCCCTAACTACCTCTCTCTTTTACCCACACCCACACGTCTCTGTCTCCCTGATTCACCTTCTCACTCGCCGCTTCCCCTGTCTCCCTTCCGACCAGTCTTCTACATTTCCCTTTTTCCTTCACCTCTGTTTGTTACACCTTACCTTCCCTCTTCCTCCTTCCTTCTCCCCCTCTCCTGTCTCTCCTTCCACCCGCTCTCTTTCTCTGCAGTATGTACTGTAGAATACTAATGTGACCAGTGAGGGAGCTTGTCAAGTTGTCAGCTGTGTGCATGCCTGTGTCAGAGCCCCACTCCTCCCACCACAGGTAGTCCACTCCCGCTGGAGCTCTCCTCCTCTCTTTATGCTGACAAATGAACAGAGGTAGGTTTCTTCTCCAGCATACTCTGTCCCTCCCTGCGCATGTTTCGTCTGACCCTTTGTAGATAAAACTGCATGTTACTCTACAGATTTGTTAGCAGATTGAACTGGATTGGCGTACACGGTTGAGAGGATACACCTTACCTAGAAATTAGATGAGTGTGTGAAGAATGGCTACACTGCGTTTCTTCTATATGATTTGAACACTTTGGCCCTGCAAGGTAGTTATGTTTATTACACGCAAGAGAAGAAAACTTATCTATATAAATAAAAAATATATGTATGTTGTATGTTTACCACCAGTAGAGCAAATAATTTGAAGCTTTGCCTGAGCAGATGATGCCAGGGGGCATGTCATTTTTCCAAATTCAAAAGCGTGTATCCATTGTACTTTGACCTTATAAGGATATCTCCAATGTATCCTCTCAGGCTTAACTTTCATCAGAATAATGCCACATTTACTTTATATGGGATGGATAGTAGGAGTGGGAAAAATGTACATGTTTATTATATGCGAACGACATCTCATCGTAAACCTCAAGATGGTTGTATGGCTGCAGAGTAGGTCATGTGAGGGTTAAATTCAGTGCATAGACAACACAGCACTATATCCATTAAATGTTTGTTGATGTGAGGCATCCATGTTTGTATGCTTTTAAGACTCTTCCATATTATCTAAGCACCAAATTGGATATATCGGAGCTTTTAGAAAAATTCTGAATTATCATGATTTGGATATTGACTTGTAGTGAATCCAATATGACGTACATCATATAAACTGTACTTCATCAGCCACAGCTGTGCTTTGAGTTAAATGCTTAAAAACATAAATGTAAAATTAGCATGCTAAAGTGGTAATATTGGCATTTTAACACATGCTTTGAAGCCAATTTCACATAATGGCTAAATCGTGGAAATACAACTTCCAGTTCCATCATGTGATGCACACTGGCCCCAGAAGACTCTTCTGCATAGACTTACATTGTGAAAGAAGCAGCTTTAAAACAGTGTTGTTTTTTTTTGAGAGACACAAACCCGCAAAATTACCTTATCAGAATTTGATCCATTCAGTCCAATAACATTTGTAAAGTCTAAGAGCTGCACAATTAAATAATAACCAGAAGTTAGCCGCTCGGTGCTGAAAATCTCTAATGTAATTTTATATCCGGAAGTCTAACTTGCAAGTGTTACATGCTAACATTTAGCTAGGGCTAGGTATGGAACCCCAATATTTTTTTGGTACCGACCGGAATGGACCGATATTGAAAACTGTCAACTACTGAAAACAAAAATTTTAGTTTAGTTTACATATGAAGTTCTTGTATGGCTGTTTGTGTTAGGACACATTCAACATTTGAGTACTACTGAATTTAACATTAAATGAAAAAACACAGTTATATTTCTCATAGTATAATCCAGAAAGAATTATCGTTTTCATATTAGTACCAAATTAGTTTTCAAATTAGTACCAATTAGTACCTACGTAGGCGTAGCATACTAATGTTTAGCAATTTAGTGTGCGATTTTTAACAAGAGCATTGACCATTTATCTTTTTATTTGTTTTTAAATAAGGTTATTCAATTAAAAGTTATCTTGAAGTGTTGAACAAGCGGCCATTTTGACCTATTAGCATTGGATGATGAGTTAGGGAATCCCCAAAATCATTTGGACTCATCTTCTGGGGACCATGAATACCTGTTACCAAAGCATGCTGCTAGCATGGCTAACAAAATTTTTTTATGTGACTGTGTTTTTAATAATGGAGCATTAAAATTCAAATGTCTGATTTCAGTGATGCAAAAATAAACCTTTCCTTTCATAAATGCTAACTTTTCTACTGTTCTGGACACACAACAGTTGGAACCTCACCATCCAAGCAGTGACAAAGTCTCCCATCCATGTCCCCACTGCAGCAATCTTCATAAAGCTCTCATTCCTGATGCCCATGTACTCTGTCACCATGTGAGGCCTGCAAGGAAAGGAGACCAAGAGTGAAGAGCACATAAAAAATGTAGTATATGTTATGAGGGTAGTAAAGGCAGGCAGAAAAGGAAGGCGGCAAGATGACTGACAAAAAGAGCCAACAGAGGGAAAGCCAGTGCAGGGCGAAAGAGAAAATGGTCACTGCCGCTAAGTATCATGATGCTAGCTGTCAGAGTCAATCAATATCAATCTAATTCAGTGAAAACAATGAGTGATGGCTCTACCTTCCACAAAAAGCCCTGAGGATTGTAAACAATTTACACCACCAGAAAAGAATTTTGCAGTACCACCACTTTCATTTGGCCCTGTAGTGTTTGGTAAATTATCCATTTGTTTGGCAAATTTGTCTCATGTCGAGTTGATTTCAAATCAACACTGTCATCACAAAGCGATCGCTTCTATTAATGCACTGCATCTGAGTGAGCTCAGTTAACCACCAACTGCAGCAGCACAAAACACAGACTAGGCCATGACACGCCATTAGAGAAACAATCTCACATGCAATAGTATCTGATAAGAAATGACATTCCTTCTTTGGAGTCTTAGTTATGCCTTCATCTCTGTACAGTAAGTGAAGATGAAAAGCTTTTGTTCAGTCCTGCAAACCCACCCAACACACTGACACTCTCACACACACACACACACACACACACACACACACACACCACTCTGTTTTGTCCAGGTAATAGCACAGGGAGGGAGGAAAAGTGGGTCAGTCGCCTCCTTCATGGGACTTGTGCCGGGAAGAGAGGAGGAGAACAGAGGGGAGCGCAGAGGTCTGTTTGATCTCCTGGCAGCCAGTGTCTTTAGAGGCTGAGTGGAGCAGGTGGGCGCCCATCACCTCCCCCTCAAGCACCCTCTCACCCCCCACAGGTCACACTCATGAATATAATAGATGGCGATGGATAGGGCTCTGGCTGTGCTTTCAAGGGGTCGTATTTGAAGTCAATGGCTCTATTCATCGTTGTTTTCCCCGGTAATTTTCTGGCTGCCAACAAACACAAATAAAAATGTTTTCTACTGCACAGAGGGCTCTGGAAAATATTTCCTACAACCTGTCTAAACAATCTAATATTAGGATATTAGCTGGCTATAATGTAGCGGCTTTAATAGGTGTTCATTTTTAATTAATTAAAAATTCAAATGAGTTAATTGCTTGTGCCTTTTCACAATATATTTAGGAGTCATCATGTGAAAAGCTTAACAAATGCTCATGGCACTAAATGTATGGCAGTACAGAACAATGATGATTAATTGTGGCAAGTCTGTGACCCAAAACGCTGTTTTCAACTACCTGTTTACTGGAATTGTGCAAGAAATACCCTTCCTGGGGGTCATCAAAACAGCATGCATTTAACAGATTTGACAGGATTTTATTGACCAAACTGGCAGTACTGCAGGTGACGTATTGCCTCGCTCAAGCCTGCAAATAAAACGACCTTGATTGGAATGGCGATTTATATCTGCATTAAGTCACTTAGACATTCAGTGGCTTGGCGCTGCTCCAGTTACCAAGGAGATTCCATTGGGAGTCATTTACCCGCAGCGAAATTCTAATCGATACTTCTAGAAATGCTGTCTGGAATCACATGCTAGGCTTTAAATCTAAAAAAAACTACCCTGCCGCCAACCCCTGCCCTTCTCATATATTTAATTGAGCAAATGTTACCCCTGTGCTGAAAGAGATGGGGTTTTTTGCCGAGCACCTATGATGAGTTTGGGGACTCTTCGCACTGCATGATCAGAGGCAGAACTCTCTGACTTATTCATGCTGACTGAAAATTTAATGGCCTTTAGAGCCGGATGACCTAATGAGAGAATTCAGTGTAGTGGAACATCAGTACAGTACCGCCATCAATAATCAGCCCCAAAATGGCTCCCGTGGCTTAATCGCAGAGCCAGTGACAGTGTCAGTGCCAGCATGGCCGGCTCAGCCAGCTTTGACCCTCTGTGGAATGTTATCAGGGTTCCCCACACTTGTTCAGACATAATACTGAAGGGCATTTCAATGCGTTTCAAAGTCTTGTTCTATCACATGCAAGAAATTACAATTTTGCAATACAGAGGTTACAGAGTTATAGAGTTGAGTTTGGATGTTACCCCTGTTTGACATTAACCAATGAAAAAGGCCACTTTAACTGTTGTATTAAAGTAATTATCTGCAAAATCATTGCTTTTTTATTTTGGTGAAACTTTTTGTGCTAAGAAGTGATTGTGATTTTTGAGATCGTAGTTGGTGTTATAATATGTCTCTCATTGTATTTTACTTTGATAAAGCTTGAGTTTGGTAAATGGACTCTTAATGGACATTTATATTGCACCTTAACAGACCAAGTGCTTTACATTTGTGCGCACACACACACACAGCGGCAGAGCAGCCATGCAAGGCGCTAGCCTGTCCATCAACAGTACTCCTCTTTTCTTTGTTCAGCTGCCACTGCTCACATTATAATTCTTCCATCTATATTCACTCCATCAAACTGTTGCTGTTTCAAAATAAAATGGATCACCCACTGTGCACCAGAATTTTTTTTATGTATAGATTTATTTTCAGTATTGATTAATCTGTTAACCAATAGTAAATTCCATAAAATTAAGGGCAGCAACTCAAGATTATTTGAATTATTGAATTATCTGTGAATTTTTTTCTTGATATATCATTTTAATTACTGACACATGTCAAGAGTTTGATCTCATGCATGACAGCCCTGGATAAATGTAATAATATGAAAATGCAACACATTAACTCCTTTAAATGTGTAAGTACTGTGGGTACATGAAACCTTGCAGTTTCACCATAAATGAGGACTCTGAATACATCTATAAAAGCCTATTTCATCAACAATCCGCACTGCAGCATAGTGCCAAAACACTTTTGCAATGTCATACTTTGCTATAAACCAAGCAGTTTCAACAACTCCATATATTCATCAGTTTATGGTTTAATTTTACTTTTATCAAAGTCCCCACTAAAGGATTCAAGCCCTGATAATTAAGGTTATAAAACAGTATGCTGAGAGAGCTTCCACTACTCTGAGTCATCATATACCTTGATTTCCATTAATTTTCCCCCTGTCCCTTGGACTTACTATATATACCTTCACGCTGGGTTTTATAAACTTGTTTTCTCTGTCAGAGAGCCAGAAATTTTGTGACCGTGGCATCTGAGTGACCTCTTCTGCCCTGTAAAGGCTGGACTCATTCAGAACATTAAATTGTAACCTTGGCTGCCTCCACATTGAAATGCATTGCCTGTCACCTCCCTGTGCACTACAGTACCTGACCTCGTATTTACAGTATACAACGCTGAGCAGCAGTAGTTACTAGGGAGCATAAACCTATCAATATTCACTCTCTTCACTATCACTATACCATCTCCCAAGGCAACTTAAAACTTCAATCTCAATTCATCACACCGCATAGAATCAGCCCATGTATTGTATTAAACTCGCTGGATATTGAGTCCTTTAGTCCTTATCATTCCCCTGGCTCAGGAGTGGGAGTGAAAACCGTCAGGCAATAACACGGACAGCACTGTATCAGGCCCTCCATTCCCCCTATCAGCTTTCCATTAGGACAAAGGGGTCTAAAACCAGGTCTCAATGTACCTTAACACTGTGAACATTTCCATGTACAACAGAAGTGGCAAAAAGTCCATCAAATTAAAAAACAAAATATGTTGTTTTAGAGCAATAAATGGAGGCGTTTTCTGATCTCACACTCCCATCAGCATAATTTATCTGTGCCTTTCAACTCCAAATACTTTTACTTTAGGCTTTGTACATTTTGCACATGTAAACACTATATTCTGGCTTTAAAAAACCTTAATATGCTAGCTGGAGAGCTCTGATCAGTGTATGTCACGTTTGCAGGTGCTTTCTATATTCAAGGTATGTAGCAGTAAGTAAGTAAAGAAAAGAAGTAATATTTACCAAAGCAATGATGGTCTACATGCTGAAATAAATTAACATGTCAAAAGATTAGAATGACAAAACCAAATCCTGCAAACCACTAAATGCAGTCCACATAGCCAGAAACCAAAGTGAGTTAATCCTCAACTGTTGAGTGAACTCATTCAGTATAGAAATGACAGATTTGCTGGATGTGGAGGAATCAAAGACACATCTACACTGACACAGATGATCAGAAACCTGGATAATATTAGAATCATGTAAACAGGAAAAAGCTTTTCTTTTCAGTCTGCTCTTAGTTTACTTAATCTTTCAGTTTATCTAAAGAATTCAAAATCACCACATTTGAAAATACATGGTTCGGTGACAGCAGTGATGTGCAGTATACGTAAGCGCACACACACAACAACAGACATCAAAATGTTTGACTAAAACATTTCATTTTTTGATTGTTTGCCTTTAAATACCTTCTTCTGCACTGTGTGTGATATTTAGAAATGTCAGGATTATGTCTCCATGATTTGCTTTTTACTGAAAAATTGGGAACAGCAATTAAGTTTATGCAAAAAGGGAACACAACATACAAACTCTTCAGCTTTCAAACAATGGAACTGAAATATTATCAGATATTAATCGTCATGGTGAAACATAATGAAGAGTCATGTCATGAGATGACAAGAGAGAATGGAGTGTGGCTGTGTGGCACTACACACATACATGCACAGGCAATCCATCTGTCCTACTACCACTTCCCACCTGCCACCTACATGTACACACTTACACTCATCTATAACATAATACACAAGATGTATTATACCAGTGGACACACACCGCCGTCAAGGTTATGATGTTTATTTACAACTGTGGCTGTTTCTTGTTATGTGACTGTGACGTATGTGGAGGGCTGCAGCCACCGCTGATGCTCCTCCCCTTTGTCCCAGAAAACAGCAGGATAATATTATCAGAGAGGAAATGACTTCACTGCTTCAAACAGCACATAGTCTGTTTCAAAGGCTTTCTGAGAGGTGAAAATGACTTTGGGAGGGAAAGCTTTACGCCAACTAAACACTTGTTAAATATGTAATGAGTCATTTTAGAGACGTAATGTGCATGTGTAGGAGTGTGAAAGACAGCGGGAGCAGGAGGAAAATAGGTGTGGGTGTGTGTAAGCATGAAAGAGGCAGAGTGAGGACGGCAGAGATCACTCGATAAATATGTACTGTAAGACATTCACAAACAGCAACAGGTTTATATATAAAGTCTTAATAGTAAAACTGTTTTTGTCAATGACTAGCATTGTATTTTGGTGTTGTCCCAAATATGCCAAATATCTTAAATTTTCCATCACGTGAGTCAGAAAAACAACAAAAGTCACATTTGAGTAGCTGAAACAAGCGAATTGTGGGCATATTTGGAAAAAAGAAAATCTGGATTTTGGACAGTTGGTTGGATAGAACAAGCAATTTGAAGTTGTAACTACAATTTTGCATTATTTTCTGACATTTAATACACAAAAAAGATTATTCAATTAATTGATACACTAATCAGCAGACTAACTGATAATGAAAATAATAGTTAGTTACAGGGCTATTACACTGTCTTCAGTTTGCTCAGTTGTCATGGAGACGGATCTGTTGGCATGCAACCTCAGTAGCTGTTATAATTTAATCTGTAGCAAAATGTAGGAATTCTCACTCATGTTGGCCCACATGCCAAGCCACAAAGTTCATTCTCAGCCTCTGAAACAGTCCAAAACAATCCGGCTTTGGGGTCCACTTGCTATTTAAAAGACCTCATTCAAAACCTCATGTACCTTAAATTGGGATTTCCTGCCTATATCTATGACCAGTGTTGGGCAAGTTATTTGAAAACTATAATCAGTTGCTCATTACACATTACTCATTGAAAATGTAATAACATTCCTTTATTAATTACTCAGCAGCAAAAGGAATACATTACATTACTTGTTACTTTGCTTTTGTTATTCAAAGCAACAGAGTGGAACTAAAATAATGTAATTGCTCAATTTCACATTGTAATGCTATATAGTGCATCTACATCTAAAACTAACAGACACAGCTTGATATGTCTGAGATGTCAGCAGTAAGTAAAGGCAAGAGCACAGAGCACATTGTTAGAAATATGCTGCTGTACTGTAGGCAGCAGGCAGCGAGTCCCATGTGTGACTGCATGCAACAGGAGGCATCTACATACCACAACATGCTATTTATTCAGCCTTTTAAATCCACTCGTCCATGGTATTACCCCAGCTTAGTGCCAGACAAGCAAACAGACAGACGTGGGGGACCAGCATCCACACAGCACAAAGGATCATGGTAAACAAAGACAAATACCCTCATACGATGGGGTCTAATCCCGCTCAGGGTATCGCAGCAGTCAAATGCCACATTCTTCCCTCCCTGGTCCTCAAAGATATCCACTGACTGCAACCCTCCCTCCATCCCTTGATCCACCCTTCCACTGCTCATCTCACACCTCTTTTCCTCCCTATCCTGGCCATCTGTCCATGTTTTGCTTTACTAGGTAACAAACAGAAGAAGTATATAGTAGTAATTCTTGTCCCTGTCCCATTCCAGCTCCCAATTAGATCCCCATAGTCTGGCTCCCTCCCTCCTTTCCTCCAACTTCACATGCTTTACCACCCCCTTTCACTAAATTAGTCATGATTAATGTGTACGCCACGCATTGGGCCGTCTTAATTAAATAACACCATCTAATTAGAGGCTGATTTCAGCTGGTAATGGCGCCGTAAGATGGCAGAATGGGATTGTGCAGCGTGACAGAACATTCATGAAGTCCGTCAAACTCCCGGGGCGGTCACACTCCCCTGGTTTCACACAAACAGGCCCCTCCTAATCTGACAGTTACATTAAAATGCAAATAGCCCAGATGTGAGGGTCTGGTAACAAGTGTGGATTACAGCTCCCAGGGAGCCATGATGGGCGGGCTTTTTTTCCCCCCTGATGTGATATCAGCCAGGTAACAGGTTGATAGCTGTTGACCTCGAAGTGGCTGTTTAAATATTGGCTAACATGTGTAAGATTACACAGCCTGGAAATCTCTTTGAGCTGAGAGATAATGGGCTTTGATGAATCCATTTTACATGACTAATCATGAATAAATACTTGTCATCCAAAAAGATACACAATCTCTTATCAGTGATTATTTACTGCCCTCATGCAGCAGTTTATCTTCTTTCCTTGTGAAAGTATCGCTAGTTTTAATTAAATCAAACTCAAGACCGACTGAAAGGTCAGAGAAAATTAAAGCATATTAATGAGCAAAGGGCATGGGCGGCATACAGCATCAGGTCAGGGAGACAGCAGGGAAACAGCACCCCCTCCCTCACACACACACACACACACACACACACGCACACGCAAACTCATACACAAACACTCTCTCTTCCCCACATCCACATACATGTCCCTGGTTACTTGAGCGAGGTAAGAGGCATGAACAATATGTGGTTGGTGTGTGTGGGACGCCCTGTCTAGCCACCAGAGGAGCATCCCTGCAGTGCACCATCATGGCTAGATGTCAAAGCCAGCTAACCCATACCTTCCTTTTAAAAAACCTTGGCAGTAATAATACGGCACAGTGGCTTTTTCTTTCAGTACAAATGAAAAGGAAAAAACACCATTCATTCCCACAGAGGGGCAGCTGTGGCCACAAAGGGATTTTATACTTTTCCTTTGTGCTGTGGCAAAAGAGAAAACTACAACAGCCTCACTGCAGGGTGAGGGAGTGGTTGGAGTAGTGGGGGAGGGGGGGGATGCAAATAGGGTTTGGACATAGATCAAAAGACTTAAGTTTCACTGCATCATCAGGGCTGGAGCACTTCTCCCACTCACCCCCCCACCCCCCCGACTCCCTCCTCCTCACCCTCCATTTTTGCTCATTCTGCTGCATTCATGCAATCGCAGCCCGGAGCCCGGAGCAGCCAGACTCCTGGCAGAGTGTGACCATTGTTCTTACATGTCAGTCTTGAACAGAGATGTGAACACTAATGGTTTTTGGCAGGGCCCGGGTCCTCAGTGGACACACTGCTGGAGCAGAAAGAAAACAAGCGGGACAGGAAGGGTGGGGGGGTGCAGAAAAACGACCAGGTGTCTTGGCTGTGGCGGGTTCACTCGCTTTACAACAGCACCATCTGTCTTTGTGAGAAGAGCTTTACAATGTTAAATAACTGATGTCTGCTCAACACACATCCAAAGCAAATAATTATGGATGCGTTTTAATGTTGTGTCAGCCAGTTTAATTGTGTAATAGGCTGTTATGGTTTCTACTTTTCATATCTGGACAACTGATGCATCTAATATGAGCAGTGACTTGCAAATGTTGGATGGATATAAATTATATATTACGTCTCTCAAAGTGTCTGAGTAACTCATTATTTTTCCCCTAAGTATTATCCGGATGTCACCTCGTGAATCTATTTTAAAAAATGCACTGACAGACTAAAAAGGGCCCCTTTTCTCGACATTTCAAGGCTAAAATGAGAGGCAGTAAAAAGGAATCCTCTTTGTGACAGATGCACTCAGTGCGACTGCAAACATAACTTTTCCCTGAGCAAGCAACATTCATCGTCTCAGAGGACCTGCCCTGCTCTGCTCAGATGCTTGTTTCCTTTTTCTCGGCCAACCAGAGAGAACGGACAAGATGGATGCCAGTGTCACCGTGCTGGCCGGAGTGACAGATGGGCTGATTATACAAACTCATCCCTCTGGCCATAGAAAAACACAACACCTTACCTGCTAGCTAACAGCTTTCATCTGCCTGCACCTTATGGATAGTTGATGCTTGTTATTAATATGGAAAAGCAGCATTGTATGGACAGATCCCATTACAGCCCTGGCCTCCCTCTTGACAGTTTGTACCTGAATAGACACCTGCCACACTGTTTGTTTGTTTTTTTACAGCCCAAACAAACAAAATGGTAAATCACCTCATGGCGACCTCGTGGCAACCTCGTGTCTGGCTGGCTGGCTTCAAGGGCATGTTTTCCTTTCCCGAGACGGACACATTGCAAATGTGTAAACGGATTTCTGTCAGTGCCTTGATGTGTGGGTGTCAAGCTCTGCTGTGCACAGTGGTTTCTCAGCAGGTAAGCCAGGCAACAGGAGCAAAAAACCAAGGCACAAAGTCAAAGAAACATGGCAAAAATATCTTGGTTCTCGGTCAGAGGGGTGTCAAAAAATAAGTCAAGATCATGGGAGAATAAGTGTGGGTGCTGAAAGTGATCTTTCAGGATTAGCCATCCTCCCCTTGCTTGCCCCCTACCTGTGATTTAAAGTCTGGGCTGATTAATCAGACTGGCATCGAGTCTCTGTTCAGGCGAGACGTTTAGATCAATCACAGCAGCCAAAGGGGAGCGTACAGTGGCTATAACAAATGGGAAGCAGAGACTGAGGGGGAAAGGGAAAGGGAAAGGGAAAGGGAGAGAGAGAGAGAGAGAGAGAGAGAGAGAGAGAGAGAGAGAGAGAGAGAGAGAGAGAGAGAGAGAGAGAGAGAGAGAGAGAGAGAGAGAGAATGGCTTACTTCATGCTTCCAGCCATCAGCAGGAAAAGGTTGTAGATGTGTGAGAAGATGAAGAGGAGGAGGATGGTGCTGAAGAACATGGTCATCCAGGAGCCATGATCCTCGCGGAACATTTTCAGGCGCAGGTATCGACCTGTAGTGAGCATGACAAGGACAATGCTGTCAGTGGCGGATCAAACAGCATTTCGACCTGCTAAAATATATGGCCACGAAAATGGAGACAAAAGTAAATAAATTAGTCACATGCATCAATAATGCTCTGTCAGACATGTGCCCTTTTGGCAATGAAATTAAGATTAAAGACTACTTTGAGGTGTCACTTGCATAGCCCTGAAGTAGCAGTCTGTTTCTCACCAATTTCAGCAGTCACTATTTCATAACCAATCCCAATCCCAGAAAATATTCTACATACACATCATTTCATGCATGTTGGACATACCATCACTGGATTGATGCTTGCTTGTGTTTTTAATGATGTGAGTTCTACATGATTACAGAAATTATTCAAACATTTGTGACCTGTGGTGTTTTTTTAATACGCTTGGAACCTGGCTTGGAATCAAATTATGGAGAAATATCTCTCTGGCAGAGCATGAGATTGGATTCGGATACACAGCTTTCTGCATAGAACACACAATCACACACATGCTTCTCCTCTGGTGGCGCTCTGCAGAACTCATGAAGACAACAAGGTTTATTATACAACTTAGCTTGTTGTTGTACCTCGCTAAAAATATAATGACAGACCAAGTTTCAATTTTATTTGGCTGCTACTAATGACGAACAATATTTATACCTTTAATTCAAGGGCTCCATTTGTGAGTGGGATGAAAAAGCATTACATAAGTACAATATAAATTACAGAGATCTGAAAAAATAACGTGTGATGCAATTAGGTGTTCATAATGTAATTGCACAACTGCTGTCAAGAGACCTTGATCTAACTCCCACACTGCTCGTGTAACAGAAGCAATATACTTTGTACATTTTGGGTTAAACCCAAAATGGGTTTAAAGGTTTAAAATATATAAATTATGAAAGGGGTACTAGAGAGATTTAGTATTATGCTTTCATAAAGTTGGAAGACTCACAACAACAAAAAATGATTGAAAAATGGTTAAAATTTAAGCTACAAAGATATATCCTGATTTTTAGTCCCTTGTATGGGTCAAGCTTCAAAAACACTGGATCTTAGATTTCCTATAAGGTAACCAATAGCATAATTTTTTGTTTGACCCTGTGAAAATCTTGACGGACTGCTATGACCAAGGCGCATGTAACTTGAAGGACAAAGACAGCGAAAGGTGTCAATAGGCTACTTTTTGGTAGCCTTGCTAGTTTGTCTACTAGTAGGCCTACTGTAGAAGATGGTCATTGACAGCAAGTAAAAACTAGTAAAGCTTGATTTAATCAACCTCAATCTTACCTTTATTAAGCAATCTACCACATTTCTTTATTATTTCAACTATAAAGTTTTGACAAATTGTAACAAACTGAAAACAGCATATATTTATAGATTTAAAACCAACGTTCATGAGAGAAATAGATTCACCACAAGCTAATAACCCTCTTCCAAAATAAGATCTGTTTTGTCTGTTATGAATGATCATGCGAACTTCCATTTAATCAGATTTTAACTACATTAAAAGATCCCTTCAAATTGTCTTACAGTCCTATTGTCATAGAATTTTCCTCAAATTCTTGGGTCCTTCCAGCTGCTGTTTAGAGGTATATCATATAGTTAAAGAGGACATAGCTCAATTCCATTGTAATTACCAGACAAAAAAACCCCAACAATTTTCAGCAATCAGTTCAAACTGAAATCTGTCAATTATACAATTTTTTCAAATAAAACCATCAACATTGTCATACCAACACCCAGCGTGGTTCGTAAGATAACACTGTAATACCTTGGACAGCCAGTAGTGTTCAGCCAGCAGTATACAAGGTAGCAGATTAGCTCACTGGCTTGGCTGCACCCGTAATGATTCAGAGAAATCTTAACAGCATTTCACCATCAAATTATAATTTTCTGACGCGGTATGAACTAGGGATGTCCCAAGCCGATCCTAAGGATCAGTTCTGGGGTTGATCAGGGCATTGTATAATTGCAGCGCTGCTCACCTTAATCACAGCTCTGACACCAGCATTGGCAAAATACACAGATTTGCTAAACACTGACAATAACAAATGTGTTATGTCTCCCCTCGTATTAGCAAAGAGCTGAAAAAATATTCAGCTAGCAGCTTCTCATTTTAGCCGCTTTTGCCTGTTAAAATGTCGCCAGATGCAGATTAACATTGATTCCGAAAGTAACTCAGTGACAGAACAAACTTAAACGGGTTTGTGTGCTCTCTGCAAGCCAGTGTCTGTACTCCAAATACTGTTAATAATGTGAAAGAAGCATCACTTTCTAACACCCTGTAACAGTCACCAGAGCAAACAGCCTCAGTTTCAGGAGTCCCATTCCCCCAGGTAAACTTTCATCCTTATCATATCAATAACATAAGCTGATCAACTTTATAGTTTTGAATCACGACCTTCTGTATTTGGATCACATAGCTCGTAAATTTAGAAGGCTACTCTTAATTCAGTCGATTCTTTTAAAAAGCAACTGAAGACGCTGCTATTCAAACAGGCTTTTAGATAGACAAGGGGTTTTTATGGTTTTGTTCTGTGTTTTCCGTATGTATTTAAATTTTCTTTTGTATTGTATTTTACTATGTTTTATTGTTTTACATTTTATTGTGAAGCACTTTGTGATTTTTATCTGTGAAAGGTGCAATACAAGTAAACTTTGCTTACTTACAGCTGTTATTTCAATGTGTGTCTGATATATATTTACCTAAATTTAATCAACATTTAGGTAAACAGAAGCATCAGATTGAACTTGATACGGAATATTAAAGGACTCGTTTTGGGATCAGGGCCAAAAACATTTGATAGGAACATCAACAGTCCTCATGCTTTAAGGTTACTGAATTGACTGTTTTTAACATTAAGAAATCTTCTAGGAGTAAGTATAGCAGTACACTTCTATGTCCACTGCTTTACATATTTCTCACACACACACACACACACACACTCTTCGAGGCCGTCCCTCTGCTTCGGCCATGCAAGCTGTGATCTGGTGCCAGAAGCAGCCATCTTCCCAGGAACAACTCTTTGTTTTTCTCTCCTGCAGCTCCCTTTGAGTTACAGCTCCTGGGAGAGCTCATTGTGTTTGTGTTCACACACACGCACACACGGCCAGAAAGACAGCAAAGCAGAATGCTCCATTTATTTTCCCATTACAGCCTGGCTAGTTTATTCTCCAATAGTTTTAGATGCTGTTTAATCTCAGCTTGCTCACTTTCAGCTGCACACGTCATAAAAAAGATGTTGAGATTCCTATAGAGATGAATATCTTTGCTGAGTTAAAGTGCAGTTCTAATGAATAAACATCCTGTTGTAGGTTCAAATATATCATGCAGAAAATGCCTTTTACATCTTAGTAAAATAACAGATGTGCAATGTTGGTTTAAACTTTGGTTATTTATTTATTTTGAGCTTTACAGAAGATAATATAAAATTCAATATTCAACCTTAAAATGTTTCACAGTTTTACCAAAAGCAAAGTGGCCTAGTGTAAGGCCACACCATACGTCTTGCTCTGTGGTATTTCAGGGCTCATCACAGATGCATAATTGAACTGACTTGCATGGGTGAATTTAATTGCCTCCAGTGCCAATGAGCCCTTGCTTAGATGTAGGTGCACAGTGTGTATCGGTAGATCTGACTTTTAAAGCAGCATACCGCGCCAGCGAGCATGGGCGCCCTCTCCCAGCCTATATGGGCAGGATTTAACTAGAGGGTGATTTAAGACTATTCAGCCAAGCTGTCTGAGTCACTGCACCTCCCGACAGTAGAAGACCCCGACAAGGGGTGATTCATGAGCACTGTCTACTGCAAGGCTCAGCCCAGCAGGGGACAACAACAACAACACACATGGACAAGGCAGCCATACACACACTGACAAACAAAAAAATAAAATAAAAACACACAGACAGGGAGACACTTGTTATATCCGACTTCTACTCATCCACACTGCAAACACACCCACTCACATGGAAGCTGGTATTTTAATCAAAATAATTAAATTACATTTTGAATACTAACTTACCGTATTGATAGTATCATTCCTCTAATGCTATTTTTAATGTCCTGTTCTTTAATGTCTCCTAAAATTGTTTCCTATTTAAATTAAGCTTGAGCTGTGTCTCCATCTAGTGGTAATAAACAGACAGACACCAGAGAGCTGACAGGCAGGGATATGAATGCGTACTAGCACTAGTGTCTTTACAGTCAACATATTTTTTCCTTCTTGAATTCCAGCATCAACCATGTTGTGTTGTGTCCACAACCCTAGTCTTTGGAAAGAATTAATCAATGAACAGAAGTTCAGGAGACATGCAGTGCCAGAGTGAGTATTCAGGCGTTAGTTAACACTCAATAGTTTAGGCTAAGCAGCCTGCCAGGAGACCTGCTTTCAACCTTACAAAAACCTTTTTAGCAAAATCAGCAGTTAAATCACAAATCCAGTAAGAGCTTAAAGGTAAAAGTAAAGGTAAGGTAAAGGTAAAGGTACTTTATTGTCACATACACATACATGTTGCAAAACTCATTCTCTGCATTTAACCCATCCCTCAAGGGAGCAGTAGGCAGCCGCTCTGCCGTCAGTGTCTGAAGAACCTGACATGTTTTAATGGTGATAAATACTGGAGAGGTGCCAGCTCATCTCCGGGGCACTGCTGAGTTGCTCTTGAGCAAGTCACCTAACCCCTAACTGCTGCGCTGTGGTGACTCGTCACTCTGACATCTCTCCACATCAATTTGCATGTGTATAGGTTTGTGTGTGTGCTGATTGTTTCCCCAAAGGGACAATAAAGTTATTATTATTATTATTATTATTATTATAATAATATGAAGCATGACAAAGCAGAACAAAACAGAACTGAACACAGTGATAAAAGTATTTCCTCTCAGAAACCAGGGTACCTACACTCAGTTTCCAGTTTTTCTCGTTACAACAAGTTAATGTAGTAAAATACAAGGTTTTAATGTTCAGTTTTTGTTAAGTTTTTTCTCTGTCTCATATGGAGACCATATGCAATAATTCTGGGAATTCTGCTGAGGTTATAAATTACCAGGTTCAAAATAGTAATCCCACTGACAGGATATACATCAGCCATGGAGCCAGAAACATAAACCTAACAGTACACATTAGCACAGACCGTCAGTTAAACACCTGAACTGACTCACATGGACAAGCAATTTATGTATCTGTATATGTAACAGTGATTTTGTTAAATCCTGTTTCCGATATTACACACACACCCACACACACACCCACACACCTACACACATCTCACAGGTAAGGCAGTGCACAGCTCCTGACAGATGAGAAGCACACAGCTGGTGGAGGAGGAGTGAAGGCGACCTGAGATGTGAAAACTGTCTCCGTTCATCATGGTACTGCTCTTCAACACAAACAAGACTGACACGTCTGACGGAGGTAAGTACAATCTGGATCTGAAATACTTGTTTTTTCGCTTTATACCTTACCTTTACCTATGTTTTAGGACCAAGCTGTTTAAATATTTTATATAAAATATATCAAATGTTCCAATAATATAGGATACAATGATGAACCACTAAACTTTTATTCAAATATTACTAATATCTTGACATGACCCTAAATAATGTCTGTACTGTCTACATTATAAATTCTCCTCATATTTCCTTAAATCACTACTTGCAGTGTAGCTGTATGATAAAAACACCTAAGTTTAACTGTTTAAACACACAAAATAAGATATAAAAAACACTGCATTTTCTTTCTTTCAGTGAGTACGGACAGGTTGACAGGGGGACATAATCTAGGTTGAAATTTGAAAGGTAAATTGCAAAGATTCGCTCCCATGAACAAAATTAATGTATTACCTCTGATTAAGTGCAAACAGAGGCTGACACAGGTGAAGCAATAGATCAACAGTACCATTTCATTGTTCTCAGCAGACAGTCACACATTCACTTCCTGGACACACCGGTGACGCTCAGAGACTATGGAGACAGCTACTGTAAATAAACTCTCTGAGAGCAGGTCTTACTGGCAGAGTCAATAAAATAGAATATAAACGAAATTATTCTGGAAAATAAAAAACTGCAAGGATGCCATAGACAATGTTTCTAGGAGCTTACATTGATTAAAGTAGATGGCTTAAAAACACTGATTTCCACACCTTGCTTATATAGAATTTAGTATGTGTGGTGGTATTTTGTTTTACAATCTTGCATCATTTATAAATCATTTGAGTTTTTACCCAAAAGATTAGCAAGACTATCATTTATGTATATCACGTGTATCACACAGAATAATAGCCTTTATGTGGTAAGAGCCCGGGTCATAAAACAATAATTTCTTTGTGTGTTTTAATCTTTTTCTTCCTCGATAGGATAATGCATTTAGTGCCACAAAATTCACGTTAATGAAAAGTAGTCATGATTAAATTTAGTATAATTTTTTTGTGGTGGAAAATTTACCTGGCAGATTGCAGGTTAACTGACTGTTGTATGCTTTAAACTATTTATATTGGACAGGCAAAATTAAATAAATATTGCAGTCCTTGTTTCACTCAGGATTTCTGGGGGCTAAAGGGGCATTCCACCTATTTTTACATGTCAATGTCAAAACACTAGACAGGATGGAATAAAAATCTCCTGTATAAAAATCAGTTGTGCTACATGCCTATCCAACACCCGACCTCTACACTCCACCTTGCTACGTAGAGGACACAATGCTCGTACAGAACACTGGTGTTGGACGCAACTCGTGAGGTGCACAATTAAATATCGAAGTAATTCAGTCGTTTTTTTCTCGAAAGCCTGCTAACTTTATAGTAATGCACAACTAAAATGCAGGCATACTCTTTTATTTCATGTTCTAATTTATATAAATATATCAAGAATAATACAGTAGCAAAACTGACTCTACCTCCTGTTCTTAAATCTCAGAGGTGCTTCTGGAGTTCCTGAACCAGTCAACAGTATTCTGCAGCCAGTTTGAGAACGGCACGTGGTATTGCTACGTCCTGCTGGTTCTCTTCACTTTTGCCCTTCCTGTGGGGATCCTGGGAAACATAGCAGCTCTAATGAACTACATTTGCTTCAGGAAAACCTCAAGCACCAGCAATGTTTTCCTGTTGAACCTGGCTCTGTGTGACTCAGCCTGGATCCTCACCCTCCCTTTCACCCTCTACTTTACCTTCCAGAGGCCATACCTTAAAGACATACAGATCTTCTGCCAGTTCAAGAAGATCTCCTTCAACATCAACATATACGGCAGCATCCTCTTCCTCACTCTTATCAGTTTCGACCGCTTTGTTGGGTCAGTGCACCCCATCAGCTCACTCCGCTGGTGGGACGTGGGTAAAGCTAAGCTATGCTCAGTCTGTACATGGATCGTGTTGGTTCTGAGTTCCATCCCTGACTTATTTGTAACTTTTGCTATTCAGCGACCACAAAATGTCACTGTGTGCATGGACCACATCCAGGGCCCTTTTATCTACATCAAGACGCTCACCATTATCAGAACAATAGTAGGCTTCTTGCTACCATTCAGTGGCATGTTGGCTTTTTACATTATGACAATTCGTGTTCTGAGGCGTCTCCCGAGGGGTAGAAGGCACAGAGGGGTCCAGCAGGTGGGAGGGAAGCCACTACGGCTCATCACTGCTGCCATACTTGTCTTTATGGTTTCCTTCGTGCCATACCATGTCATGATCATCACCCTGGTATTCATGAGGATCAATAACCTAGTCACACCATCCAACACCAACGTCCTCTACGCCTCCTATGAGTTCTTTGAGGCCATGTGCAGTGTAAGCAGCTGCCTGGACCCAGTGCTATATATTGTGGCTAGTGAGCAATTCCAGAGGAAGCTACTGGCCTTGAAAAGAGACAGATACAGGAGTCTGTGCTGCAGAGCCAGCAGAAGGGTTGGGGTAATTGGGTGAATCAAATGTATGACTTTTTCAATTGCCTTTCTGTGTTACTGTTACAAACGTTACAGATGTTAATGGTACAATTATCTTAGCCTAAAGTACACTGGTAAATTGCACTATTATCTAACTGGAATGGAAAAAATATATATACTGTATCTGATGATTTCTATAAGTGTAAAATCAAAATTAAACACGGAATGTTTTGCAGTAAAAAACAAAATCTTAAAATATCTTAGACTTTTTGACTTGCTTTCATAAAATGTTTTTTGTTGCCAAGCAGTCATATAAATCAGCAGTGGTCTCATCCTCATTTGTGCTTTGCAGCTGTGCCTAGTGAAATCAGTATGTAGTCCACTTTTGATTGATAGCTATTTACAAAACACATTAGTTTTGGGCTACTGCTAACGACTATCATTTTCTGCCGATTAATTGACTGATCATTTTAGCTCTACAAAAAAGTATAACTTGTGTTTCAAAAATGTTGCTAAATGTACTGATTTTTTTTCAATCACATACGGACAAGTGACAAATTAAGAAGAAAACCTGAAAACCTGAACTATGGGTCACTGAATGGTCTGATCGGTATGTAACTGGAGTTTGTAGTCACCAGATCTTAACCCGATTTAACACCTGAGACATTTTAGATAGCCCCCAGTCATCAAAACACCAAATGAGAGAATAACTTAAGGAAGAGCGGTGTTCCTCCCTTCAGTAGTAACAGAGACCTGTATAATTTATAGATGCCAAGAAGTATTAAAGCTGTTCTGACAGCTTGTGGTGACCAAACACGTTACTAACACACTTTATATAATTTCTTCCATCATTCCACCATTTGTCACCTTTGTATACAGTATGTGTAGTTTAGTACTGACTTCTGATTACCTCTGCACCTATACCATTACAGAAAAGCACACCATCCTAAATATTTTGAAGTGCAGTGAACTGGACACTGCAAGTGGAAAATTTGATCAAAATTAACAATGAAAGAAGAAAACATCAGGCCTTGAAAACCAAAACATGGCTAATGTTTGGTCACACAGTAAGTGATACCAACATGTCCATATTAATTCTTGAACTACTGATAGTGCAGTCTTCCAATCTCAACCACATCTCTTTGTATTCAAGTCATCATCAATTCGCACATATTCTGTGTACCTCGATGGGCAGCTCCACTCTTTTGAGCATGTACTCATCTATTTTAGGTTTCAGTACGCAGCTCTGCTGTATCCTGTTTTGATTTAACGCATCAGAACAACCACCCTGACCTCCTTAGGGATCCTAATGAACATTCTCCCTCAAACACAAACCCAGAGTGGAGAGAGCCTTAGCAATACCACTGCCTGGGTCTTAGCATGTACACACTAGCATAGAGCATCCCCATTCATCACACACATGCTGGGCAGCAGCAATATTGCAGGGTCTGGGAAAAGCCGTGACTACAGCCACTAGTGTCCCCAGAGCTGAACTCCTCTGTAACTAATACTGGATAATAAATCAGAGGTGGGTAGTGACAATAGAACTCGTTCCGCAGGGAGACTGCCACAAGTAGAGCCGAGACACAGAGCTGGCTACTGGGCCACTGTATCTGTTCCAGTAGGAGGCCTGTTAGATGCTTTCATTTTGTTATTAATGGTTTGGCTTTGGACCAAAGGAGTCATATATTTCAGGTAAATAAGCAATTTCCTTTTGGCTGGTTTCCTTTGTTTGCTAGCTCTTGTCATTAGTACTCTGTGTCTGTGTGTCTCCCTGTCTGTTGTACAAACACAGTCTGTGGTTTAATCCTTTACTGCAAGCACATGTTCACATGTAAAGCACATTAATAATGTCTTTGTGACAATGAAAAATTATCTGTAGGTTTATAAAATGTTACAATATATTTTGGGATGTAAAATGCCAATGGTTTAGTTGAGATACTTAAAACATAGTTGAGATTTTGGCCATTTTGGGACAATGCAATATGCTGCAAACACAACACTGACATATTGAAGCAGCAAACATTGGCATATTTACTCACCTAGCAAACAAGGAGTAACAGTAACATTTATTTGGAGTCTTGTTTCAGGCCACATTTAAGTCCAAGTTTGAGTTTAAGTCCAATATTCACTCTCCTTTAAGCTCAATTTTGGTCTCCACCTAATCGTAGAGAAACAATATGTATTTTTATACTCTACTATGTACGCAAGCTAGTTGCTAACTTTGTGTCTGCTGTTTAATGCTGAGCAGGTAGCAGAAAGTGGGTTTATCAGAGTTTTTTTCATGGAAAATATCTGCTATGCTGTTGCTGGAACCAAGGCTGAAGAGAGCAGTGAGAGTGAACCGAAACAGTAAAGTTGGAAACCTTGAAAACCAACACCACAAGCTGAAAGAGGTTTAAACGTTCGGCAAAACTGAGGGGAGTTGCTAATAATAATTCTTTGTGGTTTTGTCACTACAAGCAACACCTTTTGTATTACACATATTCATTTCTTCCATTGTTAATATAAACATATTGATTAGAGCAGCATTCATTCTTAACTTCTAATTCTGCCGTTGGAGCAAATCACATTTGGCAACAAATGCAAACATACCCTGGTAGGAATGTCTGCTGTATAGTTTGGATACAAAGACAACAATTTAACCACACATAAATGCACACCGTACTCACATACATCAAAGACATCAACATCCAAGATATAGCAGCTTCACACACAGCGAGACACAAGTATAACTGCAGGCTTCCGAGGCACAGCAGTGCACTGACACCAGAGCAATCATACATTATTTACAGAGGAAGGGGGACAGCCTCTGAGGCAAGCTAATACAGACTGTCCTGAACTGAAGGAGAGTGTAAAACATACACCTCTGCAGGATACCAGAAGGTTGTTGAATGCTGAATTATCAAGAGGCTGATAATTATACAGATAACTGCAGATCAGCTGTATAGATCAGCCCAGGTCACATTGCTATTTGTGGAATCCTCTGGGTATACAATGTACAGATGGCAGAACATGCCAAAACAATAACCAAATGAATCAATAAGTAGTAATAAAGTAATAAAGTATTTAAAATTTGGTAATCGTATAAGACATTTTGAAAAGAAAAATGCTGTGGAGTGTGATTAGTGAGGAGACAAGAGACGGATGTGCGTCGAGTCAGCTTTACTCTCCACTTCAATATAACACTGAACAGCGTACGAGATCAAAACACTAACCCGTCAACCCGGAACTCTCTAACCAACCTCTTTCCCTTACAGGTACAGTCCCTTGGTGAATGTCTCTTTTTGTCTTACTTGTGGGTCACCACAATGCCAAACATTCTCTGGTTGCAGCTTCTCAAATCTTCTTTCTCTGGGTTTTTCTTAGACTAAACCATATTTGAAGACATCATAAGGGGCTTCTGGGAAATTGTGATGGATCATCCTTTCCAGATTTTATAGACTTAACAATTAACTAACTAATCATAAAAGATAAACAACCGATTTATCGATTATGAAAATAATCAGAAGATGCTGGCCTCCTTGTATTAAAACAATGTATTATATTATTATTAGTAGTAGTATTATTTTTGAATTATTCATTTAATTTATTTAATATTGTTACATTGTAAAAATGTTTAATAGTAGATTACAGATGTTCAACATTTACTACAGACATAACAGAGGTGGATTTTACTTTTGTCTACATTTGAAACTCATTTCCATACATCCACAATATACACGCATACTTATGATTACCCTGGGGTCACACATCTCATCTATCTCTCTCCCTGCACTGTCAGCTGTTCTCCTCCCTTAGAGTGTGTGTGTGTGTGTGTGTGTGTGTGTGTGCGTGTGTGCATGCATGTGTGAGTGTATGCAGGTAATGGAGAACAGGTGGGCACACTGGATTGGTCCTGCACAGCTGATTGGAGCCTCCTGATTGGTCACCTGGATGACAGCAGCCATCTTAAGCCCCACTGACAGGTACTTCTCTCTCTCTCTCTGCCATTCCCAACCTGTGCCTGTATACTGTGTATATTGTCTGTTTCCATTGCGAGTGGCGATCCTGTGTAGTGAGCATAGCAGACTTTGTAAGTAGCTTACCTTAATGATTTTGATTATTATTATTATGACAACCTTGTTTTGTTGGCTTTAGCCATTTTGTTTGGTATATAGCAAGTTTCTCTGTTGTCGCTTCCTTGTGTCGGCTACTAGCCTTGTGAGTGAGAAGCCATTTTTTGTTCACCGTTACTCCTGTTTTTGATAATAGAAGCCTAGTTTAGAGCTCTGTCAATTTCTTTATTTTGGTTTTGGTTTAGGAAAGGTGTTTTTTGGGCCCTATTCATCTCTGAAGCTAATAAACTGCTAAATTGTATTTCATTTGTTCTGGCATTGCTTGGGAATGGGAAGAGTGGGAAGCCACACATTTGTTACATCCTGGATACCCCTAGACCTCGGGACATAACATACTCAAAACAAAAATGACAAGTCTGCAACCTTGTACACCTGCAACTAATTTATTTTTATAATTTATGGATCTGTTAATTCTTGAAGTTTTATTCCACAAAATATCAGGAAAAAGATTAAAGGCACCAGATAGTATCCTTGTGCCCAAGGTGATGTCTAGTAAGTCTTTATTTTGTCTAACACTGGAACACATTCAATTTACAATGAGATCAAATGGCAACAGAAGCTGTAACTAGCAAATGTTTGAGACCCACAATAAAATGCACTGCAGTGAAACACAAGCTTGCAGAGAACCCATCAACTCCTACACTCACTCCACTTTGACCCGCAGCCACACAGTGCCGCACGTAAGCCATCTCGGCCTTTGCGTGGCACAGTAATAGCACATGACAGAATCCAGATGGCATCCTGCAGGCTGCAATCATCACGATCAGGGAACGGAGATGAGCGGCATTCCAACAACAGAGCAACCAATGACATGACTCAAACCAACACACAGAGCTCAGCTGAACATCCAATAGTGTTAACAGCTCTGGGGTTCTTAACTGTCACCTTTTCTTGTGCGTTCACACCATTCTGGAGCCACAAATAACTCATCCAAGTGAAGATAAGCAGTCGGTGTTTGTTTGAATGTAAGTGTTGGTAAAAACACAGTCTATGGTAAAACATGCAAAGCACGGTATAATCCAGTTAAGACGGCGCTCCACATGACTCAGAATTACCCTTCAATTTATTCTTTAGAAGTCGCTATGCCTTGGAGAAAGGTGAATATATATTAAGCAAATCTAGGGAGAGGCAGAATAGGGAGAGATGAGAAGCAGTTTCACTTTTACCATTATGGAGATGGGCAGTGAGTCATTTACAGAAACGGTAAGGCCCATGATACAAAGCTGTAGTGCTGTGGTGCCATCTTACTGCTGAAAGAAAAACTAGTTGTGTATGAGACATTTGTTAAATATTAAACACTTAATCTGTTGTATTTTGACAACCTGACTGATTAATTCAATGCTAAAAGATCAACAATGTCAACAGATCAACAAACATTCCAAAGTAATCCAGCAACTCTACTTGTCACAAAAAATATGGATAAGGATTTCATCAACTTTGATCCAATTTTTTTTTTTTTTTTATTTGGGGGGAAATGCTTATTTGCTTTCTTACAGAGAGTTAGATGAGAACATTGATGCCACTTTAATATCAGTGACCAGTCCATTAAATAAACTAATTTGTGTTTGGTAGATTATTTCTTGCTTCAATGCTTCTTGGCAATAAATCTTATTAATCCTTTGCAAAGCCTGTTTGTCTCTTTTAAATGATGCCACAGTTGTAAGGAACATGCATTTGTGGGATGAGCAGCAGAGCAGAGTATGTGGGTTAAGCCCATGAAATTTGCCAAATCTTCTCTGACAATGCCTAACAGCTTTTCTTTACTGTTGACTCTTGTTTGGTGGATTGGATGATGAAGTCTGAAGAAACGAGACATATTGGCAAGTTAACAGTTTATTAATTTAACAGCCTGGCACCTTCTCCTCACGGTGGGTACGCACTGCTGTAGGTTGGCATCCCATTCTTCAACCGGCATTTGTCGCAAATATGGAAATAAGAAATAATTATAACAATTCGACCAAAATAATTTGGTAGGATTTTGCTGGATTATTTCTTTTCCAGGCACAGTGACACTGTGTGAATTACACAAACAAGACATACCATGTTAATTAAAGAGGTTTTTTTACTGAGTATACTTGCCAAAATGTTGAACTATTCCTTTACAGGTTTGAGTCCACATTCATTCTTTATTGTCCTCAGTGGAGGAAATCTGTTTTTAACTGTAAGTTTTGGGGTGGCATGGTGGTGCAGTGGTTAGCACTGTCACCTCACAGCAAGAAGGCTGTGGGTTCAAACCCCGGTTGCCCCGGCCTTTTTGTGTGGAGTTTGCAACCCCGTGTCTGTGTGGGTTCTCTCCGGGTGCTCTGGTGACCTGTCCAGGGTGTACCCCGCCTTTCGCCTGCTGTCATCTGGGATTGGCTCCAGCCCCCTGCAACCCTGTACGCAGGATAAGCGATTGACGATGGGTGGATGATGAAAGTCTCATTGGATTTCATGTCTCCTATCTTCACATCATTTGACCTGTAGGATGTTATCAGTCGAAGTTAAAGCATCCTTTGCTGTCACTTTGCATAGAGTATGGCACAGATTGACATCTGCCAATTTTAGTTTTTCAAAATCCGTCTCTATTTTTTAGTCTTTGAGTCAGTGTGATCTTGGTGTGTGTGTGTGTGTGAGTGAGCATGTGTTTGTGAATTATTGACTTTACAGCCCAAGTTTCATTAGTTACATTTGTATGCCATTTGAGAAAGGGGAACCTAATAGTGTTGATGCTGCACTTCCACTAAAAGTGACAATCTAAAATAAATGTGGTTAGTAATCTTTTGTAATTGAAAAATCACCGTACACAGCAGGAAAGTCTGACTATGACCGGCCCAAGGAGTCAGTCTTAAAATAAAAAAGGTGGCTTAACCTAATCTGCGGTGTAATGCAAATAAACCACACTCAAACTGAAATAGACAGCTCACGAACCCTGTGACCTAAGATTTAATACAAATGTATAATGACAGCCAGCCTCCCTCTGAATGACCAGCAGTCATTGGCTCAAGCCCAGTCCATTAGAGAGCACACATAGCCTCCAGTGGTTGAATAGAACAGCATAGGTTGTTCCTTGAACCTCAAATGTAGTCTTAAATCACAGAATCTGTCACAAGCTATTCATCTACAGTTTATTCAGCTTTTCTCCGACAGAAGCAAACAGAGAACAATACTGAGCACCTCCGCCTACTGCCTAAGCATAACTGAATATAAGGAGTGCAAAGAAACAGTTATGCGACAACTGGATTAATATTTGTGTGGGCTTCTGAGAGGGTAATCACATTTTGCAAATACAGGAAAAAAGAAAACAATAAACCGCTGGAGGGAGGAAGACGTGTAATTCACTATTAAATGTTCCAGATTTTCTAGGCCAACATAAATGATGAATGACGCAGGTGATGTGCCAGCTTTCAAAAATCAAAGTCTGTTTCCAGGTTTGTGACAAAGAGATTTGGAGTAAAGCATGGCTGCAAAAAGCATGAGAAAATGACTCCAGTTATGCAAAATATTTATGTAAATGGCATCAAAAAACAGCTTCTCAAAATGTGACTGCAGAAAGCGCAGATCATGTATAAAATGCTTTTTCAGGTACTTATACCTTTGCATGGACTATGTTTCTATCCAGAAGTGTTCCCACTGCCCACCTACATATCAGAGAGCAGAAGAAATAGTTGATAGAGATCTGTAGGGTTTTAGTAGACATCATGCTGTGCAGTAGGTGGGCCTGTGTGACAGATCTATAATAGATTAGAGATTTTACAGTGGGCCTGGTTCTAGGGTACAGCTCTTATGCCGTACCTGGGTTGTGATTACATAACTGCTGCACTGAAATGTTGTGCAAGACACATCTCGCCTCTCCAACTCTCAACACCAGCCTCTCTTTTGCTCTCTACCACAGATTCTCGTCAACTGTCCGTTCTTACATGTCCAACTCTCAAAAGTACAGAGAAACACACACACACACACACACACACACACCCACCCACACCCACCCACCCCCACACATCTACAAACACACATGCACACACAAAACATCATGACTCTCTCACACTTACGAACACACACCCCCACACACAGAAACACAAGCCATCTGTTCAGAGGCTTGTTGAAGCGCATTAGTTGTACTTGGCTGCAGGATGAGGTGCACTTTTTCTGTCCTCTATACCCTCCAGCATATACAAGTGTATAGACCCTTAGACTGGGCCTTGACTGAAGTTCATGTGATGAAGCACCTACTTTACTATTATGAGTAATGCAAATGAGAACATGCTGGTAGAATATTTTGAGGTTCTACGGCTGGAAAAAAAAAAGTGATGAAAATGGAAAAGGTAAAACAGGGTGAGTGCACCTAAACTTGTCATGCAGTTAGTTGTGGTGTTATTTTCCCAGGTTTTGAGTTATTGGTTTCTAAGATTTCTGCATAATAATTTGTCTTTCCAGAAACAGTGTCCTAGTTACTTTGACTAATCGACAGACCTCACTATGAAAAGTTTTCATCTTAACTACTTTCTGTTGAAGATATATATACGAAATTGTTTACACTGTGTCCAATGGATTATCCAGTGTAATATAGACTTTGTTTCGGGAAAGAAACATCACCATAGAATTTTTAAACGTAATTTTTTCAGTGCTGGAAACACTGCAAATAAAATTCAATTTCCTCCAGCAGGCAATTAGCTTATCTTAGCATAAACTCAGCTAGTGTTAGTGTTTACTTGGTTAGTCGTGTTTTCACCATGAGGTTGCCAGGCATGGAGACTCCGCAAAATCACTGCACCTAAAAACACTTTTTTATATTTATTCACATCATAGATGGATCACAGTGTTTCTCAACCTTGAAAATGGTGACCCCATTTTTAGGAGCCCAAATTCTCTTGATGCCAGCAGTTTAGGTTTTTGTGTTGTGAATTTCAATATGACATTATTTTGTACAGTAGAGTGGGCTGTGTATGTTAAAAAGATGCTACATACATACATACATACATACATACATTATTTTCAGACCTATTTTTATATTAAGTATATCTAATTAACTTCAAATCTCCAAGGACCCTGTATCGATACCGCATCAAGTAAACCCCATGTTGGGTCCTGACCCAAAAGAAGAGAAACTTCGGTTGATACTTAGTAAGGAAACACGACATTCAATTAAACAATTGCAACTTGAGAAGATGGTATTATCTGATCCACTAACTGTCCACCATGTACAGGAAAACCACAGTCCTCAAATCCATTTTCCATTTCCCCTCTTAGTGAGGATTCTGTATTTGTATGTCATCATGCACTCTTGGCTTTCTATTTATGCTCAGAGAAGCAGGGTGAGCCAGGGTGGCCAATAATATCCAGGCCTACAAGAGTTGTCAACCAGGGAGGAAATGAAATGTGTGAGTCGAATAGAAATCACTGAGAACTGCTGCACAGTTTAAACAAATGAAGGGCTGATGAAATTGGAGTCACAGCCTTTTGAGAGGAGAGTGGCATGGAGTCGAGCTGGTAAGAGAGCAGAGAAAAGACTGTGGTTGTAAGAAGAGGTGAGAAAAAAGAGGAAATGCTTCAAGGAGGTGTGAGAGGTGAAAGAAGTGAGCAACGTGAGACTCATGAGTAAAATATGTAGCATGAGGATGTTGTGTTGCAGAGGTCATAATATGTCACAGCAGAAAAAGCACTCATTAGCGATGGTTGCACTCCATTTAGGTGTAGTATGCATGGTGGTTTTTCAGGGCTCCACAAGGGAAAAAAATGCATCTATGATGCAAGATACTACACGGATATCAGAATACATACCCAATATACCAGATTTGAGTATATTTTGTTGTTGGACATAATTTAGTCCATCTAAATGGCAAAATATTTTAGCACTATTATATACAGTACAACGCAATGCAAGAGTTTTAGGCAGGTGTGGAAAAATTTCAAAAGTAGACATGTTTACAGATTAAATGTATCACTTAACAAAATGCAAAGTGAGTGAACAGAAGAAAAATCTAAATCAAATCAATATTTGTTGTGACCATCCTTTGCCTTCAAAGCAGCATACATTCTTCTAGGTACATTTGCACAAAATCAGGGATTTTGTAGGCATATCGTCAGGTTTATGGTTAAACAATTATACCAAACAGGTGCAAATGGTCACCAATTCAATATGTAGGTTGAAACACAATCATTATTTGAAACAAATAAATCTAAATGTACAATACTGACTTTGTGACATTTTCTTATGATAATTGTTTCAAACTTCCAGTAGCCTCATCAATCTACTTGAACCTAGAGTTGAAATGATACGCTGACTAATCGATCAAGTCATTTTTAAGCATGTTATGAGCCCTTTTAAAGCAAAATCTTATGTTTAAGTTTTGGAGCGTTGGTCCAACAAAACAATTAGTAGCAATTAGTTGACATTACCTCGGGCTTTAAAAACCTGTAATGGGCATTTTTCATGATTTCTGACATTTCATAGAGGATTAATAAAGAAAATAATCAGAAGATTAATAGACAGTGAAAATAATTTGTTAATAGCAGCCCTACCTGAACCAGAGTGTTATAAAAAACAGAACAGATTTGTAAATACTGTTTGACCCAGATCTGATAAGTAAGACGAAAGGCAGAAATGAGTTTAACAAAAAAGGTTAGGTGCAGGAGGATAAATTTAAAGATGAGAGCTGATTGTAAAGACATGATAATTGCCTTTCATTACATTACTACTGTCAAATTGTGTAAGTAAAAGTATGAGTGTATGGTGCTTTTCACTAACGAACAGCCACAACAAAAACAAAGAAAGGTTCCCGCCCTCAGCAGAGCCATTACTCTGCACATTCCACTGCATTATTGTGTGCATGACTTACCAAAGAGCTGGCGGTGGAATATGAACTTCCCGGCGAACATGCCAGTGATGATGGCCAGTATCCAGCACACTACTTTCAGGATGTTCCATCCGAGGCCTGGGTACTTGTTGAAGAGGAACGAGAAGCAGTTGCCCACCACAATCATATGGGCCTCTGTCTGACTGTGAGAGACGGGGTCTTCTGCAAAGACGAGGAAGTTGAAGAAGATGACCAGGTAGGCCACGATGAGACGCGACCATGGGTGCTGGAAATAGTAGCGAAACCGCGCATCTATTTCCATCCTGCTGAGCCCCCCAGCCAAACTACACCTGGCGGTCAGAGAAAAAGAGCAAGAGAGAGGGGGGACAAATTGCTTCTTTCATTCAGATTACATTACACTCACATCAGCAGGGCAGATTAGAGTGAAAACATCTCTCAGTCTGAGATTAGTGGTAGGAATATAGCTTGGTACAGACTGGGATTATGCTAAATTCAGACAACTCCAATAGTTCAGCCACAGTGGCAATACTACACCTACATGGAGATTTCGTCTTTTCCGTCTGGTAAGTGACAGAATGGTCTTTTTCCATCTGGTTAGTCATGCCAACACAGCAAAAAATCAGCAACATGAAAACAGGTTACACTACTGAAAAGGTAATGTGTGAACTACTCTTACAATTCAACAAAAGTGTGTTCTGCAAAATGCTTCGTTTAGGGTTTAAAAGGGCAAAACAGATTGAGGTGTAAGTGTCATACCTGGATAAGGTAGAATCTTGAAGGTCTCAGCTGTAAAGCGATGGCTTTTGAAAGGCTTATCCTCTCAGCCTGTCAGCTCTGTGCTCCCCTCAAAAAACAGTGGCAGCATTACATCTGTGCTTTGCTCGGGAACACCGGCCAAAGCAGCGCTTCAGTAACTTCTAGACAGACCGCCCCTGTATTTTTTAACCAGACTATTTCCATTTACCCATGAACTCCATTCTGAACTCCCCCGCTGTGTCCCCCTGTGACTGGTCTGACCTCGCCGGAATGAACTTCCCAAACCAGTTCCCTGCTTTGAGACCGTTTCCTAAAATACCCCACAGTGGGAATTTGGAATGATGTAATGGCTTCAGGAATAGAGCTGTGTGGCTATTAAATTTCACCAGCATCATGATTGTCTTGTCAGAATGTGCCACCTTGTGTGATTCCACTAATAGGAGGTAGACACTTAATTATCCTGGTAAAATTCACAATTACTTTTCTGTCTTTATCCCACTCTAAACATTAAGAGGAGTGGGCCGCCTCTCTCTGTCGACAGGGGACCTGTTCCCAATTTGAGTCCAATGCCTTATGGCAGGACATGCATGGAGAGGGAAGGGGCCAGAGCACCCAAGGACACCCATGTAAATATGAGGAAAACATGCAAACACCACAGAGAAAGCCTGGGGTATGTGTATGGCATATGGTAGTGGGCTATAACTTAGACAATGATGAAAAAGCAATGAAGACTACTACAGTTGAACTTGCAATATCTGTGACATCATTATCATCATCACCGTTACCACCCTGCTCTTGGTACATTCTCTCAACTCCCTGGCTGTCCTCTAAACCATAAAAATTACATTTGGGCCGGGCAATATAAACAGTCTTAAGTGCTACAGGATATAGACTGAATAGCTCCATTTCTGGTGCCAAGTCTGGCAAATTCTCAATGGACCACCATGTTTCGACCTTAAGTCTGTGACCACACGCATCCCCTCTAATGTCACATCAGTGATGATGCCAAATGTCACATCGCCACCCCTACATATCTCGGAGATAACACACAAGGTTTGACTGGAATTGTTTGATTACACAACTTAAATGTCGAAGCACCCAGTGAGATCCTACCAGTCTGCGCCTCGGTAGTATTTGAACATGTGCGATAACGCTAAATCTCCATCACCATCAACGCACCTGCTCCACACCGTTTTCCTCTCAGTCGACAGCCAGGAGGAGAAGCCCCGCTACCGCACGACTCTGCTGCCACATCAAGCCGACAGCGGCGCTCTAATCGTCCCAAACACGAGATGATAGGGAGGGTTAGGGGAGGAATTATCCAAGCGACCTGTTGTTTGTGTACAACAGAGGGACCCCCAAATCCTTTGCCATTGTGCTGGACTGTCCATGCGCCGGGCGGGCTACCTCAGCTGGGCGGTGCTTCGTCAAAGGGTTCCCGCCGGACGCTGCAGTTTCTGGGCTGTAAACGGGACGCTGCTGCTGCTGCTACTGATGTAGGATGGATTGAGATAGCTGGGTCCACACAGCAAGCACAACATTAGCGCAACGCGACGTGAGCCAAACACGTTGATTCACCACCGTAAAGTCAGAGCCAGTAGAAATATACAACGTCCGCTCACAGCTTTCAAAATAAAACATCATAAATACGGACAGAAGGTTTTGTCAGTTCACACAATCACACAATTACACAAAATAAATAAATTGACGGAGGAATTTGTAATAAGTGAACATTATTATACACACTGTATATATATATATATATATACCACCATTTGTCAGGCAATCTCATTGAGATCAAAATTTATTTTGCAAGAAAGACCTAAATACAGTTGTTTATTTAAATAATGAAGAGGTCAAAACTCCAGCAACACGTGCAGTATAACGAACAACTTTATTGTCATGCCGAAGCGTTTTGGCTTGTGACCTTCATCAGGGCCATCCTTTTTGTTTATTAAATCATTGATGTATCTTTTTTTGTTTACTTATTTTTACATTTGAATACATATTCACACAATACCTAATATATTTTAGCCATGTCAGAATTTTTCTCTCTCAAAAAATGATCATGAAATACTTCAAACTGACAACTATATCAAGATTTGTTGTAAATAAATATTTAGCTGACAAGACTAATTCACAACACATAGCTTACCAGATAACTTATCTTTATATTATTAATAAATTATGTTTTGTTATATCATTTGAACTATAAAATTAGCTATATATGCTTAAATACCAGCTTCAGGACAAAATTGGTCTTGATGGACACAATGCACACCCTTATTTTGAAGACGCGTTCACATCGTTCCCGGTATGACCCTTTCTGTGTCTGCTGTCACACAGAGCTGAGATTTCCTGGTGACAGCATGATTTTGCTGAGCTATTTATTTATTTAACAAGAAGTAGGCGGGACAGAGTGCACAGCCAGGAAACCCGGTGGCTTCCAGATTTTGGAGGATTTCACGCCAAATGAGATGCTGCCATGAGAGGCGGAAATCTCCCTCTTTTCACAAATCAAAGACCTAAATCAAAATAGAAAACTATAAAAAATAAAAATGACTTGCTTTAATCGCGGTCCAACTTATATTAAAATAATGAGAACCAATCTTATAATTGTAGTATACTTCTGTATACATATACTGAACATTTAGAAATAATGTATTTTAACTTATACAATTAAAAGCAGATATGGTACTGTTTACAGACCTCCAAAATAAAACGTAATTATTCATAATGTTGTTATTGTATCCTAATTTCAATACCCAAACAATATCATTATAAATGTCACATAATTATTTACAGCTGCATTGATTTTCTTAGTATCTCTTCAGAACTTTACTGTTTAAAAATGTTAAGGGGAAATTTAAGGTAATAGGTTCCCCCAGTACTGATTAAATACTCTTCTTCTTCTTTTTGCAGTAGTAGTGGTGGTAGTAGGTTCCAGGGCAAAATATTTTGTTGGGCCCCTACTGATTCTCCTCTGTCACTTATCGCATTCAAGTTTCTATCAGGTAAAAGCCACACAAAGACCAAGAAACCAACCATATGATGGTGTAGGCTTACTACATGACCTTTTTCTTCTGGGTCAATTAGTTTGAGGGATTTTGATTTAGCATAATTTTATTGAGGCATGTGCCCCACATGAGCATCTGTTCATCGATCCATTATCTATACGCGCTTATCCATGCAAAATTGCAAGGGGGCTGGACCCAATTCCAGCTGACAGTGGGCAAGAGAGTACACCCTGGATAGGTCACCAGTAAATCACAGGGCTGACACACAAAGACAAACAACCATTCAAACAAACACTCACATTCACACCTAAGGGCAATTTAGAGTTACCTATTAACCTATCAACCTGCATGTCTTTGGTCTGTCTGAGGAAACCCGAGCACCCAAAGAGAACCCACGCAGAAACAAGGAGAACATGCAAATTCTACACAGAAAGGCTTAGGACGACCCACATCCATCCATCCATCCATCGTCAACCGCTTATCCTGCGTACAGGGTTGCGGGGGGCTGGAGCCAATCCCAGTTTACAGGGAAAGGCGGGGTACACCCTGGACAGGTTGCCAGTCCATCACAGCCAAGATCCCACATGAGAATCTTAAATAAAATCCCTCCAAAAGACAGGGTCACACGATTAGGTAATTATTTAGGACCCGCCCTAGAAGATATTGTATTTAGTGCAAATTCTTAAACAATTTTGAAATTAATAAAATTACCTCCAATCAACTGAAAGACAGTGACACTGGAGTTATTGGTGTCCCTGGGGACTAGGGGCTTCAGGGCAATATCCTGCTTTGCCTGGCTGGTAGTCCAGCATGGGTAATTGTAGAAGTAGTAGAATATTTCAGCAGTGGAATGTAACAAAATGTATTTACTGAAGTACTGTGGTAGTACAATATACTGTACAGAGCTATACTTTGCTTTAGCATTTCATTTAATTTCATTCCTATTTTTTTTAATGTTTTCATTTAAGATTGCTTTTACTCCACTACATTTCAGGAGGGAATAATGAACATTTTCATGACAACTATTACTACTTTCCATATTCACATTTTTGCATACAAAACAAATAACGAGCTTGTACAATATGATGCATTGATAGAGATCAAAGGAGTATCAAGTATTTACCAGGGCCCCCTCCTCTATCAGGGGCTACAGTCTTAAAATGCTGTTGTAGCTTAGTCGGAAAATAAATAACAATAGGCTATCAAATAAAATAACTCTTACGTGGGCCAATCTGATTTTGCTTTTGATACTCTAAGTAGGCCTACATTTAGCTTATAATACCTCTACTTTTCCTTGAGTGAAAGTGTTGAATGCAGGACTTTTTCTTGGGGTATTTTTATAGTGTGGTATTGCTAATTTACATATGTAAGTAAGTAAGTAAACTTTATTTGTGCTTTAAAAAAACATTAACATACAAGAAAGAAATCACAGAAGATGAAGTGCCACATGAAGAAAGTGCACAACTACAGTACAATAATACAGTACAAGTACATCAGAATCAGCAGACCGTAAGAGTGAGGGCAGAGAATTCTATAATTTCGGTGCTATGGCCTCTAAAGCTGGAAGCTGGAAAATCGTCTTTGGTCTCACCAGACCTATAAAAACATCACTATAAAAAAAAATATATAGACATATAAAAACGTATAAAAACATCATATTACATCCATGCCGCACATCTCCACACATCTTAGTATAGGGTTAATGTAAAGTCGTCTATTTGAACTAGTGAGTAATCTTGCGGCAGCATTCTGGATTGTCTGCAGATGATCAAGGTCAGACTTAAGTGATGAGAATAGTGCTTACAATGATTAGGCATGTACAAGCATCTCTAATTCAGCAGTTGAAACTACAGATCTCAGTTTACTAATATTTCTTACTTAGAAAAAATAACAAGATCTGAACATTTATTCATAGAATGAATATATATATATATATATATATATATATATATAAATATAAATGTGTGTGTGTGTGTGTGTGTGTGTGTGTGTGTGTGTGTCATGTGATTTTTGATGTTGATGACGACGGATTTGGGCGGGTCTTGTCAATGTAGTCCACTTCCTGCTTCTCTGCCCTGGTTTCGCCTGATCAGCTGCATCAGCCCTTTATCCGACGAAAGACACAATGTCACATCAAACGGGAATTCAAGGTAGATGCGTTTCTTTGCTTCCAATAGCTCTTCTCAGATGTATTATGCTGTGCGAGTGTGAGATTCCCGGGAGAGCTTTAAGTAACTGCAACAATTCATTGCAGCGAGAAGCTAGCGTCAACTTAGCTAGCCTCTCCTAGCTAGCTGTGAGCTACCGTGATGTGTGTGATCAGCGGTGCCCTGCTTGGGCACTTTCAGGACTATGAAACATAATCCCCGAGTCTTTAGCCGGTTTATGACCAACCTAAATCACGGCCACTCTTTATTTTTTCACCACAGTACAAACGCACTGAAAGCTTTCGCTTCTCATCTGAAAGCTTACATCCTGTAACGTTAGTTTAGCCTTCTGAATGGATGGGCGACGCCTTCATTTAAATAAACTGCTGGCCTTGTAGACCTGTGTTTCCATAAATATGTGAATAGCACTGGCATTACCTGCACTGTGTTATTATAAAATGGACTTCAGCAGGGCGTGACGTCCTGGTATTTATGGCAGCAGCACCGCAGAATTGCTTACAGGGTGTTATGTGGTAAAACAACGTGCAAATTAGGCGAGTTTAATAATAGACAGGGAAAGTGGCGATTGTAAACGTCTCTACTAACGCCACTAACATTCAACTACAGTTTTTTTTATATAAATGATCTTAAATCCCCCCAGTCAAAATTAGTCAGGTTACTCTATAGCAGACTAAAGTTTTTAAATCCTTCCAAAACTCTTAAGATTATGCTTCAGTTTATATACAATGTCTATATCTGACAAGACTAGACCTGCAGAGAAAAGTCACAGTCAATCCTAGTGCTTAAGTAGTGCTGATAAAAAACCCTGTGCAAGTTAAAAAAAAAAAGAAAAGAAAAGCATATTGGTATTTAACCATTTGCCTTCCTGTCTGTGTGATAGGAAGCCGTTTTTAAATGTCTGTAGTTCTGCCTTCCAGCATGATTAATCTTATCTAAAAGTGTTACAATGGAACACTCACTGCAACTAAAATCATTAAGAATGAATACAAATTGGAATCTTGCTTTATTGGGTTTGGGGTCAAAGGTGGTCAGCCTTCAGTCACATCTATACAACTGAAGCATTCCTAAGTAAAACCCAACAATCTTCTGTTTACCGTAACAAATTATAGAAAATAGTATCCAGCAGTGGGTTCAATAGTTTTTTTTTTTTAGCTGCTGCTTGTTGTTTCTGCTTAATTCAAGTTTAAATGCAGCATCTAAGGGATACTTGATACTGGGCAATATGTTAAAAACTGCTAATTAGAAGATAGTGGTATGTTCTTTGTACAATGTCTAACATTTTGTTGTTTTCACAGGTTATTAAGCTATTACATGGAAACTTAAAATCCAGGGCTCAAAGTGGAACATTAGCAAGAGTGTGTTGTTGTCATGCAAGCATTAGGGGTCTGACCCCTTCTCTGTCTTTTCTCAGCGGGTAATGATGTGAAGGATATCTTTGCCAATGCCAGGGGAGGAGACCACTATCGAGTCTTAAAGATCGTCATTGAGGATGGTAAGCAGAGTCCCGGAGTTTGTTTACAGCTTACTCTGCCAAGAACACTCTTAACACATACTTCTACTGAAACTTCTGCTAAGGCTGAAATTAGAATAGCAACATGACTAACAAATTCAAGCATTGCTGACATTTTTGTTGCACACATCTGCTTTCCAGAGCAGCTGAGTCTGGGTGCCACCAAGAAAGCATCAAAGAAGTGGGACCAGGAGTATGATTCCTTGGTGCTGCCACTCCTCCAGGATGACGTGCCCTGCTATATTCTGTACCGGCTGGATTCAACTAACAACCAGGGCTACGAGTGGATCTTCTTGGCCTGGTCACCGGACCAGTCTGCTGTAAGAAAACCAAGCCAAGACTGGCTGTAATGAATAGCTTTTCTTTCCTTGCCTTTTATGCTTTGAGTATCAGATGGGCGGGGTTACCATAACAATGCAGACGTTTTTTGAATGCTTGTTTAAAAACTGGATGAATGTGAACAAAAGTGCATTCATTACTTACAAACATACCCCTTTATATCTTGTAGTACTTTACAAATAACCTGGCACTTAGTCTAAACCTTCCATATCTGACTTAAAATGTACCCTCTTAGTGCCTTTAGGTGATGTAAGTGTGTCTTGCTGTGTTGTATCCCTGTTATGCAAATGACTGTTTTGCATTTGTCGTCCTCCTGACTCGAACATTGTCCCCTAATGGTATTGTCATTTGGTTCGACTGAAAGTTGATGAACCACTTGCTTAACATTCCTGCCCTCTAGCTCAAAGCAGAGGGCTTCAGGTTGAGACTTGTCCGGCAGCTTCAAAATCATTTCACAACCAGTGCATGCTGTTGCCTTAAAATGATCGGTCAAGTGTGTTTTCATAAATTCTTGTTAAGAGGAAAGTGAGATCCAATTTTGGATTAGGCATCAAGGCAACTTTAATGTCTAGCATAAAATCGCAAATTAGTTTCACGGGACGTTTAGAGGTACCCTGTGGTGTTTTTGACCACTAGTAGCAATAAGCAGCAATGTTTTTGGATTTGGTTCTCCTTTTTGCTTGCCCTTCATTCAATCTACAGGTGGCGTTAACGCTATGAAACGTAACAATGTACCAACAAATGCAGGGATGAAGAAGATTGCTAGCATGTAAACATGGATGTAAACAACGCAGGTTTCAAAATGATTTTAAAAATTGGCTTTGCGAATGTCTTATTAAGAAGGAAGTGCATACACTCAATGCATTTCAATGAAGTGACACTAAATGTATACTGCAAGTTTGTTTGTTTACAAGGAAACTCTCCAGGGCACTTTTTATCAATGAAGTGTTTTTAAGAATAGAAGCAATCATCCAACACAGTTGCAATTATGTTGTCCCATATTATTCTGTATTATTTCTATAAGATTTCTATATGAAACACTCACAGCAGACCAAAAAGAAAGAAAAGATAGATAAATACAATTCCAGGTCAGAAGCTGCCAGATTCTTACCCATCTTTACAAGCCACCATGTAACAAACAAAAAACTCCAACTTTTCCTCATATTCTCAACAGGTGCGACATAAAATGTTATATGCTGCTACCAGAGCCACAATCAAGAAAGAGTTTGGAGGTGGCCACATCAAGGATGAGATTTTCGCTACAACAAAGGTTCGTACGACAACAGAAACACAGTGACGTGAAAAGCTATTTCATGCACTCAAGCTTAAGTCATAACCTTAAACAAGTTAAGCTTCAATCTTATATGTTTATGGCAACTTATAAGAGCAATGCTGTATAAGTAAGTGTCTATTTAGCTGTATGATGTGTGATTGTGCTATTTTTTGTCCCACCAGGATGATTTGAATCTCAGTGGATACAGGAAATACCTGACCTCGCAGGCTGCTCCCCTTCCCCTCACTGCTGCAGAGGAGGAACTGAGACGGATTAAATTAAATGAGGTGCAAACACACACACACACACACACACACACACACACACACACACACACACACACACACACACACACACACACACACACAAGCAAACAAACATACAAGCAAGTCATTCAAATTTCATTTCTTGGTCAACATTTCCATTTGAGGTCAATTTAGAGGAAACTTCACTGCGCTTGTGTACATAGATGCCTGTTGACAAGTTGTATGGCTTGAGTCTATTCTGAAGGCCTGTTGTCTGTTTCAGTTCTGAAAAGTTGTGGCACTACGTCATTCTTAACACTTCAGTGGGAGAATGTTAACTTACCTCAGCCCCACATTAGTATTCCTCCTAATCACATCTCCTGTGTGTGAGATTTAATTTGTCCTATAAACATTGTAGAGTATCAATGAAGGCCAGCTATGCATCCTTCCAAAACAGCGCAAGGTCAGCAGCAAGTGTGCATATGCTTGCCCGGCATTATCAACACGGTGCAAAGATGCTGATGCATTAAAACAGCAGGATGTTGGCAGAAATGGATCTATTAGGCTTGCACAGCTCACACCCATAGCTTCATGAAAAATATTGTTTACAGTCATAAACCCCATTCAGCTTGAGCAACAAAGTGGTTAAAAAAAGAGCTCTTTGTCTCTTTAGTGTTCTGATCTATTATTTCCATGTTGAGAGAGCTACATGCAAATGCCCTGTGGCTTTGAATACTCGGCAGTGATTCTGCATGGAGCACAGGTGAGCTGTATCATTGTGCTTTGCCTTTGTTGTTTGCAGTGATTAGATGAAGAAATACTGTAATGTGATATCCTTTGCACACTGATTATGACGCCAGCAATGTTTACACTGCTGATGAAGAGGGCTTTAGGGCTGTGTAAGATAGACTCCACCAGGCAGAAAGTATAAAAAGCAGCATGTGAGGTTTCACTTTTCAGACTTTGCTTCAGACTGTTCCTATAAATTTACCCAAATGAGCCTTTCTTCTTTTTAGAAAACCAGCCTATTCTAATTGCTGCTCTCCCCGTCTGCCACATCAACAAGAACTGTCTTTCTTACCATATATGGAAGTGCTTTGAGTAGCGCAGTCCCTCTTCAAAGTATGGTCAATTAAAAGCAGCAGTGCAAATGGGAAGTGAGGTTTGTGCTTGTCCCACTTGACCAGCTGTTGAAGGAAGATAATATATCATTAATCTGTACCGCCTAGATGGAAAAGAGGCTTTGAAATATTTATCATTGCTGTGCCTTGGAGACTGCCTGCCTTTTACTAAGCAGATGGATAAAAGACTCGCAATCCTTTTTGGTATGCGAGGTAGCTACACCGGAGGCTCAATCATGTTTGCACGGCATTTCATTTTATGGGTTACAGGGCTCTAAAAATAGATGCAATCCATCAGTGTAATCCCTCCAGCATTTCCATTTTTCTGTGCGATTTCCTGGAGGCACCTTGTCGCTTCCGTTACAAGCATCTCATTTGTAATTATCATGCTCCCGCATTCAAGCTGCTTGCTGCACTTGTAAACCTATTTTACTTTCTGATGACTAATATGAAGAATATTTATTCTATTTCACTTACCCACAAGTCGTTATGACTCATATCAGTAGAAACCTGTTCATGCTTCTGGCAGAACATTGACTTGTCCCCCTCATATGATGGCATTTAAAGACCAGAGCTGAATTTAAGACTAAATTTGTTCGACCCATGGCTTACAATAGTCAGCATGATGACATACTGTCACCGGCATGTCAACATAATGTGGTCGTGTGTGTGTGTGTGTGTGTGTGGACACATTTTTTTAAACAGTAACAAAACCACATACTTGCTGGACAGCAAAGGTTCTCCTTGTAAATTTAGCAATTTTATTTGAGCATCTTTCTGCATAAATGTGACTGTTAATAAAGAACTGACTTTCTTGAATGTACCTATATGAACAATTATGTGTTATATGAAGGCTAATGAAATATATGCTAAATAATGCACCGATCAGCCAAAGGAATGACCTCATTACTAAGAATGTTTTGTTGTGTGTGCAGGTGCAGACGGACATCAGTGTAGATACCAAGCAGCAGACTCTGCAGGGAGTGGCCTTCCCTATTCACAAAGACGCCATTGCAGCTCTTGAACGTTATAGGGACAAAAAAATCAACTACGTACAACTGGTGAGTCCTTAAGAACCAAAGCATCAGTGAATAGGTGACATTACATTTATTCATTTAGCTGACGCTTTTATCCAAAGCGACTTACAATTGCTATACATGTCAGAGGTCACACGCCTCTGGAGCAACTAGGGGTTAAGTGTCTTGCTCAGGGACACAATGGTGAATGGGTCACAGTGGGGGATTGAACCTGGGTCTCTCACACCAAAGGCATGCGTCTTATCCATTGCGCCATCACCCGACCTTTGCTAGATCGATAATTTGAATAAATTAATTCTCTCTCTTTCATTATGTATTGTTAGAGATGTTTTTGGTCAGGAATTGTTTGCAGACTGACACAATGAATTACTTATTTTGCCCCAAAAAGCCTTTGTTCTTCTCATTGAAATTCAAAGGGCTCATGTCACAAGATCAGATCAGTGCAAAGTACAAAGGAATAATTGTGACATTGTTGCTGCTCTGTCTCGAATTCCCTTTTTGTTTGTTGTCCTAAAAGCTTCTGAAGAAAGCGGTTTCGTTCTGTTCATCCATTTAAGGTTTCCTCCTGACACCAGCAACGATTGAGTAAATGTTTCACTCAAGAAACCCCTGAGATGGAGGGGAGACAGTTTGTTATTCACTGCCCCCCTACCCAGATTGTCTTAATTGGTCAGGAGCGTTCGCCACCAACTTCGAGAGTAACTTTTAATTTCTTTGTCAACAGCAAGTAGATGCCGAACAGGAGCTGATTCGGTTGTGCAGCACTGAACCAACAGAGGTGAAAGACCTGCCAATGAGAATCCCGAAAGATTCTGCACGTTACCACTTCTTCCTCTACAAACATTCCCACGAAGGCGACTACTTAGAGTCCACAGGTGAATAGATTCTCACAATTAATTTTGAACAGTTGACATACACACACACAGCCCTATTATTTCTATGCAGCTACATTTTTTATGTTTTATGTTGGTACTTTCTCTACTCCTCTCATTTTGTAATTTTTATTTGCAGTCTTCATTTATTCTATGCCCGGGTACAATTGTGGCATCCGAGAGAGGATGCTGTATTCCAGCTGCAAAAATCCCTTGGTTGACATGGTGGAAAACAATCTCCAGATTGAGATTGAGAGAAAGGTAAGAAAACTACCTATCATGATAAAAGACGATGATAAAAGAAGAAATCTTGGTCATTTTTGTCACAAAACTTTAAGCCTCTGAAAACTGTTTTTCAAATCAGTATTTCTCCAAAATACTATTCATGACTAAATAAGCAACAAAGTTCAGTGGAACCATCATCATGTGTCATTTATTAGGAGCATTTATCACACCTCAAAACTCCGTTAGTCTGCTTTTTAAGAGCTGGTGGTTTGATCTAGGGCTACAACAGTCAGTAGCTGTGGGAAATGATGATAGGCATTTATTACAGTATTTTCTGTCATTGTATAAACAAAATGATTATTTGATTAATCGAGACCATAATCGGCAGATTCATCGACAATGAAAATAATTGTTAGTTGCAGCCCTATTTTGATGAGATTTGATTCACTGAGAGGTGTCTTCACATTTTGATTCAGATGTTTCGTAATGTAATGTATTTATGGATTATGGACGGATAGTTTATTTAATCCATCACTTATTTCGAAATGAGCCCAGTTCAAACCAGTGAGAAAGACACAAGAGCAAAATCTGTAACGTGAAATAACCAAAAACTTTACAACTGTTTGAAGTTGACTGAGAAAATAGTTTTCGAGTCTTTAAGGGAATGAAAATTAGTATAGTGTGTAGTATGGGTCATACAGAGTTTAAAAATAATATTTGTAACAGATGGACATCAAAAAAGGTAGATCCTTATTTACTTAAAAAAACATATATTATTCTGGTGTGAGTGAAGTGGACTCTACAGTCCATCCGCTCATCATTTTTTTTCTGTTTCCCAGTTGGAGATTGATAATGGGGATGATCTGACCAGTGATTTCCTGTACGAGGAGGTGCATCCCAAGCAGCATGCACACAAGCAGGCCTTTGCCAAGCCCAAAGGCCCGGCTGGGAAGAAAGGTGGCCGCCGCATCACCCGGCCACCCACAGACAAAGAGGAAGAAGATTGAACCAACCTCAGCACCCGGCCACCACCTCCACCCCGAGCACGTTCCATAGTGGAACATTGCCGTGATGGGGGAAATCATATTTGACACGCTTGTTTAAAAGAATAAGTCAACAACTTCAAATTCTCACAAAGTTCACCAGAGACCCAACTATGCACGCCAAGGACAACTGAGCAATGACACACTTCAGAATTTCCATTTGTAGCTTGCCAAATGGAAGCATATTCATGTATGTTAGTAGTCACAAAAATTAATTTACAATGATTCAAAAAGGCTCAAAGACAAACTTGAGGTTTTTACATTTATGCCAACTCTGAGACTTACATAAATGTTAGCGCGACTAATGTGAACTTATGCCAATATGATGAAATTCCCCCATTTTGAGTTCACGTGCTCTAATTCCTAACTTGCATTCCTTAAGTCTGTGTCAATTAATGTTTTTGTGTCTAATGTGTTGAATATATGTCTTCTACTGTTTGCACAAAAGGTGCTCCAAAGCAGAAAAGATATGGTTATTCCACTTGTGTCTATTGATTGATTTTAACAGTGCATTTTATATTGGAAAATTGACTTCTGTTTTGATATAACTGTGGTTTACATGAAAAATCATCTGCTGAGAAACTTATTTTTCTATGCAAGTGCTGTAAATGTACATATTGTAGCTGTGTGATGCTCTATGATTAAGAAACAGTCTGGTCTTTTTCTGGTGATTGTTAGTGTCAGTGAGGATCACAGTGGAAAGAACAGGGGCTTCCAGAAATATTACGTCAATACATCCCATATTTCACAAAGAGGAAGCTAGTCAAACTTTGCTGGTTCCTGTACAAGAAGCAACCAGATAGGAAAGGGAATTGTATAAGTACCTTGGTTAAAATGTTGCCACATCCACTGGTCTGCTGATTAATATTAGACAAACTACTAAGCTCACCTCATGTTTGAAGGGAAAATCCCTTTATATTCATACAGTGTCATTATAATAGAAAAAAGAAATCATGGTCATGGTCTTATTTGTTTTCTTACAAATCTTTCTTTTAGAAGAGGAAAAATAAAAATATTTAAATCATACATTTGTTTGTCTGTTTCATTCATTTTATTCCTTCGACTGTCTTCACAATACATACGTAATAGAAACACTGGCGAGTCCAATTGTTTTCAGCTTTTTAAAAAGATATTAAGCCATCAGAATGTCTCACATAACAGCCTCACAAAATGCTTAATGCTATTACAACATGCGGCCGCATGTTTGTAACAGTTACACAACTATAAAAACTAAGCTGCATGCTTCTTCCAAAAAATATAGTAAATCCTTTTAAATAAATAAAAATAATTGCAGCTTTTTATTACAATAAACTTTTGTCAGTCAAAGTCAACAAGCAACATTCATTTCTCTGTTGAAAAGGACATGAATTTGTCAGTGTGTGCACTTTGACTGGAGCAGGTTCAGAAATCTTGTATCTTCTCTTGGATGCTACACTTCACTCCTGTGCCTCCAACTCCAGCGAGATGCTTTTGACAACTCCTTTAAGCTCCAACAAGACCTGTTGCGATATATGTTATTAACTAAAACAGTCTACAAATCAAAATACAGGAATTGTTGTATTTTATTGTTTACACACAGTTTGACATTACATCAGACAACAGGGAAACTTGTGATCTAATTGAGGCTTCAGCAAATCCCATGCGATTTTCATTCTTCTCAAATTGGCCACTTTTTGATTCCCTTGAAAGTTTTACAGTTCTTTGTGACCTGACCTCGGCACGGTCAGTGAAGCCTTGTCAACAATCTACTTCTTTCACTTCATTGATAAATGGTAGAAACAATATAGCATAACTTTTTTGCAGGTAAAATGTCTTGCTTTATTGTCAAATTAAGACACCGGAGTACAGCCTCAGTTATGTATTTCTTTTATAAACAAAAAATTTAAGAGATTTCACCGGTGCACCAAATCTACAGCTGAAAATGGTCCCAAACAAACATTTTTAACCATCTTCTGTATTATATGGGCTTGGGGCTGAGAGCCACAGACATGCTGGGGAAGTCAGAAAGTATTACATAGTATATAAGACATCGTTGTGTTTGGTTGTTTCATGGGATTTGTTGGGGCTTCCTTCACCAGTGCTCCTGGAGCTGATCATACAGGTATTTCACTCAAGGTGACACACAGAACGTAGTGCAGACGCTAACACAGTAGCTTAAACTATACATTTTAATATCTGCCTTTCCTCACTGTACCTGTTTGATGACTGGCCGTCTGTTTTTCCTCTCGTGGAGGCAGTTACAGGCCAAAGAGTAGACACTCTCCGCATGGCTCAGCTCCCAGTCTCCCATCTTTTTGTCCAGGAAGTCTTCAAAAGTCAGCTCCTCGTCTTCATCATCTATATCATACCTCACCTCCATCTGGGAGAGTGGGGGAGGTAAAATCCCACTACAGGTGACTCAAGGCAATGATACACTAGACAAAAAATTTTGCTTTGTTTTCAAGTTAGCATTATTGATTTTATCAAAATTATAAAAATGGATGTGTATTACCGTCTGAACAAAAGCTGCTCAGCATATAATCAGCCCAGATGAAACTGGCTCATATTCTTTCAATTACTGTTTAATGTCTGTTGACCGACAACTAATTAAATGCAAAGGCTTTAATAAGCTGTAATCGTAGTAACTGTAGCTTGACAGATCCACAGTGAAAGCCTGTTTTGTGCCACTTACCAAGAACTGTGGCTCGCGGTTTTCATCGGCTGGCGGGAGTCCAGACAATAATTCTAACAACACCTGTAGATGGCAGAAAGATGGGGTTAATCACATGACTCTGGAAGACAGAAAACCTTTATTACCTTACCATGTGCCAGGAAGCTTCACAGACACTGTAGTGTTTCCACAGCTGTCCTATTAAGACATATAAGCTTTATATACTGCGATATATGGAAGGTCAGGCAGCTTTATACCGTGCTGATCCCATAAATCATTCAACCAGTGTCATTCAATGGCTAAAATGTTTGACATTTATGAGTTCTATTTTCACAAATGGGAAGAAATGTATACTATAATGTTTATGCCCTCCAACTATGGATGTGTCAGTAGTTTAAGAGGACCTTGCACTCAAGTAAACTGCTGAGTTGTGTTCAATAGTTTACATTACCGTTGCAGTTTCTCCTTTCCTGCCGTGATATCCCTATCTGTGTGTGCATCTCTGGGTGCATGTGTGTGTCTGCAAAATGCTTACCACTCCAAAGCTAAAGACATCAGATCTTGGCGTGATCTCTCCTCTTAGCGCCTCAGGTGCCATGTATGCACGGGTACCTACAATCCTATCCGTCATCATGGTTGTCGATGTCCTCTTGGCTGATGCTCTCGTCAGTCCAAAGTCTGAGATCTTTGCCACTAAATTTTCATCTAACAGAATATTTGCACTAACAAGACAAAAAAAAGATTATGAGCACAATGAGCTGTGAAACATCAAATTCAGATCTTTCTACTCTTGTAAAAGAAATAGTTCCACATTTTGGGAAATCTGATTGATACCACTCTCATATCTCTTTGTTAAATCTACAGAGAGTTAGCTTAATTTTAAGACTGAAAATGGGGGAAAACAGCTATCCTGGTTCTGCCTGAAGGTAACAAAATACATGAAGTGTAATTGGGTTCTAAGAGCGGTATCAATGTTTCATCTAACTCTCAGAAAGAAAGTCCCAATTTCCCAAAACGCTGAACTATTTCTTTAAGAAAAGATCATTTAAAGGGCACTGCTAATGAGGAAAGACATAACTTTATGTACCTTTTGACATCTCTGTGGACGTGATGGTTGCTGTGCAGATACTCCAAACCTCTTGCTGTCCCTTCAGCTATCAAGCATCTCTGTTGCCAGGACAGTGGAGGACTTCCATCCTAAAAGGACAAAAGTTCTGTATGAAATTAAGTTCTGTATGAAAAAGGGACAAAGTACTAGAAGGCAGAGTGTGTAGTATAGACAGTGCTTACCAAGCAAGCTATTCGGTCTAGCAAGGAACCATTGGCCATAAAGGCATACACCAAACATGGGTGCTGTCCATCACAACAAAATCCAACCATGTCAACCAAGTTCTCATGTTTCAACCTGTGGAACAAATATATTTTCAAATATATGAATCATTATGTTAACCTACGTATGCTGGGCTTAAAGAAATTGTTGGACATTTTGGGAAATACGCTCATTCACTTTTTTTACTGAGAAGATTGAAACCACTCACATGTCTGTAAGCTTAGTTTAGCATAAAGACTGGAAATAATACGGGTAACCTAAAGTTAACAAAATCTGCTCACCAGCATCTCTGAAGTTGCATGTTATACCTAATTTGTTTAATCTGTACAAAAAACAAACCTTAGCTGTGCTAGTAGGCAGAGGAAAAGCTAGCCGTTTGCCCCTGTAGTTTTGGTAAACAACAGCCATAATTGGCCACAAGTGAAATGCTGAATGGTACAACATTGTGGTTAAGGTAAGGGTTACAAAATCAGCGAACCAACTTAGTAATGTCAGTTACACAGCAATATCTATAATATTAGCCACCACAGGCTGCTGGTCATACTAGACCAAGTAAGGCTGTAGCAGTAAAAGGGCGCATTTTACTGATTATGAATTCAACTATTCATCTGTACGAGGACATATGTTTTGTTTCAAAAGTTACAGTCACTTGAAACAGACTTTTAACAGACAAATTGGTGTTTTTTTCTCAAAATCTCAAACTAATCTCGAATTAATACGTATAGATTCCTCTGTGACGTTGACAATTTAATTTCAATGTACATCCCTCTAACGCTTCATTGTTTATGGCAATGTTATCAGTAAAATAACCTGCCAATTGCACAAAAGATAAGCTACAATGACATTTACATTTACTGACTGACCAAGATCTGTAACAACCATTTACATTTATTTCACAAGTTTGATTAAGATACCCACTTGAGAAACAGCTTGTCTGCTCTAGCTAATAAAATGTAAAGGCTGTGAGATGTCTGCGAGTCACTCAAAAGCAAACAGACAAGGATATAGACAGAAGACAAAACATACACTTTCAGAGTTTGGATCTCTTGGCTGAACTGAACTCGCAGCTCGTCCAGGGAGACATCCTCCATCTAAGTGAGTAAATATTTTGCGTTAGTAATTTAGAAGGTCTTCAAAAGTAAGATATGGGCACTAAAATACTTTCACTTACTGGATTGAGCTTTTTCACTGCAACAGGTTTGTCATTCAAGAGACCTTTGTATACAGTGCCAAAGCCTCCCTCTCCGAGCCTGCTGCCGCCGCCCGATATCGGACGGTCATCAAAGTTGCCTGTAATCTGCAAGAGCTCATTGTACAAGAAACTGGAAAAACCTAATGAGGCACACACAGAAAAGGGTCATTAACCTTTCTGGTTAAGGCCCCATTGCTGCCACCTGTGGGTCAATGTTATACATTTACTAAAGTAGAATTCTGAGTAATTCTAGTATTTCCAATATACTTTATATATGTATAATATTGTACGTTTTACTTCTGAACATTTATTTGGCAGCAATAATTATAGGTTACTTTGCAGATTAACATTTTACACATAGAATAGTAGTAGTTTATAAAATATGATAGATTGCTGCAAATTCCACTAACAATATATGAAGTATTGAAAATTCGCTTCACCTCCACCAGCAACATCAAATGACTACCCACATTAATGCAACCACACTAATAATTGTGTGGCCACATTGGGTCATTTTTCTGCATAATAAGTACTTTTACTTTTGATACTTTAAAGTACATTTTGCTAAGTACTTGCACACATTTGACTTGTATTGGAGTAGTTTTACATTGTTGCAATGCAGATTTTACTGGAGTAAAATATCTGAATGCTTCTTCTTCCACCACTATTTATTTAGAATTAGTTTCAACCCCTAATCCCACACAAAAGAGATATGATATTTCAATTAAAGTCAAAACAAGCACACAATGTTATTGAACCTGATGTTGCGGTTTTCCACTGTCAGTAACTTCACAACCTCCTCTCATGTACAGATCACCATAAAGGACAATATGCATAAAAAAATATTGTATTTATACCAGCCAGTGTCAACATAATCGGCTTAAAATGTGGATTTACTGTGCCCTCACCTGTGTGGCCGGGTTGACTGCTCTCCAGTAGAATGTGTGGTTGCAGAACAGAGCTGACAGATGGTGGCTGTGTCTCTGCCTCTTCCAGTAGTCTAGTTGGAAGGGCACTGTATGTTTCTACTGCTGGAGAGGCCTGCTGTGTCACTGCTGAGATGGCCTCTTCCACTTTGTGTTGACAAAAGATAAGACAGAGAAATAAACAGTTTATATGTAAATGAAACTGTCCCTGACAAAAAATGCAATAAAACTAAAACTATTTAAAAATTCATTAAAATTGACCATGGAACATGTTGAATGTGTCACATTTTCTGACCAAAATGAAAAAGATGGGACATTTGAAAACACTTTTGATGTGGAGGATGTAACCTACTATTGGTGTTACTTTTAAGAATTTTTAGCCAAGGTTATACGCCTATTATATAGTCAATAGTTATTATAATGCTTCAGAAAAAAAATCATACCAGGTAGCAGAACACTAGCAGCAGCTAGTAACTTGTGACTCTTCAAAATGTCCACAAGTTCACCCACTGTACTGTTGGTGGTCCCCCAGTCAGCCAGCAGCTCCACTGTGGGACTTTTACCCTGTGCAACAAGGCCTTCAAATCTCCTGATTGATAGATAGATAGATAGATAGATAGATAGATAGATAGATAGATAGATAGTGTGTGTGCAAGCATTCTTAAAACAATAAACAGTAAATAACGTTACATCAGCTTGTCTGCCATGTCACCAGCTTTCATCACCTACCTCACATGATGCTGAGAGTACCTATACTCCCCACTCGGCTGCCGTATCGACGCAATAACATCTTTCCACCTGTCTTGAGGATCCAAAAAATCGGACACTTTGCGAAGTAAACTATAACTGAGGTTGCGAATGTAAGTACCGGAAGTTACTGACTTATTCATTCTACCAGAAAAAGCTAACACAACCTGAGTTTTGGTTATACTGACATGATGTACAACAACCAGAGCCGTTACGGGGGTTTATTGTCCTCCGTTGAGTGCACCCGTAAAAGCAGACCATTAGCAAACTGATACTTTACTTACAGTTCAGTAAAATGTGACTTTCCGATATTGTGCAACTTCCCCAAACGTAACACAGCAGGCATATCCCACTAAAAGTCTCCACCTTCAATGCGGAAATACAAGCAGGGACAATAGAAAAGGTACTGTGCACCATCCGGAGGTCGGTGAGATCCACTGTTTTTAATGTATTTATTTATTTATTTGTACTTAGGCACTAATAAGCAGGCAGAAAAACAGAAATGGAGACAGATATCCTGTGCTTACCTAAATGCTTGTTGTATAACAGTGCCCTCTAGTGGACAATAAGGAGAATACGCTTAAGTTTGAGTGAGAATATATGATTTTCAATGACGACGATGATGTACAGGGATTACTTTTAACAGGAAAATGCCAGTCTATAACAAAAATCATATGACACAGAAGGGCCACCATACCACATGTGCTTCACTGTCTGTGTGACTGTCATCTCTATTTTTGGTTCAGCATACCAGCAGAAGTCAGGGAAGTATTGTGATATTATACCTTAGTAAAAGAAGCATTATCCCACTGTAGAAATAGGCTACTCTTTTACAAGAAAGTCCTGCATTCAAAATTAAGTAAAACAATGAAAAGTAAAAGTACTCGCTGAGGAATGACCCCTTTGAGGGCATTAATTATTATATATTTTACATGATTGAATTATCAATATTGATGAATACATATGAATACAACTGTGTTATTCTCTGTACTGTCAGTGTAACGTTAGAGCAATAGCAAGTTCCAGTCAGGTGTTATTCTGCCTTTTTTTGTGGATTGTGCATTTTAATTGTGTTGCTGTTAGTCTCTCTCTTGCTCACCTTTTCTCTTTCTGCTGGCAGTACCTGATTTGTTTTTATCCCCATGGATGTGGATGTATGCATGGTATTGCTAGCTGAACAGGAGCAGGTAAGAACTAGCCAACACTGTATGTTTACTTACTGAGCAGGTTAGCTGGTTCAGCTAAAACCACTGGCCATGCTGACAAAGTACACCAAACACATCACAGGAGAAAAACCTCTGAGACATATCCTCCTCTTTCAAAACTTCAAGCTGCATGAAACAAACAACCCCATCAAACCCAACCTGTGTCAATCACCATTGGCAAATTTGGAACCATTTGACCTCAAGGGCGTGAATTGTCCTTTTTCTTTGTCTATTAGCAATACATGATCTGTTTATAGAGTGTTAGTAGCTATATACACTGTGTTTGTTGAATTGTGATCAGTTCCATGTGGACTGGATGGCCTGGCTGTACAGCTGGATGGGTGGGGGATTATTTGCAAGGTGTGTGTGTCTTTGTACGAAAAACATCATACTTTAAAACTAAGCATTTTATTTTAGTGAAATTAAAACCAAGTAGACACATGAAACAAGACTAAGTCTGCAGCCACGCCAGCGGCTCTGTGAGACTGTACTTGTTAATGTTTGCTTGCTAACATGCTCATGACAATGCAATGACAATGCTAACATGCTGATGTTTAGCAAGTATAATGTTTGCCATGTTCACCATCTTAGTTTAGCACTATACTCAAAGTCTAGCTGAGGCTGATGGGAATGTCATTAGTTTTGCAGGTAATTGGGTATGAACTAAATTGAAATGTTGAAGACGTTGCAAGAAAGTGACTCACCAAAGCTAGTATGATTTATCCTAAAGAGGACATGAATGTCTTTTTCAAATTTCATGACAATCTAATAGTTGTTGAGATTATTTCAGCCAGGACCAAAGTGGTGGATCGACTGTCATGGTTAAAAAAGCAAGCATGGTTAAAAAATGTGTGCACAAAACAGATGGAAATAAAATTAAAATAATTTTCTTTTCTTTTTGAGTTGCTGTTGTGCTGGTGATGGTCTACCTTCCTTTTTGGATGAAGGTGCGATATTTGATGACATCTAGCTCTTGTTCCTATGAAGGTTGAATGCACTTATTGTAAGTCATTTTGGACAAAAGTGTCTGCCAAATTAATGTAATATATCAACAAACTACAAAAACATGTAAATACTGATATAAAAACTCAGCTTCAGGTTCAGTCATCTGGAAACTATGTGAAGCTACACATGGAGGGAAACAGAATTACAAAATTTAATTGAAAACCGATGACTTTAAAAAAAAAATTGGCATGTGTGATTGTTTTATGGCAGGCCGTATGAGGTTTCTGGAAACACTGACCCAAAGCATATGGACGTCTCTAATACAGCAGCAACAAACACGCAAAAACAATTTTTTTCCTGTCACATTTGATTTAGAGGAAAGTTATGATTATTCAACATTATTCACGAAATGATCTAAGCCGAGAGTCCACTGTCACAAGCAGGCCGGTTTATTATGTTGTAAGGCTAGGTGGGTGACACCAAGCATGAGAATAAAATCTCGTAATACTTTAGTGAGTCAGACACCCCCCCCCCCCCCCCATGGACTTTTTATATCTTCTGACAATGCATGCACATGGTCTAAATTAAATGAAAAGGAGACTTCACCACATGTGTAAACAAACTGCAATTAAGTTATTTTGTATGGTACAGCATAATGAGAGCCATTACTGCAATTGTGGTGGCCAAGAGTGTGTATCCTCTTTATTTCTGATATTTGATACAGGCTTCCACAAACACATAATCCTGAATTTATGAGCTTTTTGGATGCTCATCAGTGGTTGTTTGTTGTGAAACATGTTTTTTTGTGTGTGTATTTATGGGGGTGCATTTGATCATTGTAAAATTATGTGTAATTGTAGGTGTGAGTGCATTTGTGTGTATCTGTGTGACTTCATGAAAGGGACTGTGTGTATCTGCCCCTCTGTTCTAGTATGTGGCTAATTTTTTATGTGGCTTTATTTGTGTGTGTGTGTGTGTGCATCGGGGTATAAACACAAGCCAGAGGGGGTGAGCAGTTGGGTGTAATATTTGCAATGTAAAGAAATTGCCTGCTGCCTGATGGACCTTCAAGGGAGCCTCACATTTGACAGTAACCTACAACCACAAGCCTCCAAGCTCTCAGATTAATGCTGTGTATGTGTGTGTGTGTGTATGTGTGTCATTGCATCTGCTGGTGTGCCAGACTCTGGGCTCTCCTGTAGAGCTGGGAGATGGAGTGAGCTGATGTGGATGAGCGAGGGAGGAGAGAGTGTGTGTGAGTACAGCAGAAGAGCAAGGGAGAGAGAGTGACAGTGAAGAAAGAAAAGGGAAACCAAACAGAAGACACGGAGGAGAGGGCACACAATAACTGAGAGAGGAGGATAGAAGAAAGATCAGACAGTGAAGGAAGAAAGGAAGGAAGGTTGCAAGGGAGAGTAGAAAGGGAGCTCCCCCGCCGTTTGGGAACAAGGGCAGAGGCGGGAGAAGTGCCAGAGTGGCTTAAATCACCAGAGAGAAACTCTGCAGGTGGAGGACGTGATCAGAGGAAGTCATATGATGTCCAGGAAACCTCCACGGGAAATAGATGAGATGAGAGCTGGTACTAGAAGAAAAGCAGGGAAGCTTGGGAGGCTGTTAGCCCCAGTATGCGCCTCTCACCTATTATAATTTACATTTGTGTCAGTCTGTCAGTCGTTCAAAAACTCATTTAACACTTAATAAAAATATTAATTTTGCTGCACAATAGAAACATGTTTTAATGTTGAGACTGTTTCTTAATACAAACTAAGATGGTTGCAACATATTCCATACTCAATGTACAGTATATAAAACAAGAAAAATATGTGTAATTATGTGCAGCTTTGAGTAAGATTTGATATTTTTTGCCATTTGGAGACCCTTGAGTTACAGTGCAATTCACTTATGTAATGATGGACAGCTGTACACATGCATTTGTTTTAATTACATTACTTCTTACTTTGTCGACAAATCTGCTAACACAACTAAACATCAAGCAAGTGCAACAACGCAAACCAGCTAATATCACTTACTAGTCCAAGCCCAGCTTTTATACTGAACAAAATTATAAACGCACTTTCACAATCAACAACCTGATCAACTCTATGCGAAGGAGATGTGTTACACTGCATGAGGCAAATGGTGGGCACACCAGATATTGACTGGTTTCCGGACCCCCCGGACCCACCAATACAGTGAAACTGTACATTTCTGAGTGGCCTTTTATTGTGGCCAGTCTAAGGCACACCTGTGCAATACCCATACTGTCTGATCAGCAGATTATCTCGGCAAAGGAGAAGTGCTCACTAACACAGATTTTGACAGATTTGTGAACAATATTGGAAAGAAATAGGCCTTTTGTGTACGTAGAGAAAGTCTTAGATCTTTGAGTTCAGCTCACGATGAATGGGGGCAAAAACAAGTGTTGCATGCATAATGTTGTTCAGTGTATTTCATAAAGCTATCGCCTACAACTAAAAGCCAGTCCGATATTTACTCTTGTCCAGTCTCTTGCTCATTCACTCTTTCTTTTCCTCTTCCTGACTTCCCATCCACAACGTCTTCTTTGGCCTCTTCACAGTCTCTGCCATGATATCCGTACCTGAGAATACTGAGCTAGCTTCTTCTCATAGCTAGCTTGCTGAAGAGTCAAAAATCATTTTACAGTTCTCAAGATAGATTTTCTGCCTGGGATTTAAATGCTACATAGTGTAATACCTGGCGCTCTGAGCACAGAATGGCAATGAAGGAGACCATTCTCCCTAGGACATGTCAGTGTACGATTATATTAAAGCTGTAAATTCAAGATAAAATTACTATATAATTTTTAACCATTCAGATGTTGATGCTTATCATATAAATCAAGCCAGGAGAAATGTCATGCTTGTCTATTGACTAATGAAATAGAGAGGTACAGTAAAAAGATGCTCAGCTCTGTGACTACACTGTAATCATAATATATGAGCACAAACTGGCATAAGGAGACTTCCCTTTTTATGTCCTTGCATAAACAGAATTACCAAAAATACCACTATTCAGGCTGAACAATTCAGGCTTAAGTAATTAGCTGTTTACCTAAAATAAGACGGCAAAGCATAACACTCTCTGATGTATGTCTGCATTCGTTGCTTTTGAATAATTATGGGCTTCAGACCGGTGCATCTTACTCATTAGGTGAAAACTGGCAGATATACAGTATGTTCACAAGTCAACGCCACAGAGACGATGTGTACAGTTGCTGTAATTAATTAGCAGTCTTATCGTGTAGTGTAACAGCTCACCCTGCTCATCAGAGGTCTCGCATGTTGGAATTCAAATGAGCCAAATGAATAGGAGGAACCTCATAGGGAGACAGAGAGGAGCAACGGGGGGTATGGGCACAGCATCAGGGTCGAATAGAGGAGCTTCAATGTATGTTATGTCCACTGCCAGTCCATACAAGGCTTTTAGCAGGGTGGCATTGAGGGACATTGAGAGTTCACTGTAGGGAATCTCCTTTTAAACTGGAACACTGTTGAGCTAGTTTAATTTATTTTTTAAAGGAAAACCCCCCTGGGAGCTTGCAGCATTTTAGTAGCTTTTGTTTTTGAATGTGTTTCATAGCTATGTTTTCAGAACATTTATAGCTATATTCACAATAAGAGCCCTACCACCCTGTAGCATGGTTTATTATGTTGATTTTGTTGAAATGAGAGTACATGAGGAGACTGTAGTTACCTTTGTAACACATAGAGGGCAGTAGTGGCTTGCAACCACTCATAATTGACCAATATGGTCATAATATCATAATATCATTAACACATGCTTAGACATGCAGAAAACTGGATCAAACATGAAATCACATTAAAGAAAAATGAAACAGTCAAACATTTGAAGTTTTGTGCAGAGCGTACAAATGACTGGGGCTCACATAATGTGAGGCAATATGACTCCAGTCAACCAGAAATTAAAGTCATTTTGGTGTTTAAAGGTACTAAGTTATGAACAGTAAGCTCTAATTGCCTCCTCATTTCTCTTCTGTGTGTTGTAGCACATCCAGAAATATATCTGTAGCAGCTGTTTGCTTGTCCAGTCTTCCCTGGGCCTGTGAATCACACAAGCATCCACAGCTCCTCAGGAGTCTACTTGTAAGAAATGATCTGGCGACATCTTGAGTGGCAGCTCGCTGTTGCGTTGCACTCGAGTGGTCACCAACACTGCCTGATTGCAGGAGGTTGCCCTCTCATATTCCCTCAGAATCTCTGGCCACAGTCCCAAAATTATCTGTCCAGCCGAGCGCACCAGCATGAGAAAAAAAGAACAGCCTCCACTGCTTGAAGGCTACTTGTTAGCTAGGTGAATTCTGGGATATCTGGCAAAAAGCCATGAGTCATGCAGTGCAAAGCCATGCACACAGGCACCTGAATTCAGCACATCAAGACACATGGACACAAACATTTAGGTATATTTATTGTATTTATAAATGAGCGTAGCTTCATTCATTCTTTCAAAATGAACATGTCTTGATAAAGACAATGTCAATCAAAATTCCCAACTGAAGCCTTTTGGCAATCTGTTTCCACTTTCAAGTGAGTTCCTCAACTTCCCCACTGCTGCTTAGTGCTACAGACCTGGACCTTTGTGTATTAGCATTAAAAATACATACGTGCAAGTTTCGAAGTATATGAAATAAGAAAAGTGTGATAACTTGTAGATCATTATGAATGAGGACACATTGGGTGGTACACTGCAAACAGAGTTGTGATGAAGGATGATGTTAGGAACGTGAAAGGCGTCTGTCCCAAAAAGCCTGTAAATGTACTGTACTCAGCAGTAATTGTCCATGTTTGCAGGGGTCCCACTATCTCTGGAGGCATGTGTGGTTAGCATTAGCTTGTTGTGAGTTTCCATCCATATGTTCATCAGCCTTTTCATCAACTTTCCCAATTTAAAGTTGAGATAAATGTCTCTGGATTTTATCAGTGGTTTGGTCTGGATTTCAACAGAGTTTTCCTGGCTTGCTGCCCACCTGGTCATTTGCCAAAGTCATAGTTGTAACGAATGGAACTTTAAACTGTGGATAAGATTTTTTTTAAATCAAATGGTGGTGCTTTCCGCAAACTTGAACTGTATGTTTTAATCAAATTATATCAATGTCAAACCAAGTTATTTTTTCCCTTCATTTAATCAACACGTTTTTGTAGTTTCCATCATTCATACATTTTAGTTTTTCTGCAAACTTGTATTTGTTTTATTATGAGAACTGCCACTTTTCATTGTATGTAAACAATGACTCACCCCCCTGTGGTCAGAGCTCTAAACTGCACTGTGCTTCTTGCTGAGCCTATAACCTCCATTGTTTGGATCCAGATTTCTATGGGGGATCCTTTTGTGCGGGCTCGCCAAGATATAACTGGGGCGTAATTCATGGGAATGGGGGACTGCTGCAGGTCATTATCAACCCTGAATGCTGAAAAGGCCTTCTGATCTCCTTGAAGCAAATCATTGATGGTAGGCAACCCCTGTCACTGATGCTTTGCTCCACTGAGGGCGGAGGTGAAAGGACCCAGCGTGGCCCTTTGACACCCAGCAGGGACCCTGTAATCCAACGCTCGTCAGTGCTAATCCATAGTTTCACAGCCACAAAGAGACCAGCAACACGTGTTGCAATTTCTAACATTACCCTGACATTAACAACGAAATAGGAACCTTATTACACAAATGAGTAGAAGAAAACAAACACAGGCTTGTTAGCTAATTTATCTTTTGATACAGAGAGAAAAAACTTTAGGTTTCCTCTTTGACAATGGCAGCCTCTGTTAGACTGACCACGACCAGTGAGGAGTCAAGGGTCAAATCACTGACATCTGAGTTGGTCTCTCCTCTTTTCATTCTTACTTGTGCCATGAAAGTTTCCATGAGGAATGCCAAAACACTCAAGAGGAACTTACTTTGAGATGTTTAAAGATGTGAAGAGGGTTTCAACACCAGGTGGTCTGGGACACTAATCTGCTGGAGTCTCTACATACAAAAGCAGATTTTTTTAACGGTTTACAAATTCCTAATTTGTGTAGGGCTTTCTGATCTCTCTTTTCTTGGTTTTCCCCCCTGTATTGTCATCCTGTAATACTCCTTAAAATACCAGTCTTTAGTTGGATAAATAACCCAGGGCAGGTTGGAGTGGTTGTTCCAGTCTCTGATGATGTGCACCTCTGAAACTTCAAAGCAGGTCTAGACGTCAGCTTTGAGGTCTTAAGAATATTCTCAGCTCACAAACGACAAAAGAATACCACAGATGGTTTACTCTTCAAACCATAAAACAATGCTCCATCTTATTTGTTCCTCACCTTTTCTTGAAAACCTGCTACGACACGTTGATGGATGAGGTTAAGGACTACACCGAGGGGAAGAGTAAAGAAGAGAAATAAAAAGGTCTTGATACATTGACATACACTGTAAGGTTTTTGGTAAGGTTTGTCTGTGTGCTCTTTGGTGGTGGAAATATGTAACACAAATACAGTGTAGAATACTTTGATTCATTATTGATGATTCATATGGCAATTATCCACAAATATCAGTTTATTGTGGAGTCCTGTTCTGTATACTCCCTTTCCTTCTCTGTTAAAACTTGCTTAATCCATTGTAATGAATAACAAGTATACAAAAGAAAATATTAGGTATCCAAGTCACCGCTCCTCAGTAGCCCAGGGTTCTATTCTCTTTGTGGTCAAGTCACAAATCTCATAATCACCCCTCAGAGGCACAAACATTCAGTTTCCATTAATTATGGCAAAGATTGTGAGTGTTTATCATGCGATTCATCCCTCCCAATCTCTAACCATGCAAGCCCTTACAAAGCACTCTTAAAATGCTGAATCACCCTAATCCCATGGATTTATCCTTTATCCAGAGTGAAAACTCTTGGTGGCAATGTTTAGTGGACTATAAATAAGAACAGCTCAGAATAATGGTGGGCTGTGGATGATATGGAGGACTGAGCACATCCACCACAGACTTAGTCTATGGATTAAACAGCACAACAATGGTGGACAGGATGCGTATGTGTGCGAGAGGTATGGCAATAAATGGCTCTTGCTGATGCTACAGTGCCTTGCGAAAATATTCGGCCCCCTTGAACTTTTCGACCTTTTGCCACATTTCAGGCTTCAAAACATAAAGATATAAAACTGTAATTTTTGTGAAGAATCAACAATAAGTGGGACACAATTATGAAGTGGAACGAAATTTATTGGATATTTCAAACCTTTTTAACAAATAAAAAACTGAAAAATTGGGCGTGCAAAATTATTCAGCCCCTTTACTTTCAGTGCAGCAAACTCTCTCCAGAAGTTCAGTGAGGATCTCTGAATGATCCAATGTTGACCTAAATGACCTAAATGACTAATGATGATAAATAGAATCCACCTGTGTGAAATCAAGTCTCCGTATAAATGCACCTGCTCTGTGATAGTCTGAGAGGTCCGTTTAAAGCGCAGAGAGCATCATGAAGAACAAGGAACACACCAGGCAGGTCCGAGATACTGTTGTGGAGAAGTTTAAAGCCGGATTTGGATACAAAAAGATTTCCCAAGCTTTAATATTGAAATGGAAGGAGTATCAGACCACTGCAAATCTACGAAGACCCGGCCGTCCCTCTAAACTTTCAGCTCATACAAAGAGAAGACTGATCAGAGATGCAGCCAAGAGGCCCATGATCACTCTGGATGAACTGCAGAGATCTACAGCTGAGGTGGGAGACTCTGTCCATAGGACAACAATCAGTCGTATACTGCACAAATCTGGCCTTTATGGAAGAGTGGCAAGAAGAAAGCCATTTCTTAAAGATATCCATAAAATGTCTCGTTTAAAGTTTGCCACAAGCCACCTGGGAGACACACCAAACATGTGGAAGAAGGTGCTCTGGTCAGATGAAACCAAAATCTAACTTTTTGGCAACAATGCAAAACGTTATGTTTGGCGTAAAAGCAACACAGCTCATCACCCTGAACACACCATCCCCACTGTCAAACATGGTGGTGGCAGCATCATGGTTTGGGCCTGCTTTTCTTCAGCAGGGACAGGGAAGATGGTTAAAATTGATGGGAAGATGGATGGAGCCAAATACAGGACCATTCTGGAAGAAAACCTGATGGAGTCTGCAAAAGACCTGAGACTGGGACGGAGATTTGTCTTCCAACAAGACAATGATCCAAAACATAAAGCAAAATCTACACTGGAATGGTTCACAAATAAACATATCCAGGTTGTTAGAATGGCCAAGTCAAAGTCCAGACCTGAATCCAATCGAGAATCTGTGGAAAGAACTGAAAACTGCTGTTCACAAACGCTCTCCATCCAACCTCACTGAGCTCAAGCTATTTTGCAAGGAGGAATGGGCAAAAATTTCAGTCTCTCGATGTGCAAAACTGATAGAGACATACCCCAAGCGACTTACAGCTGTAATCGCAGCAAAAGGTGGCGCTACAATGTATTAACTTAAGGGGGCTGAATAATTTTGCACGCCCAATTTTTCAGTTTTTTATTTGTTAAAGTTTGAAATATCCAATAAATTTCGTTCCACTTCATGATTGTGTCCCACTTGTTGTTGGTTCTTCACAAAAAATTACAGTTTTATATCTTTATGTTTGAAGCCTGCAATGTGGCAAAAGGTCGAAAAGTTCAAGGGGGCCGAATACTTTCGCAAGGCACTGTATGCTAGATACTGGGTAAATATGACATGGTCACATGAAATTTCCAGGCTCTATGAGCTGACGAGGATTGCCTGGACAGTCAATTAAATTACTGAACAGACTGTCAACATTGGATTCAAAGATGCAAAGGAAGCACTAGGCCAGATTTCTGACAGCCTTTGCTAAGGGCCTTGGTATTATAATTTTGACATATTCATGAAACATGAGACTTGGACCAAAGGTAAAAGTCTCAGAATCAGGGATTGGGATGCAAAATATGTTAAAAACTGACAGTGGGGTTGCAGATGGACTTAAAAGCCTGTCTGACTAATAGTTCTGATGTCTTTGGATGTTTTCAGCAAAGTCACTGCAATTAGACTGTAAATAAACTGTTCATAAACTACAAAAACAGATTTTCCCCTTAGAATTGAACATGGGAACCAATGGCAGGATCACACACTTTATAATCCTTATGCAATACCCACAAGGTGCTAATTGCTGTGATGTGTTATATGTGTATGTATGTATGCCAAACCCCACCTTGGAAAAACCTGTCACAGAAAGGAAGGTTTGTGGATGTTCACAACAGGGGCCCCATTTCCGATTACTTAGCTGTCATGTAAATCTGAGGGTGTCATCATAAAACAAAACATACAACGCTGTCTCTAGCTCTGCATGTTGAAGTATGTAGGCAAGTACAGGTATTACTGTAGGGCATGGAAATCAACTGGAAAAATAAATATCTACAATTACAGATTAAAGGCTCAAAAATGACAAAGTTGTAAACTCCCTTAAAACTCAGCTTTCTGAAATGTAGCTGCCTAACATAGCCGAGTGTGTTTGTAAATTATCAGTGTGAATACTTTTAACTTCAGTCACCATCTTTGGGATGTGGAGATGATTGCTACATGGTGTAATTGAAGAGTAGATCAAAAGCTGTTCACTGAATACGAGTATCAGGCCGCGGAGTGAGCTGAAAGTACAGACTGTGGTACTATTGGGAAACTGAGTCTTACAGATTACAGGTCTGGGATTATCATTACGATAGTCGCTGGGTGAGAAGCAAATCCTGCCCAGAGTGGACTGATCTGCAAGTGATTTTAACTAAACACAAACTGGACATCAATTACATTTGCATGACAACTGAGATAGGTCTGAGTAAAATCTATCAGTCATCTTTTCTTTTTTCAGTTTTTTAATTAATTGCTGTGCACATTACTGTCATACGCGTGTGACGTAACTCCATGTGGTCTCCTATTTGGTAACTTCTGGTAACCTCTTTTATTTTTCATAGTGTTATTATTAATTTACTTTTTTTTTTCTAAAAAAAAGTCCCCTTAATCCAGTCTGACTAAAATTTTATTGAACTTATAGGCATCTTAAATTTGAAATTCTGGAGAAGCTGTATACATCCAATATCATTTTCAATAAAATAATTATAATATGTACAATCTATAAATGTTCTATTATATGTTGTAACAACAAGACGTAAACATGCTATGAAAGTGTCCTCCAATGCTTGTAACACACTTGAAATTCTTAAAAGCAGTGTTACGGGGTTTTGCAGTTCCTTGTAGAAGTTGTTTCAATACATGCTCTGAGAGCAACACTGGTTCCATTCACAAAAACTATAGGTGAACTAAGGTTATGTCTGATAATTTCCATTCCATTCCTGACAGATCACCTTGAGTATTTGTCCAGCAGGCCCTCTTACATCTCACCACCTCCACATCCATCAATATATACACACGTACACACACTCCCAAACCCTTGAATCTGCTGTGCCACACCCTGTCTGTCATTGATTGAGTACAGATGCTATCAGGGACGCATGCCGCCAGGTCTGGAGGAGGCTGGATAACACAGTTTGCTTTCTGTAGTGCATCGGTCACCTACTTTTCTCTGCCTCTATTACAGCCAGAAGAGGGGCAAGAGAGGGAGGGAGAGTCACATCGGACTCCAGATAACTCTATGTTTCAAGACCTCCTGGACCTCCAGGACAATTGACCATCCGTTAAGCCCTGTCCACCTTAGTTATTGTTCAGTAATAACAGTGACAGATTAATCACTTAAAATTCTTTGTAATTTAAAGGGGTTTATGATTTCACACAGACAAGACAAAAGCCGGCTTCTCGTTTCTAATGGTTAGGTTGACTGTCAGTTTTGCTGTCAGAAATAACAACTGTAACTTTCCGATTTTACCAGCTGTAGCTAACTAGCTAACTAAGGCTAACCGCATTGAAAAAGTTGTCTCTGGCAGACTCATTTCAAACAAAGTTCAATGTAAAAAAAGTCTTAATACGCACTTGATGGCTGCATGTAGAGCCCAACTGATTTTATCGACTGATATGGTCCTGACATGGGCCTATCATAGATATATTGGTATCGCATATGTTTTCTGATTTGCACTGATATGAAAACTTTTTTCACAAAACATATAATGCAGAAAACGATGCTTGGAGTGATTCAGAAATAGTGTCCTCAAGTAGTTTGTCCAGCAGAGCACAGTCCAACGCCATTGTTTACAATACCTTCGTTCAGCACAGTCTGCAGCACATGTAGCTGAGTGCATCACAGCTGAGCAGACTGTGTTGCGGACAGACTCAGGTGGAATCTTCACAGTAAGTTGCTAAATACTGTGAAATAAATTGGAAAGCTAATATTAGGTTATCCCTGTCCTTGACAACGCAATGTCAGGCATGGTGATCACATCTGCCACGTTAGCCAGCTATAGTTTGCTGCTCAGCAGACTACAATGCAGGGGTGAGATTGTTGAGTGTGATTTCACGCTACAATGTTATTTAGTTGGTGAGACACAATGCTGGAAAGTAAATAAACAAAGTCCCCATCTTTTACTCTCTGTGACAATGAGCTTCTCATACTTATAATGTTATTTATATAACAGTGAACTATTGTTAAAGATTACATGTTTTGATATGCAAGAAAGAAAGCATTTCTGATTGAAGTTCAATCCACTGAAATAATGGTTCGGAATCTGAACAAAGCAGAAGCATGAATCTCATAACTAGCTTGATAAGGGAGATTACAAGGTTTAATAGAGAGCAGTGGTGAAATGTAACTAAGTATATTTACTCAGAGTCTTTCCATGGCATTTTCTGCTACTATACTTCCACTCCACTACATTTCAGAGGGAAATATTGTAATTTTTACTCCACTGCATTTATTATTTCACAGCTATAGTTACTTTTCAGAATATTTTATACGTAAAATATATGATCAGTTAAAATGAACTGTTATCTTCACATTCAAAAAATGCAGATCTTAAAAATATCTGGTATAAATCTAATTGTTTATCATGTAAAAGAATATTTAACCTAAATATTTATAAATGAAGTTACTTGTTATGTATTTGTTTATGAAAGTAGCCTTTCGAGTACCTTTGCATAGTCATATTGGGGCACAATCCACATAGAAATGGTCTATTTTCATTCCAGCTCAAAAATTCACTGTATCGGCAGCAATATCTGTTCGGGCTCTAGCTGCATGCATGAAATAAAGCTAAAAGAGCAAGGGTAATACATATCCCAATAAAAAAGTCAGCATCGTCACCAGTTAATGAGCCATTTTGAAGTCATATAAATAAAGGAGCAGAATTGCTCTTGCATTGCAGTGTAGAGTTAGTTAGCCATTGTATTGTATGTGAGAAGGTCCGTATGATAAGTAAAATTTAAGATCCAACTTTGTAACATATTCCCTGTTTGGATGCTTAATTCACTACAGAAAAAAAATACTTGGACAAGCAACAGTGTTAGATTTATGCACCATTGTTTGTATTTTTACTTTTTCAAGCAAAAGGGTGTTGAGCATAAGGACTAAATAATACGTTTAGCAAGCACATAGTAGCATTCAGGACTTGTTCCCACACAATGAAGGAATACTACACAATTAATATGTCATTCTTGAACCGTGCTTTGGGGGATGAAACGGACAGGCTACATAGTATACTCACCTACCTGGACAACACTACCACTAAGACACTTCCACTGTTTTATCCATTCTTTACATTTTCAACTCTCCAGACTCTTTAGACACAGAGTATTACTCGTACTACAGACCAATGCACAACACTTCAACACGTGTCGAAATCCAAATCTTGACAGGCCTGCCGTGCCGAGTTATGGTTTGAGAAGTTGTGATATTTAGAGGAGGGGTTTTGTGAGCTGTCAGTTTAGAAAAGAACATGCAATGCTGTGGTGGAACAAAGTATATCTCATTAGAAGCTGCAGCTATGTCAGAATACAGTAGCAGTTCACACCACACATTTTGCAAAGTGATTGATGAGCATCTCTAAACCCAAGAATGCTCACTGGCAGTTGTAAAGCCATATTCTCTCCATAAACACATAATCACAACACAGTTCCTCAGGGATAAGGAAGACAAATTGAGGTGGTTCAGACAGATGCCAAAAGAGAGAGATACTCACCGGGGCTTTTATGGGTCATATATTTTAAGTGTGATGGAAGAGGGCATTAGCACGTTTGCTTACTCCGTGTTTCTGTAGGTAGGATGGTGGGGGGGTTTGACGACTGCTTGGTATGTGAGGAATAATGTCTGCGAGTAGCAGAGCAGGGATTTTTTGTGATGTCTGAAGTGGTGTCATTACCTTGAATGTCCTTTCAGACAGTAAGCACCAAGTCAGAGGGCAGGGCTTTGTCTCCCTCTGCGTCAGACTGGAGGTACATGGTGATCTATTGCTGCAGGAGACAGCAATAGTTTGGACATTCTAAGCAGAAAAGGACAGGAAAAAAATGATGTTTGAAAGAAGCAGTGACCCTTTGCTTTGAGTTGTTTGAGAATCCCCCATTAACTTCACATTTATAGTACTTGTTGATCTGTATTTGTGTCATCCTGACCTCAACCAAAAAGGAGACCATCTTTGTCACTGACCAGAGCGAACAACACTGCAATAACTAGGATTATGTTTAATAAAAACATTAATTCCAAATATTTTTAAAAATTATTTATCTCTACAGTATCTTTGCATGGGTACTACAGTATGGTTATGCTATGGTTTAGGTCATAGACAACTAAAAGAGTTAAAGCTCTCCTATCAATATTTGTTTTTTTCTATTCAGAGTTGGTGGAGACCAAAATAGACTTAAAAGCTAGTGAATATTGTGGTCATCTGGCCAAATACATGACTCCAAATGAATGCTGTTGCTCTGTGTCTGCTGGATGTGTAGATAGGCAATTGTTTGCTAAGATGTTTTCCATATTACCTTCATAAAGTGATAGTATTTTGTGTCTGCAGCTTGTTACGCTGCCCTCAAGTGTCTGTGACATGACGACTTTTATATCTACCTATAAGATATACTACTTCCATTGGTATAAATACGTTGTCCAAAGTAGAGGTAATTTTATAGGAACGCTAGAAAGGAAAGCTCCACCTCTGGATACTCGGCTCATTGTGAAACAGAGTACTGGCCAACAGTAGGTTAAAATGCAAAGTCAAACACATTGCAGACTGCTTGGACTAGGAGAGTAATTCACACAATTTCCAGAGCTCTCTGTATGCAGTCTGTGCATCTGCATGTTCAAACCCAGAGTTTGCTTTAATAGAATTTGTATTTGTCTCCACCTGCATCTGGAAAAAAAGACCAGTGCCTCCCAGGTCATGATTACATGTTTCATTTTGCTGTAGCATTTCTAATTAGAGAACACACAGATGCAGAGGATGTGGAACAAGTTGAGTCACAGTTGGTTTAGTGTCAGGAACAGAGCATTTCACGGCTGCATATTTATTTACTTGAAATACATCAGTTTACTAACAAACATTTTTTTTACTTTTTACTTTAGACTTTTATTAAATTTAATTGAAAAAAATAACAAAGTACAGAATTCTACCATTTTCCTGCACAGTAAAATCCTTCTGCCCTGATGCTGACCTGCAGGGAGGCTGTAAGGCTCTACAGCACTGTACCAACATGCATTTTTCCATTGTTCCATGTGTGATTACATCCATGATGTAATGTGAGTGAGCTACACCCTCCCTGAGGCTACAGTGGGACTTCTGCTGTTGGTGGAATAATTTGCAATCTCCTGTTTTGTTTGTTTTACCTCATATCGGATGGAATTCCCCTCTTATCTAAATCCAATAATTACTTAAACCTGGATGTCAAAACACTTTCCATTATTATCCAAGTCCCCTCCCCCCATTTTCCTTTGATGCCTGTTGTTACTGTGCAGGAACACAGTCCTCAGGTCTTTTTTAGCTCAACTGAGTTGTCAGGATCCGTAACCACAGGAGTTAAGTCTGTCCCAGGGGACAAAACAAATGTGTGTCTGATCTCAGGATATAGTGCTGACTTGTCAGGATTAAGACAACACAATACTGTATCAAACTTTAATTTATGACCAGTCTTAAGATGTTTTCCCTGTTTACACAAAACAGGTCAGGCTTTTCATATTAACAAAACAAGTTATAATTATGTTTAAAGATACCTAAGATATGGCATTTTCTTATTAACGACTAAGAGTAAATATAGTAGAAGAGCCTTACAGCATCAGAATGTAAAAAGCCACTTTATATGCATATGCTTTAAGAAAATAGATTGTTGCTTTGAACATCATTTATAGGGTATTTATATCACTATATAACTGTCATTGTAAATGCTGGAAATGGGATTGGAAAATAAGTTACTCACTTTGTACTTTCTTGTATGTCTCATTAATGCAATCTCTGATGCACAGGGCTGCAATAATAGCATTTACAAATGGAGCACTTGCACGTTCTAAAGGGAAAGTACTTTTTTAAACTACAATGACTCCACAGGTAAATGGATTTCCACCAAATATAATGACCTATTTAGCACTCTGAGCATAATCCTTCTCATTATGCCAGTGCAGAGATGCTTTGTTAAACTTTTGGGTGTGTGGTTGGTTTGAGCTGCAGTTGATTAGGTTTAAAATTTTGGGTTGTTCCTGTTGGTGGAGGCAGGGGGGATGAATGTTTTGGGATAATTAAAGTGGGTTTAGGTGTAGCTAAAAGCACCCATGAAAACAAGTAAAGGGTTAAAGGGCATCAGTGGCTCTGCTCCAAAAGGCATTGCAGATTCTACATGTTCTGCTGACATGAACCTTTCTGTGGGTGAAAGACCATTTGTAGGAAAGAATGTATTTTGAATTTAATGATGCATTATTAACTGCAGCCTGTTTTTTTTTTTTTGATAGTTTGTAAACAACCCAACAGTCTAGTAAGATTATGTAAACCAGGAGCAAAACCAGGAAGTTCCAGATAAACCCAGGGATTTGTATACTAACTTTGTAACTAATGATCTGACTTTTAGTATTTTGTGTGCTGCTGAACTTGTTGGAATGGTGATAAAAAAAAAAAAACAGTTAATGACCCACAGACCCAAGTTTATGAAACCAGTACTTCCCTTCATTCCTTCTCATACAAAGGTTGAATACTGCACTCACAGCATAGCACAGTAATGCAATTACATTTTTTACTGCTCTAAAGATGGACCAGATGGGGATGTGGAAAAGAAAAAATGAGGCAGGTGCAGGAAAAACCAAGCAGAAGACTACATCACCTACTCAAGGGCTTGCACTGCATGTCTCCAGATTTTGTGCTGTAAATAGCCTCACTAAAGTCATTACTTTCTTAATTGGACCAGTTCAACATGTTTCCTCAAGGTCTTAAGTAGTTTATGATTCAGAGACATAAACACTGAGACTGTCGTTTCCCCCTGGCCTTAGGGCGACAGGTCTGTTTGCCATGTGAGTAAGCAGGAAGATCTCTGTTCCCAAGATCTCTGTATACCGCAGACAGCAGCGTGCCTGCTCTAATGACCAAATTGTAGACAGCTTATTGTATCCTGGGGGTCCAATCTAAGACGAAAGTATAATGGACAGCCATGTTGTTTTCAAATCTCTCCAAAGACACCACAGGGTTTAGCGGGGAGATGGGGATGATAACCAGGAGGATACTGAAAGTCACCTGAAAGAGAGTTCATTCCTCCTCACTGATTCCTATAACATTCGTGTGATTTGAAATTGCATGTGAATGAGCAAACTGGGTTGCAAACAGCTGGAGTTTTCTGTGCCTCAATAGCCTCTATGCATGAAACTTGCTGTACATTGTAATGCTATGCTTTAGACACTTTGAAGGGAGTTGGAGGCAATCTAGTTTCACTCAATAGAAACAGAGGTCCCATCTGGGGATCCATTCTTTTGATTTACTGGGACAAGAAATTCCATGTAAGTACAATGAAAAGCTTTCACTCATATAAATGCATTTCAATCCCCTCACTTGTCTTGACAAAGATGAATGGTTGGCAATAGTGGACTTTTAATCAAGGCTTAAGGATACAGAACGTATCACAGGGCGTGCCAGCAGACCACTTTGGAATATCAACATGAGGTTTGGATATTTTAATTAATGAAATTCCATCGCTTGATTTTATCACTTCACTTGAAGTTCACTGCTTTATGCACACACACACACACACACACAAACACACATCCTTAAATTTCCTGTAAAAGTATGTGAGATGTCTACCCAGTCCAAATAGACTATGACACTGCCTTCCAGGAACTCATCTTCTGAGGAAATTTTAATCAGAATGGACAGAGTTCCTCTGAGTCCCAGTCCCTTGGAGGAGTCCTCCTGCACACTAGGCTTGACTTTGTCACCTGCATGAGGAGAAGAAGAAGGGAGCAGATGTGTGGAAATGTGAATGTGTGACGCATTGGTATTTTTGGCAAGACCTTTCCATGCCTCTCTCTTTTTCTTTGGCAGGACCAGGAGCCTCTGCGTGGGGGCCACCCCCTCTGACATCAGCGGGGCCCTGCAACCCTGGGAAGTTGAGCATGTGAGCTTCCCCAGGTCATTAGGGAGAGGCTTGAAAAGACTGTCACCAGGAAGGAGATAAGCCGCGAGGGGCGCAGTAATAAGGCCCTGAATAATAGCCCCTCTGTAGAGAGCCACTGAGGACACAGACCCAGGGATTAAAAGGAGACTGAAAAGGAGAAAGTCAATGGACCTCCACAAAAATATGAACCAGAGGGCCAGTGAATGGTGGGGGGGAGTTATCAGCATTCTGGGGGCTCCTTCTCTGGGCCCCATCAAGCTCAAGGAGAAGGGAGGTGTTCTGTGTTGCGGGTGTCCTCTGGGATAAGATTGGCTATTTTAAAAAAGGTATTTCTGCTGTGTTGGCATCTAGCATTAAAGACATCAAATATAACCTAATTTCACATGCACTCACTGACCAAGTTCATGTAAGTCATGCTCAAATCTATAAGTTGCTGTGCAGCATCTTATATATATATGTATATATATATATATATATTGCATTTCTACTGTACAAGAATGTATTGCAAGAATGTAAGAAGCATGTATTGTATAGACTATGCATGTGTGTGTAAGAATTTTAGTTTAAAACATAAAGGTAATCAATGTGTTGCAAGTGGCGATAGTCTGATAGTATAGCTCAGGCCTCCCCCTGTAGTTTGTAAGATTTGTGCATGCAGCAAGTTCGCTACACAAGCTCTTTTAGCTTTGTTAGTCTAATATCAATATATATAATAAATGAACAAAATAAACTCACAAGTTATGAAGAAAGGAAATCACACCTCTTTTCCATATCAAACAGAAAAATACAACTGTACACCTTCTGAACTGAAGTTTCTCTTCACCAATGTAACTGCCCTGTTAACTCATTGTAAAACACATTTCATTTAAACTCATCACAAACAAAATAAAACTCGCCAAAACCATTGGTCTTTCCAAAGTTATATTCTGGCTTTATGCGCTGTCTCTGCCTCTCTTGAACCCATAAGATTCCAAGTCAGAGCCACTTTAAATCATCTTAGTATTGTATTCCTTGCTGTCAAACTGGCCTCTGTTGTGTCTCTAAGGTGTTCGGTCTGATAGTGATCACTTGGGGGCTACTGAGCCCGGTTCCATTGCCCACTTGCAACAGCTCTGGTTCTGGTGCCTATTCCTGACTAAGTTAGCTGCGCGACTAGCTGAAATAATTACCTACTGGCAGTTAGCAGCAGTTATAGATATGATATGTCATATGCTGCCTTGGAGTATGGATTCGACAGATGGCAAGTTCTTACACATTGTACCTTTAATCTTATGGAAAATGTCATCGCCATCCACAGGGGTTTGTTCAGTCTTGTTGGTTAGTCCCCCTAAAATCTCTGTCACCCTTCTTGTCCACATTCTGTCCACATACTGTGAAAGGAGAAATGTTTCTTTCTTGCATAGGACATTAAAACAGCTAATCGATATTAGCAACAGTAACAGTCCTGGAAACTTGACCTTTATCTACATGTTTACAGTGCACCATATTGTAGAACATGCAAAGCTCTAGAAAAGTATGTCTACCTGCAGAGTGTAATATAAATAAAAGGAAAAAAGGGATTCGCTATTGGACTACCTCTGTCAGACACAATTATAACCCAGCTATATATACTGCCTGCCTCCAAGGTTTCCTGGAGAGTTGTTGCAGGTGCAAGGCAATATAAATCCACACTTCTGCATGTCTTTTTAAGATGAAAATTGCTTTACTACCTTGGGACCTGATTCTAGTGCCGCATTGATCACCATACAGTTTGGCCTACTGCAGCTGCATGGGTTGTAACACAAACCTACAGGATAATTCAGCTTCATGGCAGGTTGTGAAGGGAAGAAAACCTCACAAAGCTCGCTAATCTGTCGAAGGGAATTAAATTTTTGGGGACACCCAATAAAATGTACTAAAACAGTCGGGGGATCTATTTGTGAGTCGCTGTCGGGGAGGTTGCTGCAACAGATGAATTGCCAAGTAATTAGGTCATTCCCTTCAATGCACACTATCTGAATCAATTTCCGATCTCGCCACAGTGTTGTGCAGCTTCCCATAATGTGAGCCACATTGTCAGATGCTGGGAACAGTAATATGAAGCAGACACGTGAGACTGAACTCAGGTGGCTTTGTGATTCCTGCGTCATACACACTATGTTCCACAGCCTACAAACACAAACAGAGCTTAAACCCTACAAATACCCCAGAATTTCAACACACAATTTCTATGGTTACACAAGTGAAGGTTGGCCCACAAATGAAGCCTGCCTCTTTCACTTCAACACTCCAATCCAAGAAGTCTGCTAGCAGAGCCCCTCGATACTCAACCTCTCACCTTACTGTCACCTCCCACACAGCTGCTTGCCGCCACATTGTCCCCCCATCATTGTCAAAGTCACTGTCACCACCATGCACAACATGCACCCACCCTACTGCTAACCTTTCCTCTCACCAAGCCTGGCCCCTGGGGTTTTAGCTGTCAGTTGTTCTGGGACACGGCTGTGTAGCTGAGTGGCGAATCAAAGGCCTGCTCTCCTGCAGCAGAAGACACCCCTTGACTCTAGCTTGCTCTAGCCCATTCGGCAGCCCACGGCAACTAGACTTCAGTCCCCAGATCTCTGCTTTTAGGAACCCTGCCACTCCCCCACTCCCTAGCCACAATCCCTGGCCAGTAGCAAGCTCAGAGAGACAGGCAGGTCTGTGAATAGGCGCCGAGACTGAATGGGCATTTCTTCAGGCAAAGCTAATGGGTGGTCCCTTTACCTCGGGATTGGACTGCATGGAAGCAGCCCAGCCAAAAGAGCTCTCATGCAATGTCACCTCGAACAATAATCAGCAAAAATGCTCCAGAGTTTGGACTTCCTGCAAAGACATTTACTTTGCCCCGTTTCTTTTTTGTGAAAGGGATTTTCAAAGGCAGTTCTTGCTGAGCAGGGAAGCTGTCTTTAACTCAACCCCCACAGCTTTTCTCTCTTTCACCCTTCCGCTTTCTTTTCTCCCTTTCTTTGTTTGCTCAAGAGGTGTCGAGGATAATGGTCTCTTTAACTCACAAAGCTTTTACCTGTGAATTTGTCCATCACTCACATGCCACTTGTTCAGTTAGCTGAAGCAGAGTAATTTGTCTATTCTCTGTCCCTATTGATTTGTTTCAAGTGTTTATTTAAAATGTCAGCATTAGGTAAGTTTTTTTACACTTATTTGAGCATGTATGGCGGCCTCAGTCCGACTTTAGGAGTCCACGTGAGATATTGTGTGAGCTTTGGTGCAGGTGAGCATGTTTTCCACGGCTTGTGTTGTGCAAACAGAGGCTGTCGAAATGCAACAGAGCCTCTGAAGGAACCACACCAGACAGATCTATGTCTGTCATCTCATTGTGGGACATAAACACACACAAATGCACAGCACTGACACCGGCTGCATGTAAAGGTGCCTTTGATCAGAGTTTCTCTCAGATCTTCAGCAGCTTCCCTACCATTTACACCTGTTTACACAACTTCAAACTCTAACTAGCAGAGGGACAATACCTGTAACACCTATTTAAGGAGTTGGGGAAGATGGATAGTGGAGGACATATTTGGATATGTTTGACCTGAGTTTGTCCAGTTGTCAGTTCATCATTATCATAGCTGTCATTACAATTAGATAGATAGGTAGGTACATTTATTTATCACAATATAACAAGTTAGTGAAATTGAGTTTTGTATCTCCTTTCTGCTACATAGCAGACAATATACATTAAAACAGAAGCAATTATAAAAATGGTAAACATAAATAAACTATAATCAGTGGAGCAGTGCTGAGGATGAATTTGAGCTTAAAAATTTGAAAGCTTGGGGGGGAGGAGCTGCTCTGCAGTCTGGTGGTGCGGCAGCTGAAACTTCTATATCTCTTCTCAGAAGGCAGCAGGGTGAACAGACTGTGCCTGGAGTGGATACTGTCCTTTAGTATCCTTTGGGCTCTGCATAGGCACCTCACCTCACCGATATCACTGATCGGTGATCACTCGGGAGATGGGTATCAATGATCTTCTGAGGGGTTGTGATGGCGTAGTGGATAAGACACATGCCTTTGGTGTGAGAGACCCGGGTTCAGTTCTGCACTGTGACCCATCTACCAATGTGTCCCTGAGCAAGATACTCAACTCCTAGATGCTCCAGAGGTGTGTGACTTCTGACATGTATAGCAATTGTAAGTTGCTTTTGATAAAAGTGTCAGCTAAAATTAAATGAGCACTTTTAATCACCCACTGCAAAGCCCTCCGGTCCAGTTGTCATGTTCTTCTTTTCCTTCCTTGACATTTCCTTTTCCATCTTCTTATTACTCTTTTTTTCCCGACATGCTCTTTATTTCTACATACCACTCTTGTTAGCTCTGGAACACCTGATTGTAGTAGCCTCCAACAACAGATGCAAGCATGTCAGTTTACATGGCAAGTAACTGTACTATGTGTGCCTCCACTTCTGCTTTGCTTTTACACATCAATCATCATAATTTTGCAAAATAATCTTTTTCCACTGCTGCAAAACAGATGCAACATGAGGAGAGATGCAATCCATCATGGACCCTATCATGCTTAATAGAGATACAACAGTGTTGCATAGCTCAGATGGATTCGACTGAAATGTGCATAAGAAACATAGCCTAGGTGGATGGATGGGAGATCAGAACCGGGTGGAAACTGTGATGACTGCGTGCTGAGCTCTTACAGCAGCTCACAGCCCCCTGATGGGGGTAGGGGGCTAAATGAAGACCACCTGGACTGGGGCTAATCCCTCTAACACTATCCTCCTCCCCAGGAACGCTTCATGGACTCATGCCACAGGATTTACACTATTTTGGATTTGAAACAGGCCTATGAGTTTCTTTTCTTTTGGTTGAAGAGTGGATGCGTCCGTTGTCAGCTGGGATTGGCTCCAGCCCCCCTGCGACCCTGTACGCAGGATAAGCGGTTGACAATGGATGGATGGATGGATGGATGGATGGTTGAAGAGTGGATTGGAGGATGAAGAGAAGACACTGAACCTTTTCTTGTGAGTCTGATGCCATGAACCTGCTCAAGGTCATAAACCTCATGTACACTGCAGAACAATGTGTCTTATTGGAGGTTGTTATAAGTGAGGGATTTCTCATAATAAAATGTTTTCATTTTCAAACTTTCAATTCCCAGTGTCTGTTATGGATTAAGTATTTGTGATCTGGAAAGTTTGTTCAATAAACGTGACAAATGGTTCTTATTATAAAACTGTGCATCTACTTTTTTTCGCACATTTGCACAAGTTTCATGTTCAAATCTGTGTGTTTTTTGCCTAATCATGTGTTATCAAAACACAGGACTACTTGATACAGTTTTGACTCTAACTGTAGTGCTGTTTAATCAAGATTAGACCCTGGATACGGGATCTTTTGAAGTTGTGTATAAGTGTGTAGATAGTAGCATCAAAAAATGATCTGGCGTCAGATTTGACTTAAATCCCTGCACTGAGACACAGATACACACACACACACACACACACACACACACACACACACACACGTTTGCACATACAGAGACAAACAAACACACACAGATAACATGATTAAATAAGCTATGGAGACTGGTTGTCTACATATATCTCAAGATAAGGTGAAAGTGGACCGCTGATTACCAGGTGTTGCACCCTTTTCTTCTTAGCTGCAGTTAGTATCAGTATTGAGGAGAGGAAATAAAAAAGTAAAAAAGACCCCAATTGATCATGTTGGCTCACTGTCACACTGCCATGGTTTATTGGGACACTTGGATAGAACAAAGCCATTATTATTAGTTCCACCTGTGCTTTTCCTTTTACAAAGACAAGTGCTGCTGTATGAGAGTCCTACCTAAAGAGACGCTATTATATGTAGTCTTCATGTTGCCGAGAACCACATACAACATTATTTATGAAATTGGGTCAGACTTGATGAATTTAGCGCGAGGATATACATGTAACGTCCAGTTTCCAAAATAAGGTGTCTATACAGAATGGAAATAAGATTAATTGCATTATATTCACAGAAAGTATAAAACATTACATGTGTCCATTAAAAGTAAATGGACACATGTAATTTACTTTACCTGACCCTCATGGGCCTGGGGCCCACCTCCCATAGTCTCTCCAAATCCTATGGGAAACACTGAGTAAAAACCACACTTTCACTATTTAATTTATGCAATGGTTAAAAAAGGCAAAATAAATTGTAATGGAGTGGAAAACTGTACTTGATTGGTATTCGGCAAATTTTTTCATTATATTCGGACAAGAATTTTCATTTCGATGCATCCCATGTCTCCTATTTAGTAGCATTACAAGGCACCATTAGTGACACATCCATTTACAATAGATACAAAGTGAGATTTGTTCAGCCTTGTAAATAGCTGCTGCCCGAAGGTAGGTGATGTAGTGACTATTCACAGGGCTAGTTGGTGGACTGCTGTAGCAAGTGAGCTAGCCCAGCCAGGCAGGCTACTTTCTCTCTTCGTGCTATTGTCCCCAGGCACGTAGCTTAGCTCGGTTGCTAAAGGGACAATACGTTCACAATTTATGCAAAAGGCGTATTGGTGCCATCTACTCCTGTCTCATTACTGTCTGCAAACCACTGGTCTGCAGTTTTAACTCACTAAAAGATGGGGTCCAAGTCTCATGGAATCTGATTTTTTCAGTTGAGATATGGGACACTTTCATATGTGGTCAAAATCAGATACAGGTCAGATTTTTTTAAAAGACCGCAATTATAATTCTGCGCTAGCGGGAGCCATGATGAACACAAACATGGAGGACCCACGGAGGAACAGTGATGGGGGTAAAAAAAAATTTCTTTTCCTTGTACTCATAATCATTTGCTTACGAATTCCCTTTCTTCCACCTGAAATCCACTTAAAAACATAACTGTAGACATTAACCACAGTGGCCTCTATGTTTACATTGTTTACTTTAAAAATTTCATTATAATGCCTTTTTTCCAAAATGGTGGAATCGTGCAGTAGTGTATTTTTTATTTTTCCAGTCTTGTAAGGATTTTGATTGTGTGAGCCTGGTGTGTTTAATAGTGTCTGTAAAAGGCTCCATTGGTATGTGCATGTTTTTATTGGTGTGTATGCAAGTGTGAGTGCTTTATTGATGCTTCTTTGTTGTTCCTCAAATGTAAGTTGCTTTGGACAAAAGTGCCAAATGAGACATTGTAAATGTAAAAGTTCTATATGAACCCTCATCCTTATAGAGCACCCTGCTTGTTTACAAATTCAGCCTCATGTGCACAGTTACCCTGGTTTATACATGCTATAGAAAAAAAACAGCAACACACTCACACATAAGTAATCTTGCTCTCAATTAATTTGCCGTATTCTGTTCTCTCTATCCTGCTCACTCACAGACACGCACACTGTCCTCGGAGCAGCAGGAGAACTTGAACATAGTGACGGCCAATGTGCAGTGTGAAATCTCAAGCTTTCTTATCATGGAGCATTCTGACAACACTAATTTTAGATGTCCTAGTATCTCTGAAGTCAGGTTATTTGTGGCTGAAAGTTCCCTGGGCCCTCTGAGAGTTACCATCTTTCAGTACGGGAGAACCAGGTCTTCATCAAGGGACACCTTGGCACACTGAACCCCTCCTTTGACAGAGTCAGTTCAAGCAGAGATTGAACACAGTGCGATTATGTGTGGGCTTTTGTGTGTGTGTATTTTTGTAAGGACCAAAATACTCACAACAAAAGTGGGAGGAGCAGTTAGATATCAGAAATGGAGGGGACAGCAAAAATGTTGCTCTAAACTTTGACAAGTTGATGCTGAATTTCTTCTAGGTCATTTTTATGCCAAGGATTTTAATTGGGATAATGATTGTGATATTAGGGTTAGGCTCCGAGTTAGGGAATGGAGGTACTGTTAGGCTTAATGTTACTGGAATAGTTCCAACTTATTTGGTTTTTGCACGAACAAAACAAACATGTAACAGTAATTATTGAGCTGAGAGGGGGGCTGGTAGGCTTTTGTTACTTTTGGACAGAGCCAAGCTAGCTGTCTCTAGCAGTATTTTTCCCAAAATGTCTAACTATTGCTTTATGGCCTTAGGTTACAGAAACAGTATGTGATTCTAAAATACAGTTTTGGTCTTTGTGTGTGTGTGCACCTTTGTGCTACAAGGTGCTAATCCTGATGTAAGGGAATGAAATGAGGCGAAAAGCAAAGGAATCCTCTGTGAGAGTGTGGAACTGGAGTGAGCTCAGTGGGTGTGTAAAAGGATGAGCACTGCTTTAGACAGACTGACACTGTTAAAGCCTACAAATGATCTGCTATGCTTTATACAGTACAGCTGGTGGTCTCAGTTAATCCTGATCATCATACATTTTGAAAAGCTACAGTATTTCTGAAATTGATGACTGCAGTCATCAACAATACAATACAATTTTTTAAATGAGAATATTATTTCATTTTTCATGATAGTAATCATAGGAGATGCTATATGTTGTAATTCATCCATATGTTATTTTGTTGTAGAAAATAAAAGCTACCTGTCTCTACCTGGGGTTCAGTTTACAAATGAAAAACTAAAACAATTCATTCAGTTAATCTCAGTTAGGGAGGATTTTAATTTTGGCTGTAGTGACTGTGTAGCCATTTTTTATTTTTTTTTTTTACTGCACCTCAAACCTTTTGTGCATATCCCTGGTGCCATCATGTGATCTGACAGGAAGTTATTCATTGTTAAATTTCACATGTCTAAAAAACTGATTCACCCATTATTTTTACACTATCTAGAACTGTCTTTTAATTATTTCTTTGCACAAAACTACCTCTAAAGTTGAATGCAAAAACCATCCTAGTGACTTCACTACCTGGGCAATGTCAAAGTAATGTACAGGTATACTCTTATGTATTTCACACTAGACACTTGTGTTTGTGACGAATCAGACAATAAAGACTGCTCTTTGTTGATATGATGATATCATATTACAATGCAATATTTATTTACTGTGTTCCTCTCTTCATACATGCTACTTGAAAACCCAATGCAATATTCAAAATGTCCAGAATTTTAATAACATACACAGACTGAATTTGCAGGGGATAAAAACAAATACATAAATATACTTTCATATCTTTAATCTTAAGTTTTCTGATTTACTATAGAGCTCAAAATGCTTCCAACTAAAAATATGTCTAATGTGTAATGGCTGACCCTGTCCAAAAAATAATGCATTTATAAAAAATGTACTGGTTATTCAAATGTTTTATAATACAAAATCTGAATTTTAAGACACACTTCTAATAAGTGAAAGGGTAACCAAAGTATGACATGCATTATTCATCTGGGTTGTGGAAAAACATTATATTCCTCAGCCTTGTTCAGCATGCATCTTCATCTCTTCACAAATTTTCTTCCTTTTCTTCTGCAAATTCAGAAAAAAACCTTAATTGAAAGAGCTTTTGGAATATAATATAATTGTCCTTTTTCAGATTATAAACTTGTTCTGACAATTCGTGTTTGATATATTTATTTGTTTGGTTAGTTGTTGATTAGGGTTCACATTCAGGGTACTTTTACGTTATTACCATTTGTAAGTGCAGATGATCAAGGTGGTGAGGAGGACCAAGTTCAGACTGAAAGACACAGCTGTTATGTAGGGAAGGGCTGCATCAAACATCTGCCTCCCATTAGACCAGTCAATGGGAATTGATTCCTGTTTAAAACATTTTTCAACCCACTGAACCTATCCAGAATCAATCCAGATTCAAAACAAGATAATGTTTAAGGCTACAAGATAAAGATAAGGCTGACATGGACTGATGTCAGCCTTAAGTTCTCAGCCAAGTTGACAGCAGTTTATGCATTTGACTGCTGTTCTGGTAGTCAGCTGCAGGCATGGTGATGGTGTTGTTCACTGTCTGGATGAGAAGTTTGTGAAAGAGGCAAAAAGTTAGGTGAGCGGTGGCAAGGGATTTCCCCGACTGATGCAGCCAAAGACCAGGAGCTTTCCTTCAACCATGCACAGTGAACCATTTAGGTTTTTAGCTGGAACTGAAAGAAAGAAACATTAAAATGAATTAATGAAAATAACTGAGCAAAAATGTGGCTGTCAATGTGACAGTGGAATGTAAGCACTGTTGTCTTGACAACACTGTAACCATAATCTGCCACACGTGATTTTTTTGTTGTGGTCATCTGCTGTAGGGCGGCGCGGTGGTGCAGTGGTCAGCACTGATTGGTGACCCTAAATTGTCCTTAGGTGTGAATGTGAGTGTGACTGGTCGTTTGTCTATGTGTGGCACTGCGATGGACTGGCGACCTGTCCAGGGTGTACCCTGCCTTTCACCCTATGTCAGCTGGGATTGGCCCCAGCCCCCTGCGACCCTGTACGCAGGATAAGCGGTTGATGATGGATCGATGGTTGGATGGTCATCTGTATTTACTGTATGGGTGCGCAAAAACAATCTGTCTATGACAGTAAATCTCATATGAAATACTAATATAAATGAAATAGTATATATATATATGTACTGTCAATTGAACAACAACAAATCTTAAATTATTGTCCTGGTTTAATGTTTCTGGAGGGTCTTGTACGTGTTTGCACATTCATAATGAATTGTTCCTGTCTATGAGATAATTTTTACATTCGTGGAATATAATTGAATTGCCTAGTTTCTGTTTCTGTCCTGCATGTTAAAATGTACATTAGCCAACCAGTACTTGCTCCCTCCTCATTTCTGAGTCACAGGATGGGGTAATGTGGCATCATACACAGAGAGATTACCAGAGTGAACTGACTTTTAAATGGAGAATCACCATTTAAAATTCTGTGTAATGCAAAACTAATGTAATCTGTGTCCTGAAAACTAGATTGAGATAGTTTAAATGTACCCCGATGTTCCGAGTGATTTTCTCCAGCTGATTTTGTCTACTGGTCATCCATGATGGAAGTAGAACCCCCTCACGCCAAACTCTCATTGGGTGGTGTTCTCTATTTCCACCCCATGTGACCTCACTGTTATATTTGGTTGTTGGTCACAAATAGTGCAGCAGTTGTCCTGCCTGTGGCCTGTGGGGATTTATTACTTTATCCTGTAATTTCTCCTCCTCTTTTCAAACACATGGGAATCACAAGTCAATTATTAAATCATATGATCTTTCTGAGCACTTAAGGATAAAAGCTTGTTTATATGCAAAAAGTGTGCACATGAAAACTAAATTTAGTGCTGGTTTGAAAACTGACCCTCTCCATAGTTGATGCCAAACCTCATGAGAGCACTAATAAAGCCAGGGGAACAGGATATTTAAGGGTGTGTGTGTGTGTGTGTGTGTGTGTGTGTGTGTGGGGGGGGGGGGTGTTTGTAAACAAAATGAATGTCATCTAGAAGCATGAAGCCATCAAATTAGCAGCTAATGGGGAAGTAATTTCCCCCCTGAGCTCTGTGATATGTAAACATCACCTGTTAACCCTAACCTATGCAAAGTGATTGAAATGAGAGGTTGGTGGGGTGGGAGAAAGAACTAGTATGTTTGTATATCTCTGAGTATGCGAGATCTCGAGAGGGAGAAAAGAGAGAGAACATATGGCATTGTATGTATTTGCTGTCTTTCCAAGAGTTATATGCAAAGATCAATACTACTCTAATGCCTGTGTGTTAAGTACAGAGTCAGGAGGCGATTGGCTAACTTGGCAAAAATACAACATGTTGTGTCTCTTTTGTTTAATCCGTACACAAACAGTAATGTACAAACATCAATTTGTGAATTAAGGCAGAGTTATGGGCTCTAACTTTTTTTTTCTGCCAACAATTGCCGGGTAAAGTGACTGCACAGAAAAGCTGGGTGGATGGATATACTGTTGTTCATCAAGAAATTGTTACACAGAGTCACTCCCCTTTAATCTACAAATTGTATTTATTACATTTGTCTCAAATATCTCTAGCAAAGATAATAGTTCAAGATTTCTTGGTGTTTTTTATAACTATATTCCAGGCAGCTAATGGGTTTCCATTTATTTGTGAAAAACCAATGAGCCGACATAACTTTCTTGAGTTGTGTAGTCCACCACAGTGAACAAATTTTGTTACCATTGTGTATTAAAAGTAACTTTTGTGAAAGTCTACGAATATATTTTCATATTGTATAGGAATGAATGGAAGCCAACGGATGCCTAGAATGCTAAAAAAATACATACAATTTTACAAATACAAACTGTATAAATACAAAAACTGTAGAAATGGTAGCATGGTTCGCATAACAGTTTGCTTTGGTAGTATGTACATGCCCACTGGTGTGGTGTGTCATGGGCATTTATGTTTAAGTAACATAACAAGTAATAAGTAACATCCACCATGCATTTCGGAGGTCATACCAGTTTTAGCTCCTTGACTACTCAACAGCGATGCGCAAGTTACTTAAAATGTGCAATCATTTACTAATTACATGCTAACTGAAAAAGTAATTTTGTTACTTACTAATTACTGAACTCCAAAGTGTATTACTAATTACTTATTTATAAATTACAAATTTTTTTAGATTACCTTTGTTACTCAACAAAGCTGTCAAAGGTGTCTCTAAACAGCTCCAAATCCTCAACATCCAGGTTTAACAAGCAACCAGCCAACAGTGTGGAGGTTCAGTATTTACTGATCGTCAAAAGCCAGCTCAGCCCTGGTGAGCGCACGCAGCAATCCTGAATCCTGACGTATTAACAGTGAAGCTGCGTGGTTCACACACTCTCAAACTCTGAACAAAGCAAGCTGACTCCTGAATGTAGCCAGTTAAGGAGATGCAACATGTATATAAGAGTCTGGAGTTACCGGGACACACATTTCTTCTCCTTTAGTAGACGTTTAGTAGAAGAAGCAGCACCAAGCTAACACGTCTCAACCAGTCTGTTCACCGAGCGAAGAGGGACAAAACAAATATCAAAGTCCACCAAGTCAACCCCAAATTCTCGAAAAAACAAAGTACTGGTAGTAAAAGTACTGTTAGTAACTGTAATGTAATTAGTGTATTTCAAATTGTAATCTCTTAGACTCCTCTTACAAAAGCAATCACATATGTAACACATTATTAAGTAATGTGTTATGCCATTTATAAAACAAACAGAGAAAATGAGCTCAGACCAAGGCCACCTTTACCCATGACTTCACATAAATGGCTCAGCCTCCAGGATGTGTGTACTACACTATAAGTGGACCAGAAGAAAGATCCAAGGACCCCCTATTGAATTGTCACCAAATCTCATGAGTCACTGTCCATTTAAAGTTCACAGCTGTTAATATCTCAAATACTGGTCAGCTGTCTCTGGCAAAGCTTATGCCACTTATCGCTACTGGATTAGTCCACTATGTGACACAAGAACACGCAAAGCCCTGCAAAGTGAAATGGTCAGCATTTTGCCTTCTGGTCATGCTATGAGTAAACCAGACTAGGTGCTGGTGAGTTGAGTGGCGTTGTGTCACGGTGTGGAAACATATTAGGTGGCAGAGTAGTCTGTTGCATAGGATGTTCTGGCATTTGATGTCAAAATGTTTCATCTTGTCATCTGGACCAAGCAAAGTGAAAAGCTGAACCTGCTGGAGAAAAGAAAGACATTTGTCAGGAAAAGATATCAACACCTGCTGGTGAGGAATGTGAGAAAAACGTCAGAAGAAATCAGCACCCACTATTTCCATCATGGCAATGGATGCATGGATTTCCTGCAGACAACTGCAGATCGGGAATACATCTCTCAGTGAAACCTAATCACTCAGCTCAGACAGTCACATGACTTGTGTAGCAGGCGTCATGTTGTGAGGGGAGTCATGGTGGGTACATCCTGGGTGTGAAACACTTGCATAGCTTCTGTTTAGATCATCGTCCACTCTGCGTAACATTTATGAGTGTGATGTCTTATTACAGTTTATGACTCCCCTCCTGGTGATCTTTTTAAAGTCAATTTCAGCATTAAACATGATCTCACTGCACTTACATCACATCTCACATATGTCTCCCCATTTTAGAGTAACTGATACAATCATGTGATGCATTAAATTTGGTTTTTATGTCACCAGACATTTCCCCTTCACACTCTTCCTCTAACCCAAATATATGCAGTCCAAGCCCCACTTTTCCTCTCACCTCTGTGTCCCTATGGTCCCTATTAGCAATGGAAATGTATACAGTTCCTGGTATGGAAAATGGAGACAAGCAAGTTTTTGGCCCTCGAAGGGATCAGCTGAGAAGTCACAAATTCTAGATGAGGGAGTTTGTAACTGTGCATATTTGGAATCAGGCTGTTGCTTTCAAGGTTAAACCTATTTACTGACTGGCGAGCTCACATATGGCGCAAAGCTGGCCTGGAAAAAGACAGACAGAACAGAAAGGGGAAGAAAGCAGGATATATGAGATAATATTTTCCAATTGTAGAAAACACTCCAACTGATATGAACAAAGATGACTTAACATTACGGTATACAAAATGTTGAGTACAGGAACAAATTGATAATTAACAAAAAAGTAGCTCCTCAGTAACTCTGAATAATGACTACATAGATGATTACTTCAGAACAAACTTCTTCAACACACTATGTAAATGAAACATAATAATTTGTGCCTAGATATCTAACTCTATTTACCACTTTTTTAATGAGTCATTCCTGATTAAACCTGAAACAGCTGCTCAGTGACACAGAAGTAATAATAACTATTAGTGCAACCTCAATTACTTACCATTTTTGTGTAATGTGAAATTAGTCACTCATTGTGACTGTAGCATTTCTTTTCTTTGTGTACTTTGTGTCTCAGTTTTTTATGGTTTTGCGGGTCCAACTTTACTATTTCAGGCTTTCATTACTCTCACAGTGTTGTTTTCAGCTGTTTTAACAAATAAGCTCTGATAAACTGACTGTGCACAACCTGCCCAGCACCAAACAGCAGAGAGACAAAGTTAGCATTTAGCTGCTAAAGAGCCTGATATTTATGTCAGGAGATTGTGAAGACCAGAAACAGCTAAAAGAAAGTGAATATTGCAATTACATTTGCTAATTGGCCAGAAATTCTTTTTTTTGTACATTGGGCAGACTGACAATGTTATCAACTAGCTGGTGAATATAGTAAAGAAGCATCTAGCAAAGACCCAGATGTATTTCTCAGAAATTGGTGACCACTAAAACACAATTAAAGAGGCGTGAATATTGGACTCGTGTTTGTCAGGTGGCCAGAAACAGGCCTTCAAATGAATACTAATGTTGGTACGTGTCTGCTGGATCTATAAATGAGCAATCACTTTCTAACATGTAAGCAACAACAACTTTAAAAGTGTCAAAACTGTGTTTTCTCAGCATCGGATTCAGAATCAGTCAGGAACAACTCATAAATAAAGTGTTTATTTAGATACACAGATATCTAAGATGTAACAATTTGTTTCATTAACATAGTATTTTAAGTCTGTTCTCATGTAACGTGCAATACAGTACTCAAGTTCAGAATTATTTAGTTACTTGGTGATGCATTAATTATCATTTAGTTCACAGTTTGTTCTTAACTTCAGACTTCTGTGTTCTATATTGTACAATGTAACTGATAATTGCTTTGAACAATCCTTCCTACTTAGATCACTCAGCAGGTTTTTGCTTGTGGTGAAATGACCTCAGCAGTACGATAATAAACATTGACTCTGCCATGAAAAGAGGATGTCAAAATACAAGATCCGTATTTGTGAAAGCAGCAAGACCTCATCATTTATTTACACAACCATCTTTACTACAGTCATGACAATGTAAAATTCAATTTTTTTTGTCTCTTTCGACAACAGGAACTTTTTTTGTTATGTTGCTATAATATTATGATTCATCAATGAGACAGTACTCGGTAGAGTGGTGAGAGAGTGCTGCTTTGACTTTGTTTTACAGCTGTCTGCAGGGCTAAAACAGACAATGCCTCACTCAATGGGAGCAGGAAAGAGGTTGACAGACCACTGTGTTTAAAGGGCACTAGGAATTCAGCGGCTTATGAAGCTTCGTAGCGGCAATGGGGGGCGGAAGCCTCTTGGGGGGGGGGGCTTAATCTGCAGTACAAGCCAACACAAGTCTCAGGTGGCCAAGCTCCTTGATCACTACACCATGAGAACCACCTGAACGGTCAGAGAAGGGGGAGGGTGAGAGCAGAGATAGGATAGAAAGGGGAGTGACCAGTATGTTATGGTAATTTCTTTAGTGACACAGTGACCTGACTTTTTAATTTATCTCAGATGATTCAGTCAGGGCACCATGCAGCTTATACAACAAGGAGAGTTCAACACAAGTATTTATCTTGTTGCAACACAATATCTGCTATGTACAGCTATAGAGTATTTCTCTAAACTCTGTGGATTTTGGTTATCCTCTGTGGTCATGTTACAATCTCTGCACAGGATACAGCTTACACATATAAATATGAGTCAAAGAAAGAAGAAGTTGCAACACTGCAAGGAGTGGCTGGTAAATGCAAGGCCCTGGTGTGTATGTGGAGGTATAGATCACTGTTATGACTGGGGAGTTCAAACCCACTGAACCATGAGAGGGAGAGTGGCTCTGGAGCTGTTTGAGCTGTCAGGCCTGCGCTTTGCTCAAGTTTGGGGAAAATCAGAAGGGTGGGGGGGATCAAATGCTGGATGATAAATCACCTGACATGTCAGTGAAAGAGCAACTACTGCTGCCTTTAGTTAGAGTGTACAGTAGGAGTAATTGTACAGTGATTCTTGGAGGGCTACAAATGTATCTGGCAGGAATCTCTGGTGTTGATTTCTCTAATGTTGATTCAGTGTAATATGACACGTTAATGTAATGATGTCATGTTTTGATTCAGTTGTAATCATATCAGTCACCTTTTTTCCAATCCTCTGTCAAGTTCCAATGCATCTCCCTGAATTAAAATAGCAAATAAAGAAAATTGTATGCAGAAATGGGGTAACACCACCGCATTGCTCTCGAAGCATACATCAATGTGAAAAAAAGGTAGTAGAGTAAATGACTCACCAAGTACAGAAAGGTCAAACAACAAAGTTAGAAGGAAAATAACAAAATAAAATGCTTTATTGTACGGATGTCATCCAAACAGAATGCCAAAGAAATGAGCCACATGGGACATAATAAAAAATATTAATAGAGAAAATGGTTACACGTCATTAAATGTTTTATGTTCAGCATCACAAACCATCAAAAGCCATACAATCAAATGTACCATACTTGATACATGATTTCTAATGATGTGTGGTGGTTCACCACAATTGATCCCATAAGGAGATAAACACATGGCCACATCTTTCACATGCACACATCGCTCTAGTGTTCTTTCAGTACAGCTCTTTCCTTTAGCTAGTTGTCATTCTAAAAAACAACATGTGCATGCAGATAAAATGCATTTACATCAAAACATGTACTGTAGTGGATTCTTTAATCTAGAATGTTGGCAGTGAGGTGCAATATTATGCTAAACTACAAAATACAACGTGAGGATTCTAAATAATCTGAAGCCAGATAAGAATTGCTAGTAACAATGAAAGCAAAAAATCGTTTTCATGTTCATCTATTTCAGAACCTTTGAAATAGCCGTCGGGAAATGTGTGACTGGATTTCCCTGAATCTCTTCATAATAACTTTGTTGAAGAGAATGATTAAAAACACAAAGAAGAATAAAGAAGAATAAAAAACTTTTCTGAGAGCAGGATTCGAACCTGCAGTCCTTGGGATGCAAGGTACCAAGAAATTATCATAAAGAAAGGCACCAGCCAACCCCTGTATTCAGTTATGGTTCGTTATCTTGAGAACACGAGATAATTATCCCGTTATCACGGGAAAACGGAGTAAAAAAAATATGAACTTTGAACACTACTACTCTTTACAACCATTAATCCATATGAAAGAGACAGATTGGGCTCGCTGCAGTGGAGGCGCACTCCAAATTTCCACGATCATCTTCCACGATATACTGAGGCCCAAGGCAGAAAATGGCTCGTGCAGAGACCTGACTCTGTACATCTGGGAGAAATTGGGGATGTTTCTTCCATTAACTCTGGCATCTGTGGAGAATTAATGAGTATGTGGGTAGCTGCACTAACCCTAAATAAGCTATCCAGTTCAGTCATTTGGCTTTAAAATGTGCCATAGGTTATAAAAACTAGTTAGTGGCTTGGTGGGTGAAGTGTAGTGAAGTGAAGCTAAAGCGATAGCTAGCCTTGGCACCTGTGTGCCATGTAGTACAGGATGCAAACATTTGTTACAGTATGAGAAAGTTGCACATCTGGGGTTTATCATTATTTTCACCGTAAAAATGTACTAGTTTTGTAGGGCCCTTTTAACCCAACCCTTTTTTAGATAAAGGAAAACATAGCTTTGAGATCATCCTTTTTTTAAAGATATAATGGAAATGTCACTTGAGGTTTAGTGGTGAAATCAAACACACTGAAACCAAGTATACGACCTCATCTAGGATTGACAACAATATACTTATAATAAGTGTAATATAAGTAATAATAACCAGAAACTATCTTGGAACAGTACTTGTTTTTTACACAAAACTTTTTCACTTCCACTATTTCTATGAGTCCCACACAAATATGGCTTTTTGTCACAACTGGTTTCTGTTTTTCATATTCAACATTTTTTGCACATTCTCACTTGGCCTTTTATGATGAAATAACAGTGACAGTAGTTTAGTTGAATGAATAGCCTCACAGGAGGCTTTGAGAGTGGATGAATAACACCCCAGGGAGGCATCAGAAGAGTTACAGTGGAGAGATTTTGCTCAAAATAACAATAACTTCCACTCTGGAGCTTTGTTATCCAGATGCAGCTTAGCCAGCCTGACTTGAACACTGAGTCTTACAGTACATTTGAATGGACTCTATCCATTCTTTAATGAAAGCGTACTTACTTGTCTTAAAGTGGATGTGTGAATCTTGTTGGTTTATTAGCAAGTCTGAACTGTTTCCAGATGTGCTTTTCCTTAATTCTCTTTTTTTTGTTTCAGTGTGAGTTCACTTCATAGGGGCTTATTATAGCAGATGTTTTCACATTTAAAATAGGATTGTAATGAGGAAACTCTGTGAAATGCATAGATCTCACTACATAAGAATTAACCCATGTTATAAAATGCTCCATGAAATATTAAAAGAAACAAAATATTAGTCAGTGTTACAGTTTGTCTCATATTGTGGCTATAACAGCCATACCAACAGGTCCACTTTTGATATTCAACAAAAACACAATAAAAAAGTTAATGTGGCAAACCAATGTTCGGTCTACCACTGACCACTCTGTGAATTTAGCTGAAATGTTACCATGAAACCACTCAAGAGAGAGAGAGAAAGAGAGAAAAGAGATAAGCGAGAGACTTTTAAAAAGTAATAGCCATGACTTGGAGACTAGATGTTTTGTGTAAGAAAGAGCTTACAGGATCCAAAAGTGTTTCCGGTGAGCCAACCGAGTCTAATTACTCACAATGCTGTGACATTAGTCTTCAAAGGACATGAAAAACAAGACTCCTTTCACACGTCCATCAACTTTGTGTAAGACTTTATGTGCCCAAATGATTAACGAGAAAGCTGACCACATCATGACCAAAGAAGTTTACTTCCTCCAATGGGTGACAGTGAAGAATGGCTCATAATGCGCTCTGTGCTAATTATTTTGTGCTTTGATTGCCTAATATTTTCCCACGAGTTGTGGATACATCTATAGCAGCCAAAATAATACATTAAATTGACTTTTGATTAAATTATTGTTTAATTTATTAAATTGAATTGATCTGGTAAGTGTACATATATAAACGCAATTAAATTCAGGCCTGCAATCACAGACTTGCACTGATGATATTGCCGGAACAAAATGTACATAGTGTACAATTACACTTGCATCATAGTATTGTCTGTGTGGCCATTATTGAGGATATCACACCACTGGAGATGAGGATCTAAGAGGCTGCAACACAGTTTGTTAGGTTCTCCTACAAAGCTGCATGCAGTGCAATTCAATACATTAACCCTCCAATAAATCTTTCCTTTATTCTACCCTTCCAGATTTCTTTTACACAAACAGTACCAACAATAACACAGTCACTAAACCCATGCTGTAATCTGAAAGATGTTTATTTATCCACCCACTGACTGGACAAGTTTCTTTTTGTGATATTTTGTTCTGTCCATGGACAAAATTATCATCCCCCTTAAATAAATACTTCTCTTGCAGTTTCAACAAAACCTGATCATGGTGAAAACGTCAGTCTCAAAAAAAAGAGAAGAAGTTGTAATATACCGTCTATAGTAGCCCGACTGATACTAGAATTGTGAACTGATCCTGATAGTAATGTTTGAGAGTTAGAAATATCTAATATGGCAGCTGATATTAATTTTCTTTTACATAAACATATAGCATGGACAAACATTTCTGATAAGAATCCGTTAAATGTGTTTATTGGGACTAAGAAATGGAAAGCCCTGAGTGTTTCATTGAAAAATACACTTGTCAGCAACAGTGTTCAGCAAGTTGTGTGATCATTTAGGCTACATATTACTAATTGAAAAAGTAATCACATTACTTTACAAATTACAATTAGTAATTTGTTACATTACTTGTTACTTTTGTTGCTCAACCCAGCTCAGTCAAAGGTGCCAAGTCAAAATCCTCCATATCCACGTGTCACATCTGTATGTTACCCTTCTAGAAATAGAAAAGACATTTACGGTTTAACAAGCATTCTAGCCTACATCCTTTGTTATTTAGTGATCATCAACAGCTAGCTTAATGTTAACCCCAGTAAAGTGAAGTCAGACTGAAGCCGCAGGGTTCACACATTCTCGGACTCAGAACAAAATTCTTGAAGATATATTCACTAATCAGCTTGTTAAAGTTTAAAAACTAGCTAAGAAAACACTTACCGGACTTACCAGAGTTGTATTTCTCTACCTCCAGTTCCTGTACCAATCTTCTCAACCAGTCCTTCCACTGAACAAAGAGTGACAAAACTGATATCCCTCAGGCAAACTCCAGCAGCAAACAAACTGACCCCCAAAATGTCGAAGTAACATCACTGGGATTAGTTAATGTAATATAATTATTAAATCTCTTAAACTACACTACTTGATACTGAAAAACATAATTACATAATTGTAACGCGTTGCTAAATAATGTGCTCAATGCTGCTTGTCAGTGCTCTCTAGTGGACAAATTATAGCCTATAATGGAGACACTATTTCTTAATGTATGACCGTAACCATAACATTCAGCATTTCTGTGCTGCAATTTCTTGTTACTTCCCTGCTGCCATTTAGTCCATACAGATATTATTAATGACAAGCTAATATCGGCCAATATATCAGGCTAGCTCTACAGTGTAAATCAAACTCACTATTTACCGCACATCACAAGTCTCTATCTTAGTATACCAATGTGATTATTTTTACCATAGAAATAAAATAAGGTCAATTTAGTATTGCAGAATGGATAGTTTATTTAAAGGTTCGTGTGTCTTTCACTTTTTTTATTAGCAATAATAAATACTGAGGGCAGACCTAAGAAAAAACTGAATTCAAGATGATTTTGTTGTTTTGGTTAACTTTGACACAATGAGTGGTACATTTAATTTCCAGGATTTCTAACAATGCAGCACTCAATCCTGCCCCATGTGTAGTGGTCGAGGCGCACTCACCATTGGCTCAGGAGCCCGTAGGGGCGTTGCTTCGTGGTTGGTGAGCGCTCAGGGTGCACGGGGTGTTTTAGGGATGGCTAAGGGAAAGCGTACTTGGCACTGATCCCTCTTTTCAGTATAGACTGCAGTTTACATTAGGCAGCAAATTTTTTTTGTCAGGGGGATGAATGTGTCATAAATAGTTGTCGTTTATATAGGGGTAGTGGATGCATGTTTAGCAATGCGATGAGGCCAGTGCACTTTGCAAGACTTGCGCTGCAGAGAGCCTCCGCGGACCCCACGACCTGTTGCTGACAAGCCGCGGAAAAGGAGAGGGAGAGGGGGAACAGCTCGGGAGAGACATAGGGTACTGCCTTGGAGACGACAGCCCGAGTTTCTTCGCGGAGGAAATCATGCAGTTTGCAATCTGGCTGGTTGGACTAATGTGTCATCTGTCAGCACTTGTCCGTGACACTTTGCAACAACGATTGCATCCGAAACAAGGTAGTGTTTTGATTTGATTTATGAGTACGGTTACGTGATACTGCTGAAGGTGTTTTAACGGTAAATCTGTGGTGATTGAGAATGGTAGGCTACTGTAAGGTTGTCAGGCTGCAGATCCTTATTACACTGGCACATTGCTCAGTACTTTGTCTCTGAATTACAACTTTATGTGAAAACTTTTTTGTTGTTGTTGCAGAAAGCTTCATCAAGCAGCTGTCATCGTATGAAATCATCACCCCGCTCCGTGTGAATGACTTCGGAGAATCATTCCCTCACAAATTGCACTACAGAAGGAGACGGAGAAGTTTAAATGATGACCTGTCGGGCTTACGGGTTCACTACAGGATTGATGCATTCGGGGAACGCTTTCATCTCAATTTGACCGCACACTCCGACTTCATCGCCCCCTCTTACACAGTGACACACTTGGGAGCGGAACATAGCAACGCCACGGACTCCAACTTCTATGACCCGAGCGACATGCGCCACTGCTTTTTCCGCGGACACGTCAACGCCAAGAGCGAGTACCCTGCTATCTTCAGCGTGTGCACTGGCCTTGTGAGTATTGACTTTTTTTAGACGCTTTAATCAAGCGACGCTGACAGGCCTCCACACTTTCTCCCATTTCAACGGATTTCATCCATGCATGTCCCCCATAACCCGCAGCTCAAGTGAAGTGTGTAGGAGTGTAACAAGAGCAAGTGTTACTGGACTAATGTCTCTGAGGTGGAGAGCATGCAGACTTGCATCTCAGTGCCTGTGCCTGGTGATGCTGTGATTGCACAGTGCAGTCTGGGCACCAGGGTGGTGTATGGTGCCTCTGCCTAAGTGCTCTTGAGCAAGACACATTGTAACCTCTGATCAGCTCTAGCTGAGGTTGGTGCTCTTTGGCTGACCCTGCTGTGCAACCACTAAGCAAGCTAAAAAGGCAAATTATCCCTACAAAGATCAACAAGGTAGCAGTGCAATTTATACAGGGTAAGGCATGTGCAGCGTGCCTGTGCTTTTACTTTATTATACACTACTTTGATGCTACAAGTCTTTGCAAAACAAAGTGTAATAACAGCAGACTTGCTAAAACTAGTGGTAAGTTAATTGGTAAATAATTTAAGTAATTTATCAATCACATTTGCTCCTTCCAGCTACTCAAATGTGCTGACTTGCTGCTTTTCTCTGTTGAAATCATTGTAAATTGAATACTACTGTATGTAGGACTGCTGGTTGGACAAAACAAGCCATTTGAAGATATCTCCTTAGGGTTCTGGGAACTCATGGTCGCAGCCCCAAACAAAAGATATTATCTTTCAGGTTAAAGCAGCTGTTTGCGTTTTGATTGCCCGTAAGAACTGTTAGATCTTATGGGGCTGTAATGGAGATACTGGGTAATAATGAGTTTACAGCCCTTTTATACGTTTATATGGGGATCCTGATGACCTAGTTCTTTTGTTTGCTGACTCCTGTGTGAGAGAATCTGATAACTGTTAAAAGGAATGACTTCATGGGTCACATAAGGTTACCCGTCTGGGGGCAGGGGGTTGACCTCAGTCGCGTCAGCCGGATTCAGGCATGGACTCTGCGTAGTGGGGGTGTTTGGCTGGCCACAGCAACACAGACAGAAGGACCATAGCCTTGGAGTCTACCTCCCCATCCCAACCCCTACCAGTGACATAATCCTTATTTTAGATAGGTGCACTGTGTACAGTACCAGGATAGTGTGTCACAGAATAGGTATCAGCAGCATTTTGAGGCTTTTTGAACAAGTACATTCACAATGATTGTAGTCCTATTGAATCCTGACATAATGATTAAAAATCATTGTGTATTAACGCTTTGTGGGGATTAACTTCCCTTCTAAGAGACCACGTAATAAAGTGTTTTTTCATGTTTGTATAGCAATTTAAGTAAGATATGATGAATGCTGGAATTACCAGAGTAATAAGCCTTTAATTGCCCCTCTGCCCAACTTTGATGTATGACTTGCTTATCCAAACATGTTTGCATCCTTTTTCAAGCAATCTTTGTTGCTTATCCGCATCATCACTCATTGAGAATGACAGAACAATGGAAACAGCACCACACGCTATTGGGTCATAAATGTGTCCGCATCCGATCACTGGGGCTTAATGGCCAGGCACATTTTGTTGGGATGAGGTCATTAAGGAATAGTTAAGCCCTAAAACAAGGGGTCATTCTACAAAAAGCAGGTTCCCCTTTCGTCCAGAGTTGCTCAAAGCCGTCCCCAGGGGGGAATTGGGGGGGTGGGGTTGAGGAGCTTTTGGCCTTTTCAAAGTGAGCTGTGATGGGCAGAAAAGAAGAGAAATGCTGTGAAGAGACAACTGCCAATGAAGTTTGTGTGGAACTTAAGGATTGCTCACACCGTGGGAAATCTTAGTTCCTGATCGAACTTGCTCTTTCACTTCACTCACATAATAGAAGTGTGTGGTGAGTCAGCCTGGCCTGAGAAATGAGGCTAGCACCAAGTGATGTACCTCTGTGTAAAGATCAGGCTCATGACACCTTTATGTCCTATTTAACTTTAGAGCTTGACTGCAACTGTACATCACTTTCAGATGACTCAGCACCCCACAGGGTTTGAAACTGTCTTTGTAGGATTTAATAATACAGATGTGTGCCAACAGTCATTCCTTCCATGTCATGAGTGTGACCTCGCTTCAAATAGGAGTGCCTCAGTGGTCAGGTCCAGTTCAGCACCCACTTCTGAACAGCAACCATTGTGTCAGTCCAAACGGTTGCCAGATTTGCTGCTGAGCTAATGCTGGGAAACCCTGAAACTCTGCACCCTCCATTGACTAAACAGAGCATTTGTCTGTTCAGCCTTCCCTTAACACCAGAACTTTAGAAAGGCTCAACCATAATCATCTAATTAAAGTTAAATCACCAAAGATAGTGATTTACAAGATACAGGTAAACATCTACCAGTTGTTATATTGCATAAATCATTCATTACATTTAGATCACTACAACAGCAGTTGTAGTAAGGCTGCAACATTCTCATATTTAGGACACCTATATCATTGTGCAGGGATAATTAGACGAATGTTTTAAGTTATGGGAGTTCTCCACAAAAAATCTCTATGACAAGTAGGCAATCTCCATCCGCTGAAGTTAAGGTGATATTAGAAGATCAGAACAGTTACTAAAGGAACCTTGTGGTGAAATTATTATGAGATTATTCAACTGCTGTTTCCAAGGTCAAGAATTAGCTTTGAAACTCAAACCAAAATGTTGTTTTTACAAATAAGATGGTTCATATTACTACATTTATGCTGCCAAGTCACTGTTTAAGGGCTGGGCAGTGGATCTTTAGGGGGAGATCACCAGGTTACCATAGAAGTGGTATACATCTAAAAGCTGGGAACCATAAATCTGTCATAAACATGAATTGGTTAGGCTCCTATTCACATTTTGAAAGAGTGTATAAAGACTTAAAACATTCTAATGGAAGTATATGATTGCCATTCCCGCGATCAATTATGTCTCAAAGTTGTTGTTAGCAATTTTTTGGGTTGACACCATTTGGTACACAGATTTGGTGCAAAATGTAACTATTTTTAACCTCACCAAAATTGATAAAAAAGGTCAAAAGTCCCTCTAAAATACCACATTGAGACACTTAGTCGTTGATGAACACCATAGAAAAATTTATGCTGTGATTTGGTATCAAAGACTTCACATGTTGAGAAAATTGTATTTTTAGGCGATTGAATGGCGAGCACTTGTGGTAAAGAAATGACTCAGAAACCCTCTTATTGTCAATATGCCTAGAAAAGCCATACCTCCTTTGAATGCGCTAGGGATCTAGTTTGTGGTTGTAAAGTTTCATGAGGATGTGATTGTTCTACAGGTTACATAGGTCATTTTATACAATGAGGTCAAGTTTCAAAAAATGGTCTCACTAAATGAAATGGCTGCTATGAGGACTAACATCGTCACACATGAATACAGTTGGGCTCAATGAAGCCACAATAGTCTCAGCTTTCCAGTCACAGTTTATGCAATTGACCCTTCGCTAAGCCACGCCCCGAATACACAGCTGGCCAATAACAGCGCAGTATAGGACTCGCTCTAACTGAAGTCCGACACTTTCATGGATGCGCTCCATTGACTCTAATGTAAAAAGAGTCATTTTCTAGCTTTTTTTGGCTTTATTTTTCTAAGATATGGTCAAACACTGTTCCTGGGGCACTTGTAATAATTACAGTCACTGCCCAGATAGGCTGATAGGAGAAGTACAATTTATTCTCTTTCCAAAACCTAAAATAAATCCAGAAAAATGTCGGCTGTGGATCGTTCCTAATCTAATGTTAGTTAGATTAGGAACGATTAGGAACGTTAGCTTAGTTAGCTAACTTCGTACTCAATGGAACGTAATAAAGCCCTACTCTTCTGCTTTTTAACGATTGTAATAATGAATAGAGGCTTACCTAGCTTTACAGGAACAGTGTTGATCGTTCATATCGTTGTCTTTTGTCTCAATCATCGTGGGATGCGGTGGTTCACTTGTATTGTGTGATCGGTTGGCTTTAGCTTCTATCTTTCATTTTTTTCACGTCTGTTTGAGTCAGTTTGACAGCCTGAATACAACTTTCAAATCTATAATGCAAATGCAAAACTGTCTGCTTTTTCCAACTAATTTGACAATATTTCTCCGGAGTGTGCAGTAATAGACAGTGGCAGCGCCGACAGTTTGTCGGACTTAGCAACAGTAATTAAGGGGGGCGGGGGCTTAGCAAAGGGTCAATTCCAATGCTGTTTAAGGACCCCAGTATGTAGAAATATTTAAATACACCATTTTTAGAATTGGCGAAAATAAAATTTATACTGCATGCTGCATCTACCAATTCTTTATTCGATTAGTCGATTAATCTAATGACAAATTTATCAATTATTCTAGATAATTTTTTTACTTGATTAATATAACAATGAAATTATCCAACATAATAAAATAAAAACTTGCCTCATTAGCATTTCAATATTTTATTCAATCATCATCCAATACATGGCCGTTAAATTAAACAAAATATAGAACAGTCGAACGTTAATGTTAACACGTTCCTAATATATCATACTTGGGTGGGGACAAAAAGTAAACAGGATTTGTGGTGCTGTCTTGCTTCTGCTGCTGCTGCTGCTGCCGTCTTGACGATGCACTTGGAAGTGTTCATGTATAGCAGTTGTACTGCTGAGAGAAGCCCCCTTCCCGACAAGCTTGCATGACATGGTTGGTAGCAATGGATGCCTTAAGTTGTCTAGTTTCATATGATACCAGTAACTTCATTCTAACTTTGTCCTCCATACAGCCTTTGAACACTCTCTTTGGGAATGTGAGAATTTTGACGAGCCAAACTCATTTGTAGTTTCATTTTGGTGTTTTTGTCCTAACATATAGAATTTGAGGCAGTCTCTGTTACTCATAGAACATTAGTGTAAATATATATTTCAGTGAAACTTCAATCTCCTTTTTGATCTGTGCTGGGATGGCCTACATAATAGGATCATAAACAGGAAAATAAAGTAATGAAAGAATGAATTTCAGTTTCTACTGAAGAGATAGTTTAGTGAACATTTCCATTTCAGTTTAAGCTTTGCCAGGAAAGCATTTGTCACAGCATGCTTTGTGTCTGAACTGAGACTGAGTCCGATACTAAGTTGTAGGATGTACAACGTTGTCACTGCATATAATGCTGCATTTTTGTCTTTGGTAGAAGACACATCTTGATGGGTTTGCACAAAAACTCCATGCCTCACAGCTCCACACTGTGACCAGATTCTGTCAATACTTTGGTTAATTCCTTGCAGAAGCAGTTTAACAATAGGGGGAGATGACAATGAGAAACACTGAGGCTCTTTTACAGTGATGTGTTTTTTTTTCTATTCTTTGTCATGTTTTCACAAGCTCATTACACTGCTGCACTGAACATACATAGGACTCAATGCCTGTAGCACTTTCGAGGAAGTATGATGCATACGTGCAAGCCAGCTAATCCTTCATCCTTTGAAAGGTGGAGAGGAAAGGTACACATACAGTTGGTACGCATTTTCCATATCCGATTTGTATGTTTTCCATTGTCAAATGTCCATCACCTGTGGGGATGGTTATGGAATAATGCTGCCTTAAAGATAACATTCCAGCGTCCAATATCCTGTTTAAGTGTGCGCATGAAATTACCATACAAACACCATTGTGCCTCATAGCTGAGTGAGCTAAGAAGTTTTGTGAGGGACTGAGCTGCCAAATCAATATTGGCATTCCTCTGTCAGCAGCTCTGTCCATGTATGATGATGTCACTCCTCCCAATGTCAGGTTTTGAGGGGAAATGCATTTTCACAGTCAGAACAGCATGAACATAAAGGAGTGAAACGGTTCATCGAATCATGATGAATTATGCATCAATAAATGTATAAAAGGCTCAAATTGAAATTATATGTTCTCAATTCTCAAGTTCAACGGTGACTGACAGTGTGTTTTCTCTGACCTTTCTAATTCAGCATGTCCTTTCCATGGGCACCTAAAAACTGAGCTTGTTCAAATTCATGGAAATAATGTGCACAGTGGTGCCCATGGCAACAGAGAATGACTGCAATTAGATCACCTCTTTAAATGAAACTGTGCCCTAATCTGTAAATTAAACCTACTGACATGCAGTAGAGTATGAACACATGCAAGTGCATGCTTCATACCAAAGCCATCAATGACATCTCTTTTTTCTGCTCTAGATTGGAACTTTTACAACACAACATGGCGAATACTTCTTGGAGCCTCTTTTAAATGCTGCGGGGGAGGAATATGAGGATGAGCACAACAAACCTCATCTTGTATATCGACATGAGAGGAATATGAACATCTCGAATACTGACAACACAGAGCCCTGTGCTGCCTCAGGTAACAGACTACAGACTGCCTAACTATACTGCCTGGAACCACTGTCTGACTCTTGCTCACAAACACTTACTGTCTGATGGCCTGCATTCACTTTCTGAGCCATGGCAATAAACACTGTTCTAAAATGTAAATTATGCTCAGTCACGATCTTTGGCTTGCAGGATACCCAAAATATTTCAACCTTGATTAAGGGGTGTTACTGAAAACTCCTCAACGTAATTAAGCAAAAAGCGCGCTCCAGCATAGCCTGGTGTTTTCACTCATGTTCGACTGGAGCATTCAATCTCAGGTTAGTGGCAGGAGCTCAGAGGGAAGGAATAATTACTTTTTAGTTTTCAGTTGCAATGAAAAGGACTGGTGAGGTTTTCCGCTTGGGAGGTTGCTTGAAAGTTCCCTCACTTTCATTTGATTTTTATGGTTGAGGCATTTGGGTGGTGGAGAGGCCCTCAAAAGAAAGCGGGGTAACTGAGTGGAGTTCACCAAGATGGAAGGCCTTAAAGTCGTCCCCACAGGGAGCTCCGTGGGCGGCCTTTGTTTAGTGATGCAATAAATCTTTTATGTGCAGACCACTGATTTGCTTGTTGTCCGAACCCGGCCATTGTCCACTCGTAGTGGCCATTGTGTGCGGTGGTTTAAAGAACTTGGACTGACTGACCTGGGCCAGGCCAATACCTCCTTAATATGCTTTGCCCTCTCACTCTCTCAGTCTGTGTGTGGCAAAGAGAGACTGAGAACTCTGGAGGATCTCTTAGCCCCCACTCTGAGGCAATTTTAAATATACTCTCCTTTAAAAACCGGGTGCGTGAAAGCTAAGTGAATGACCCCTGACTTCTTATGTCCCAGGAACGTCCATTGTCATCATTCTGTTATCCATTATGTCTTAACCAGTTATCCTTTCATATCTACTTAACTCTAAATGAGATACATCTTAACTTTTCATCTCATGACCTCAATTATGAACCGACGTTCTTCTAGTAGAAATTAAGCAGGAGATAGTAGGAAGGAAGATGTGTAAATGGATGAGAAACCTGAAGGGCTTTATCAAAGGGCAGCAGGTAAACAATGAGCAGCAGGATTAAAAGAGGCAGTGGGGCTGGGTTAGGACTGTGAGGTGTCCCAGGATGTGTCTCCTCAGCTTTATCAGATAGGCCCCACTCCAGATGCTGCGATAAATGGGCTCTTTGAAGGCCTTACTGAGCCAAGACTAACAGGCCTGCCGTGACTTTTATGGGAAGGAGTGCAGTACACGCTGTTACTCGCAGGTTAGATATAAACATTGGCTTGGCGCGTGTTGTTATGCTTGCAAAACACTCGTAGTAGCTGCTCCTGGTCTTGGGTTTGGACATATGCCTCTTGGCTTTGAACTTTTAAATGTGTTCTTTGAGGAAACACACATCCAGCTCTGTGTACCATGGTCTTGTCCCTGCAGCTTTTCCCTTGTCTTTACCTCACTCTGCACCGTGTCTGTCTTTCTTCTATGTCTTCTTCTTCTATGTTCCTCATCAGACGAAATCTAAATATGGGGCTCCTAACAACAGCCTAATTGCTGAGAGAGAAAAGACGTTTTGAGAAACAGTGGAGCATTGAATAGAATGGTTATTAGCTGGGGAATTAAGAGCTGGATCTCTTAGCAGCAGTATTTTTTGGACTGTGTCCTTAAAACTGATTTTGTACTTTTCTGTATGCTGTAGCAAAGTTGTAATGCGTTTTATTTTATTATTGGATTACAGTAAAAATCTAACCGGCTACCCAAAGCTGATCAATTTTTCTCTGAGATTATTAACAGTGGCTATAACCCAGCAAATGTACTGTTTGGATACATATATACAAGTGTTTAAACATTTGGTCCAAATGCACTACATGATAACTCAATACATTTACACAGCACCATAAGCTACAGCCTACAAAATGACCACTGAAGCTGAATCACTACCTCTCAGACATAGTCTGTGCAAAAACCAAACATTGTAACCTTCCTAAAGATATAATCCATTGTGGGGCTGTTATATTGGATTGCATTTGATTTTGCTGTACCTAATAAACTGGTAATACAGGGGTTAACAGATTATTTAATTTGATCAGTTTAGTACATTTTTGTATTCAGGATAACCCTACAAAGCAACTGATTCATAGCAAGTTAATAAACAAAGGTTTTTGATTTATCTCATCACATAAATGATGGACTGGAAAACCTGCGGTGTCAACGGGGGTGCAGATACCTTTCCCAGTATTTGCTCTTTTTTAAGAGCTATAAAAGCACTCTTTGTCAGGTCAGTCATCTTATGGCCCTCTTTTGTCTTAAATTATAATTGGGAGCCAGAGTTTGAGCGTTGAGGGGTTTGGCAGGTTTGGGACTTTGAAGAGGTTTGAAGCTTGCCAACTATCTCAAACACATGGAAAAGCCAAATGGCCAACAATGCCTCCAGTCTGCTAGCCAGGCAGCCCTCTTCCCTCTGTCAACACATTGCTTTTGCAAGACCTACAGTATTTACCACTGTGGTGATTATTAATATTATTATTCATCTGCCTTTCTCCTTGCTGTGCAAGAAAACATCTTTTTGAAAATCACAAAGATGAAACAAGCTGCAGACCTCCAGGAAACAAAATGTGTATCAGCAGACCGATACCTCTGGTGAGATAAGATTTGTCCTCAGATATGATGTCTCAGTTCTGCTTTAGTGCGCCAGAGACAGTGCAGGAACAACAACTGGGACTTCTGAGTCCAACGTGGCAGTAATAGTTTCCATAGTCCATGCACACTTCTGCAAAAATGTGTTGAAAGGAGAGGAAGGCTTTGTTTTCCTCATGGATTTAACAAAGATGATCTTTTGTTTTTAACTTTGCGCTTGTCATCACTGACATGTACAAACACTTTTTGTACATGTCAACAACACATGTCAAAAACACTGACTTTTTCATACATGTGCCGTCACTACCTGTGAAGTGTTCGAAATAAAAGGGCATTTGTAAGGGCTTTGAAAGTGATACCTTGATGGAAAATTACATTTTGTTTTTTCAGCAGTCATGAAATGGCTATATACCTGTCTTCAGCTGCATTTTTTCACTGTGTGTGTACATGTGCTGTTGATAAAGCACCACAGCATCATTCTATGTGCTGTTGAATGGAGGTGCTATAAAAAGTGCAAGGTTTCCGAAGAGTGACTACACTAGAAACTGCAACAGAGATGTAAGAGTGAATTAAAGAATCTAATCAACATGACCATGAATTATGGTCACACTGACTGACATTTTTAGCAAGTGTATCAGTCTTCTGTCTCTGTCAGCCAACCTGGGTGGCTTCCCTGTTGTTTAGAATACCTCTAGTGTAGGTAGCTGTTGAGTGGGTGATTAATGTTTTAAAGTCACAGAGTGCCTTGTTGTGCCTGGTTCTGGCTTTTAAAAGCCTCTGGGGAAGAAGCTTACTGGGCTCAAATCACAACACTGCTCCGGCCTGTAATGACACATGTACGAGGGTCTACGGGGTATCTGTCTCTGAGCTTGCATGTGAATCCCAGCATCGTCCTTCAATAGAGATAGCCACAAGGATGAGGGTGGCTACAGATAGGGGCAGACTGTTCTTTCCTTCTCTTCCATTTTCTCTCTAAAATCCATATGAAAATAAGCCGGAGACACTGGGAAGAGGAGCTATGCAGTATCTTTTTCTCACAGTTGTCGGCTGTATTTCTAAAGCTGTGGGGTGTCATATTTTGTCTGAATTAGAATCAGTGAATTGAAAACAGACAGCTTGACAGCAAACATTACCAGCTGTAAACCCAAACACCAACGTTCTAGTGTTGGCTCCCCAGCGTTTCACCCGTTTTTTTGACGGCTAACTGGGGGCAGCTGGGACAGCCAAGTGACTGGCTTTGATGTGGCAATACTTGGCACACATAGCATCTGTGCCCCCTGACCCTCAACACAATCATTGTATAGGATTCCCCTCTCGGTGCCCACTGTGTATACATGGTAGTTCAAATGCTAGCATCAGGTTTTTGGTCAATGGGTTCATTTACATGGAAAAATGCCCTCCCCTGCCTGGAGTTTGAACTAGCCGACTTGAATCGCTGCCTGCTCTCCCTTTGCGCTTTCATGTATGTGAATGAAGCACTTGTTGATTGTGACCTCACTTCCCTCTTTGTTTGGAGTCACTCACTGGACGGGTGGATCTGACCTTGAGTTTTTCCTCTCCTAGAGGTGCGTGGCTACTGGAATTGCTGGCTTGTTTGCTGGGTCTCAGTTGGAACTATGTATAGATTAAGTTCTGTGTTTCCCTTTTAACTCAGAGGTTGACAGGGGTCAGGAAAAGTGGCCAGCCAGGGTGTGATGCACGTTCACTGATCACTCAGACCCTAAAGGTGAGAGAGGTTCACCTTAGGGTATGGCTTTATGTAGTGTGGAGCTTCGGAATGTCAGATGGCTCCAAAAGGCTTACTTACTTAGGCTTGCTCTGTGCCCTCATGCCCCCGGAACGGACTGAATCTCCCATTCCAGGAAATACCTATTGTTGCTAGGCAAAAAAGTTTGTTTTGGCTTTTTGTGTGCATGCATAGATGGTGGTTTGATTTTGAGTGTGTGTTTGTATCCATCACGATTGCTTGTCCCCTCCCCGGACTGTCACTGTCCGGCTGAGTATTTAGAATTGCTGAGCAAGCAGTGCTGGGAAATGGAGAAAAGAGCTTCTTTCTTCATGTGTTTGAGCAGTCCTGGCCTACGCTGCATGTGCCTCTGTCAGTTTTGCTCCAGAGCTTGGCAGAGGCCCCAGCCTTTTCCCAAGCTCCAACTGCCTTCCTTTCTTCTTTAACACCTGCTTCTCTAAAGTAGCTTTCTCACCCACTGCCTTGCTATTGTTCTATGTAGAAAAAGAATCAGAATTTCTTTTGCGTTTTGACTTTCCTTTCGAATGGACATCGAGATATTTTCTTTGGAACGCCAAGATGATAATGGTAGTCTTAATTGTCAAATGAGTTGACAAATGTGTTTTGCCACTGACTGCGAGTCTTGAGCCAACATGTATATTAGATTTGCATAAAGTTTTCCCTTCAAGTTTTCCATGAGGCTTGATGCTTTGTCCCATCTTTGCCTCAAATTTCACAACTCTGCATGACAGATAACAAGGTCAATTGCAGTCACTGTTATATGATTTTAAGATAACAGATACTCTGCTGGGCCGAACAGGGCTGGGCAGCTACAGACAGTCTATAACTTTAATAGCTACCATGTGTCTGCCAGCCCTGAGGCCTCGCCTATTGAACCCAACGTGTTGTGTTTTCCCGGGAGTTCCCGTGACAGATTCCAGCTGGGGCTATTTTCTACCACTGTCTACTGTCTGGGCATTCTTAACAGATGGGGGCTGATTGGAATGGTTAGAGCAACTTGAATGACAGTGACTGACTGCATGGTGGCATGGATGATAGTCAGAGGTGAGAGGGGGTGACAGGTGAGCGACAGTTTCCACTGAGGTGGGCTGCTGAGAGCTGGCCAGTGAAACATCAGTGTCATCGCCTGCGGCTCTGGCTGTTTATCAACTAGGAGGCCATACGTCTTTCCAAACTGCAGACCTACTTTGTTTATGTCAAGGCAAAACAATTTGTTTTAGGATCTTAAAGAGTTTTTTTTATGTTTGAAAATATGGGAGATGTAATGACTTCATCGATACTGTGCGTGTGCATTACTTCTATTAAGTTATTGACCTCTACAGATTTATTTAAAAAGTTGTTTACTGAACTATAGTCACGTTTGGTTTCCTTTTTGTGTTTGTTTACAAAATGCATTCACAATTGTGGTATTCGTGAGTTCTTCATGTACAGTATGGATTCTGCTTTACTGGTATTTTTGGGTCTTATTTTTGAAGTGTTGTCCATCCATTCTATGACAGCACACTAACCAAAGTCATTTCTGAAATTTGGTAGCATGTCGATATTGTTACAGTACCACAAAGTGTAAAAACTAGTTACGTTGTTTGAATAAAATTTGATGGAAAGTATAGCCATGATCCAAGAAGGTCCTGATTATTTATTGATAATAATTGCACTTCTACAGGCCAAAAAGATTTTATATATAGCTGGTATTCTACAAAAATTGTTTCGGCCATCACCCATTAAGAATTATTGTCCAATTATGTGTATTTTGATAAAGACCCAGATACAGTTGTGAACATTTGCTATTATTGAAACAACAAATGTTTTGCTTTCTAGTTTAAATAGCTTAGTTATCCATCTATAATTTACATTATATATTATTCTGCATTGTTTAAATCTGATAATTAGAAACTCTCAGTTTGATTGTGACAAAAGAAAACAATCCAGGCCTCTGTCAATCATTAGGGGTCCAGGTCCATAATTAGTGTTTTTTTTCTCCTCAGAGGAGGTCTGCTACTCCAAACACATTCTTCAGCTGACCACCACGCCGTCTTTAGCATGCGTCTCAAATGAAAATAACAACTGAACTCTGGGAGCACTGTAAGTGTACAAAGCACAGTCTTCCAGTGAGGTCAAAAGCCATGCCACTTCACTTTTAAAAGCTTTCTGCAGCAGCAACAATTAGCTGTCTTTGCTTCTCTCTGTCTAGCCACAGAATTGCACTTAATTGTGCCTCTGTCTGCAGGAGTTTCAACATTTTTCCCCTCTTGAGTTGTACTGTCACTTAAACTGCAGTAATCAGAGTGTCTGACCTCGTATAGAACCAAGGCACTACCTATTCTCAATGTAAAGTATACTATCTATTTAATTGGCACCCAGGGAATAGGGTGCATTAACTCTCAGCAGGCCGTTGTAAAAGAATGTTGATTAGTTCAACAATGAAATGTGTGTTCCCCATGACAAAGAACTGAAGGAGAGTCAGAACAACTCTTTAATCTATATTGAGATCTCAGTGAGATCCTTTTGAACAGGCTGGATAAACATGAATGGGCTCAAAAAGAAAGTGCATGTACAAATAGAGGTGTAAATCTTCATTGGCCTCAAGATTCGATTTTGATTCACCTGTCAATGATTTGAATGCACGATGATTTAAGATTTATTAATCCCGCGAGGTGAAATAGAATGTTTTCACTCTGTTATTATTATGTTAGTATTTTACACACAAGTCCAAAAGGTTTGTGCACATGCACAAACCGGACCCATGGAGAGATGTCAGAGTGAGGGGGCTGCCCCTCAGTGCGGTGCCCCGAGCAGTTGGGGGTTCAGGGGCTCAAGGCCTCCTTCGGCAGTGGCCAGGAGGTAAACCGGCACCTCTCCAGCCACCAGTCCACACTCCGCAACTCTGTTCCGAGCTGGATTCAAACCGGCGACCCTCCAGTTACCAGCCTAATCCTGAGTAGCAGCCCATCCCATTTAGGAGCAGTGGGCTGCCAAGTCCGAACAGACTGAGCTAATGCCGGCCATTTTCGGTGCATCTCAATGTATAACATCTTCAATTTTCTATATTACTGCACAAGGCCATTTTTATATCAATTAATACAAACAGTCAGATAAGTCTGAACTCCCTTTTTATTTATAAAGTGTGTTCAAAAATCAGACTACAACAGGCTATAATATAAAAAGCTGCATCTGTATAATGTCACTATTTGCGTGACCCACCTAAGAGGCAGCAAAGCCCATCCACAATTCTTGACTGATTAGCTTATAAAAGTAACACTCACTGTTGATTTCTACCTCCCTCCTCCATATCTCCCAACATAATACAGTTAGCCTAATGTTCACCGATTATTCAATGCAAGAGGAAAGTTGCAACGTAACAATGTAACTTAACATCTTCATTGTCCGGTTATTGTTTTTATGAATGATTCACGGTTATATTCTGTCACTGCATCAACGCAGAGTTTTCTACATCTGCATTGCCATGCTTTTTATAACTGAGAAATTTCCACACCTCCATATACAAGCATCTTCCATACTTTAATGTGTATGAATAAATGTAAACAAATGCTGAAATGCTAACATGTTCACATTCAGACCCAATTTTAATCTTGAATGATGTTAAGTCATAATGTGTGTGGGATACTTGGTATGAAATTAAACATGTTATTGAGTGAAAAGAAAAACATTATTTATTGTGTTTGATTATCTTTTGGCGCAGTGATAAAAAAGATTTTTGCAAGTTTACAAGTCAAGATGGCGTTAGAGCAGAAAAGTGGTCTGTATCAACTATGTGCATACTGGAGCCAAACAAACTTATAAATATAAAAAATTATAACATTTACAGATGCTCATGCCGTGCAGGGCTCATTTTATTGTTCTCTGTCATGACGAACCGCTGGAGGTCATGAAATTTATGCTAGCATAAGCACTGAATCTATTCAATCAACATGTTAAATCCAGAGATGCAGATGTGAAGGCTGACTTGATGCCCAATGCCCAGAGGATGATGTCATGTCTCTGTGTGTCAGCGGGTCAGGAAAGTCACGCCTGTCTTGTCATGGTGTGAGCAGCAGCTCACTACCTAGTGAGAGGGGGATTTGAACCTAGGGAGATTTGTGAAATGGTTTGTGTGGTTAATCTGCACTGATTCAAAGGCTGTTACAACAGATACCATATTTTCACCTCCTTCTCCTCTGTCTCTTCTCCTCACACTCGCTTGCACTGAGACTTAACACCAATTTCTGTATATGAACTGTAGATCCTCTTCTGTGCTTTGATAATCCCTTTGATGTCAGACTGTCTGCAGTGATGAGTCTGTTTAAGGGGTTTAGTGTAGTGGCTTTGGCCTCGGAGAGATTTTTCCTGGAAAATACAAAGCACTGTTCGGGCTCAGCTGCCCGGGCTGTGTGCGCGGGCACAGATGGGCTTGGTGCTGATTTGGATGGAGGCGCTGGCATGGGGCTGGGCATCACGGCGGCAAGAGCTATTGTGCCAGCAAGTCACGTTCCACGTCGCGTGCCCGCTGGGGGCATCGCTTGAATAATCTTGGAGGGCTCATTGAGTTTTCTTTCCTGTTTTTTTTTTTGCTTTTCTCTGACCTAACAGTTAGACACAATCTCTCTCTGTTTGAATGTCTGGAAAGATTGAGTGTTTAGAAGACAATGGAACTCTTCACTATAAGCGTGTAATCCAAAGTTGAGGAGGTTGCATAGGATGACGGACTCCAAACTATGCTTGGCTCATAAACTAATGGTCATTGAATGTCATTTCATGTTTAATTTATGTCACTAGATCTGGTTCATTTTTTTGTTCATTTGTGCCTATGTCCTTAAAAGCTGCAGAAAACATGACATAAAAAAGGTGCATTTTAATTCCTAAATATTATCTTTCATACAAGTATTGAGACCACATGGATAACATAAAAAATAAAAGGTTTTACTTTGCATTGAGTTATGTCATTTGGCATGTTTGCAAACAGTGGAGCAAAATGCTTTAGAGTTATGATTGTATAAGAAATTTCAGATTGTGTATTTGCATGATTTACGTTTCTCTCTTGCTACATTTCTGTGGCACTTTGTGGCTCTTGTCCTAGCTGAGAGATTGCAGAAACTACTGCAAGCAATCTTTCTTAAAAGGCATCACGTGTGGCTATGCATCACATACAGCATAATGGCCTGTGCACATATACTTTGTCCTCAGACCGCCTGTTTCAATAGAAAAGAAATCCATCCAATGCTGATAGATTCTTCATCATGGCTGAAACATTTTGACATTAAGACTATACAGACAATGTTTGATGTGTTCATCATTAACTTGATTGATGGGGTTGAATAGATTTCTCTTGACAAAGATCCATCACTTAGCTTTAAGTACAGTGGTTTGCTGGTCAGCAACAGGAATATACTTCAGCTGTGTGTCCCAAACTTGAAAGCTTGCCCCCCCCCGGTTACCTTCTCTACCTTTGGCTCTTCCCAACTCTCTTTCCAAAGTCTGCAGGCAAGTCTTAGGAAACATATTTGTGGACATGGACATGGTCATGTATATATGTGTAACCGTTGCAGACTTTTCTTTTCCTTTCCTACAATGAAACACGCTCTTTTCTGTGTCTCTGCCTCTGTCTCCCTCCTTTAACCCCGCTGTCATGGTGAAAGAATCTATCGCTCATAGCCAGTTCAACACGTGCAGTTCAGCTGAGAGAATGCCAGTATGCACCGTATATGGCTCCTGCCCTGGTTCTTTATTTCTCATCTGAGACTGCTGTTGAAAGCGTTAGCCTATAAATGGAATTGTTTCAGTCTGGCATGTATATTTGATTTGTTGCTTTTCAGCATGATTGTCAATATCTTACTTAATGTTCAGAATAGTGGCCAGGAGCAGAGAGGTGAGATAATTTGAGGACTTTTATATCCCCTTGCAGATTGTATACTGATGCTAGTCTGCCTGTGAGCCGGTAAAATGTTGTCATGGGATTTTCTCTTTTTGTGTGGCTTACACTCATGCAGAGGGAGTGCCATTTCCTCCACATTTATTGTCAAAGCTCACCAGTGTCTCTTGGTACAACTGTTTTCCCTGGCACTAGAATTTATGGTGGGTTTTTGCAATAGAAGTCCAGCTACCTTCTGTTATGTCATTGGAATTCAGCTAAGCTGAAACCCTTGGCTCTTAGCTGTAGATGTATCATGCTCTCTTATGAAATGCCTATATGACATAAAGTGGTGGATGTCGAGTGTGGAAGAATTTGAATGTTTGACAGTCCAGTTCTCCCATATGATCAGGATTTTAAATCCAATGAATAAGTTCCAGTTTTTCCTCTCCACGTCATCACTTATCATTTTTCTCTCTTAAAACAGAGGACTCCAAGAGGCCCGTTGCTTTTGAGAGCAGAGGGAATATGGGAGAGGAGCTGGACTCTCTCAGAGCCACGATAGATGATCAACACATTTATGACAACTCCACCAGCACACACCACAGATCCCCCCGCAGACACAAGCGTTTCCTTTCCTACCCTCGCTACGTTGAGCTGATGGTGACAGCAGATGCCAAAATGGTGCGTCACCATGGACGCAACCTAGAGCACTATATCCTAACAATCATGTCAGTAGTAAGTAAAATAATGTTCCTAAAAATTATTATTTTGTCTCTATGTTTTTGTCGTGATTTAAAAAAAATGTTGTTTGTGCAGTATTATTAAATCATTTGGTGTGAGTTTGACGATGTGTTATCATTTTAGGTGAATAAATACATGTGTACGCATACAGTTCATCAGTTTTTTTTTAAACAGTTGATTCACCCAAATTACAAAATTAAACATGTTTTTCTATCTACATGTACTGGTATCTAGCCATGCAGATAGTCTGGTTTCAAAGTATCTGTCCAGGTTTTGAGATCCATCTCTGAGATTTCTGCCCCCACCTCAGTACTAACAGAAAGTGACACTTTCTAACGCTAGCCTGTCACGATAGCTTTCTGAGCTAGTTAGCTTGCTAACTATCAGTTAACTTCCAGTTGGAGAAAGCTTTGATGCTAATAGGAAAATATGGTCACATTCCCCGTAGTTCAGCACTGTCAGCACCACAAATTCCAATTTCAAAGCTCACCAATTTTAACCTGGCGTAAAATATTTGCTGGACTCTTGCCACGAAATTTAGTGCAACAGAGGCTAAATACAATGGAAGTGAAAATAATTTTTGAGTTCACACAGAATTTGAAAAATTGGAATTTACTAATTGTCCTATTACTTTACATAATCAAACCCTGTTGTGAGCAGTTTTCATTAGACTGTGAGGACTGAATTTTAAGAAATGCTGTGAACAGCACCACATACAAAATCCAGAAATCTTTGTATTTGGTTAGTAGCAGAAATCTCAGAAATTGACACCTCAAAACTTGGGGCAAATAAAACCCAAATCTCCATGAAATAAAGGAGGCAAGAAAGGTTGTTTTGTAATTTGGTGAACCAAGCCTTTTAAAATGTAAACCAAAACCCCCCCAGTCCAGGTCTATGTGTTTCTAGCCTCAGATGTTACTGTTTGACATTTTGGTTGTAAACCCTGGTGTGACCCTAGCATGCTGCTGCTTCAACGAAAGTGGGCCAGTTAATTGGTAAAATCCTGACTCAGCACCTTGACCTCTTTATGAGTCCCATATCCGACTGCGAGAGCTCGCCGGTAATAAAGTCAGTTACACTGTGATTGACTGCCTGTCCGGACTGTTAGAGTTAAAGTGTTGGGGGAGTCTGTGTGTCAAAGCAGGATAGGTTATCAATTGTACTGAGCTGTGTGTACCTTGTGCTGGCTCCTCCCAGTATGGCAGACACAATGTTCAAAACACTCTAATGATTGTCAGTGATGTGTTATCCTTGAGCAAGACTGAGAGGGTACAGTCAATGTTAAATGTGCCAGGCCACCTTTTTTGCCAGGTTTGAAGACAAAACATTAGTTCTGCCATGCTTGTGTCTACAGACCAGGGGAGCAGACACACTCAAAGCTGTTCCTTTCCTCTTTCACAGTCTCCCAGCCACAATTTAGCCAAACCAGCCAAAATATAAGTTTGTATTTACCAGCTAGTAGCTGGTAGTTTTTCACATGTTTAAACTGGACATGTACATTTGTCTTCCCTGACAAATACATTTGATAAAATGCAAATGAGTCCAAATTCCCCCTGAAAGACACCACCCCCACGTAAGACGTGTTTGATGAACCACCAAATTTTTTTAAAATTTCAAAAAATTCCTTATTATTTAGTGTTTTATGTTTTTTTTGCCTAACATCATTCAATTTTAAGATATTTTGTGTAGAAAATATCAGAATCTGTCTTACATAAACAATGAGTGAATGAGGTAGACCTTTCTCTGAGCGTAATTTTTTATATAAGTAATATTCATTTTAGTTTAAATAAACAATTTGAGTAACGTATTTCTGGGGAAAGGAATTGAAGGCCTGTCCCATATAGACACCTGTTCCAAATATAGGCAGGTTGACTTTTGACTTTTTTGATTAAAGCAAATAAAAACCCTGGCTATTAATTGAAGTTTTACAGTATGTGGGTAATCAAACATTGTAAACCCTTCTTTATGTCATTTAACACCAGAGATTTCCAGAACTATGACAGAGAATATGACCTCAGTGTCCTCAGTGGTAGCTATGACCCTGCTGATATTTCTTTAGTACCCTCAGATCTTGTTTTTAGTTAACTGGCCGTGTGGGATACTGCAGTGATGGTCCAGTGTAGGCTGAAATCCCCTTCACTTCTGATTCTGCCACTAATCATACAACAACATACACTGGGGCGAGAGCATACAGAACAAGGGCATGTGTTACAGTTGGACTTAGAGCATTTAAAGACAGGCTCCCATTGCTCATTTTGGACAGGCCTGGGCCATGGTTGCCTCCCCCCAGGCTCAGACAAGCTAAATGTTTATAGTGGACTAATGAGTTCCTGTCAGGAGGCCGTACACGGCCCCAGGAGACTGTTGGCCGACCGTGACAGGGGTGCACGAGAAAAGCAAGAGAAGCAGAGACGAAATACTAGAGAGGGAATGTTTTGTTGTCCTCACAGAGTGGCTCTGAGCTTCAGCTTTGTTAAAGTTTCACATTTGTTGCCGGGTCCAGGTTTTCTTTGCCATGGTCTGTGGGGGGAATTGTAATTGGTTTTAATACCCTGTTGATTAAACTTACCCTGAAAAAGACATTTTTTATTTCTTTTGACTTCAATAAACTGTTACTACTTTCATTAAACCCCATGAAGCTTAACTAGAAAAAAAGCAAGAGCTATATTTTCTAATTCCAAGTAAGAAGTATACTAGCCTGTTTACTTTCCCTATCTGTGCTGTGGTTCAGGTTAGTGGAGGTTTGCATTTTTTGTCTGTGTGTTTTGTCTTTGTTACAGGTAGCAGCAGTGTACAGGGACCCCAGCGTAGGAAACCTCATCAACATCATGATTGTCAAGCTAGTCGTCGTCCACAATGAACAGGTGAGTGCGTGGGTCTTAAATGCAACCTGTATCCAGCTCTCCAATATGGCTGATGTCAGTGCAGGTGTCCTTGGCCTGGCCTTTTCTCTGTGGGCCTTTTTGAAAGGACACTGCCTGCCTTGTCAGACTCAAGTCTCAAGAGAGGTTGCCATGGAAAACAAACTATACTATAGTGAGGCAGCTAGCCACCTGCAAATGAAAGGTGGCTAAAGTGACTCGCTGTGCTTTGACATAGTAACTGATAGTTGAATTCATTTATATAGTATTTGTCAACCTGGGTATAATTCACATTGTTGTCCATTATGACTATTGGTCATAATACACCTGTTATGGAACCGTTGGTCCCAATGCATTTTTCCAAAAAAACACATTAAACAGGAACCTTAAACTAAAAAAAACAATCAAATCAAATCTCAAAATACAGAAAGATATGACCTGGAAACCCCTTTAGCTGTTAGCTGTAGTGAACTTAATAGTACAGCTGATCCATTTCTGGGTCAACAGGCCGGCCAACTTAATGGCATTAATGTGATCATTGCATGCTAGATGCAGTAGTCATAGTTGTTTCAGTCAGTTTTAACAAAGTGGACTGAAATGTAGGACTCTGACTCAGAATGATAACGATAAGGTTTTTATTAAGAACAAGGAAATGGTGATGGAATGAAAGCCTGGGTTGGAAATCCAGAGCTGGCTGGGAGTGATGGCATGGCAAGTGGAGAATGAAGGGAGGCTGGCAGGACGCAAACGGGATGCAGGCGAGGCATAAAGAACACAGACTAATGCAAAGCAAAACACACAAAGAGCAAAGTCGGACAAAAAAAATTAAGAATCACTGAGTTTTGGCTGAGAATAACCACCACAGAGGTGGAAATAACAATCTGCCGATGAGTGGTGAAAGAGCCGGTGTACATACACTGCGGGCTGATGGTGTGATGGTAGGCAGGTGAGTAGACTGGGTGGGATGATTAATTGATAGAGACCAGGTGTGAAGCTTCAGCCAGGAGAGAGAGAGAGACAAGAATCCAATGGACTCACAGGCAGACAAACACACAGGGAAAACAGGAAACACTGAAGGAAGGAACATCTGGGGACACTGGGAAACACGGACATACTGTCACATCTGTAACAGGAATACTGTATAGCAGACTTTGTTGAATGTAGCAAATGTTTCAAAACGGATGACTACCTGCACCTCAGATCAAAAAGACTACCTGACATCTACAGCTGTTCCTAGAAGTTGGGGATTCTGGGCAAGAGGGATGCTATGCATTTCGCTTGGATTTCTAGGGGTCTATTTTCTGTTTTTACTTTCAGTCTAACTAAAACACAAGTATTTGACATGATTTGTTTGGAAAACAGTAGGGGGCTCCTGATCTTTGCCCCAGTCTGTCATACTACTTACTACACTGCAATACCTACCCAGTTTCATGGTCACATCCCCAATGATGTTTCCTCCAAAACAGGAAGGGCCCACAGTAAGCTTCAATGCTGCCACGACTCTGCACAACTTCTGTGTGTGGCAGCAGGGCCAAAACGTCCAGGATGACAGCCATCCTTCTCACCATGACACAGCACTTCTCATCACCAGGTACATATTCCTCTCCCATCCTCACTTTGAAAGCAAAGCCAAGTTGCGTTTCAAAAAGAGGTTTTGTTTAATTTTGTATGCATTGTATGTTTTTTTTTTTTTGCAGGGAAGACATCTGCCGTGCGAAAGATAAATGTGACACGTTAGGTAAACTTTTGTATCTCTCTTTGCAAAAATATCCCCACCTCAAGTCCGTTTCAGTTAACTTTCCACTCTGTTAACTACAGCTCATAAACTGTGAAGTAATGAGTTTAGGGCAAGCTGTCAGCTAATAATATTATAGTGACAGAACAGAGTGGTAGAAAGGGGAGGAGGGAGGGAGTCGGTGGCGGTGCTAATCTGTCTTACGGAGCAGAAGTTTTGATGGTTTAATCGCCTTTAACACTCAAGCAGCAGGGCTTTTTTTCAAATAACTGTGTGTCTGTATGTGTTTAAATGCATCTGTGTGGTTTTCTGTGTGTGTACGTGACCCTGTAGGGCTCGCAGAGCTGGGGACCATGTGTGACCAGTACCGGAGCTGCTCCATCAGTGAGGAAAATGGAATTAGTGCCTCCTTCACCATCGCTCATGAGCTGGGCCATGTGTAAGTTCAGAAACAGAATAAAACACACACACACACACACACACACACACACACACACACACATGCTTTACACGCATACACCCTATCTCACCCCTCACAGCCAGCTTTGACCAACAAAAGCCCCTCTTATCAAGAGACGTAGGGCGCAGCAGACACAGGTGCAAAACATAATAAAGTGAAAAACTTGACTTTTAATAACATGGCAGACTATAATACCTTACTATACAGCTCAAGAAATTAACCCTGTAAGTGTCAGAGCTTAGTTTTGTGAGGACAACAAGCTCAGATTAAATTCAGTATAGACAATGTGGAAATCATAGTGTTCTCTGTTCTTTAAATAGATCTAAAGATTTTTTGAAAGTGCAAGGCTGAATAGTCTGCTTAGCATTTGGGAGCTCGCTTGTTCCCTCGCCACCTATCAGCCCCAGACTGATTGATCAGCCTGAAGATGTGACAGTGGCGTCATATTTAACTCTTCTGTTAGCTAATAATGGCAGTGTTATCACAACACGCCTGTCTGCCAGAGAATGTTATCACAACAAGAAAATATTGCCACATGTGTAAAATGAAAAAACAAAACAAAACAAAAACTCAAGTCAAAAAATGTGACTTCATCTTTCACATGGGGGCTGGGTTATTCCAAACATCTGTCAGGCAAAATTATGGTAAGTCACTCATTACTGCCTCTTTTTTTGAAACCAGGTTCAGTTAATTGAAATGTGGCGCAATTTAAGAAGCACGATCAGCTTAGATGTGATGTTTAACACATCACAAGCTCACTTTTGGGCCTCCCTGGCAGAGTATAAAAGTAAAACGAGTGAGAGATTTTCTTTTCGGTCTGCCTGTCCATGTGCATAAGATAGTAGAAAGCACCAGTGTCGTGTGAGCCATTGTTTAAGAATGGAAGATATTCTTCTGCCTTCTCTGTCCCGCTCACACATTCTTCCAGTGGAGAGATCGGACCATAGCAGCTAGATGGACAAGTCTGCGGGCCCCCCCTCTTCCCCTTTGCATCTTGTGTAGATCTGTTTATGCTAAAGTTCAAGCAGCTGGAGACCCAGTTGGCTCTGCCTCTTGGCGTGGTTAATCGCTGCGTTCACAGGCGTGAGCTCTCAAGAGTGTTTAGCGCTCTGGGAAAGCCAGTGTCAGTAGTGGGAGCCACTCAAGAGCATTGCAGATTAAAGAAAGATTTAGACTAATGGATAGGAAGCCTTTCTCAGATGACTGCAAGGACGTGTGATTACTATTAGCCATCATGGGGGATTTTCAGGTGAGGCACTGTCACTCGATAGCCATTCAAAGGTGACACACATAATCGAGTTTGTCATGAGACACTGCCAAGGCTTCACATGTCTCAGATCACAAATACATCTTTGACGTTTTGATATGACTATTAAAGTCATTAGAGTTTCTTTTTTCTTGAAAAATATGAAAGGCTACAGCACAAAACTTCACTGGCATTATCCTGATCACACATGACCTTAGCAAGCTGGCTAAGTGGATAAAATTACTGGTGTTGCCAAAGGTTTATTGCCAAAGGTTTATTTTGTGGAGCACAACATTTTGAGGAGCTAAAATTTGTAATCCACTGAGAATGTAGCAATCCATTTTTCCCTCTGGTGTCACTGAGCTCTGTCTCAGTTGAAGTGCTGATAAAGGCTGTTCCTGCAGACTGTGCTGTTTGCTGTGCCAAATCTGCAGGAATTCCCAACCAAGTCGTGATCACTCCGGTGGTATGTCTTACACTCACAGTTATTTATGGGCATTTCAACACAGAAATCAGTTTTTGTCTTGCTAGAAATGGCGGCAAGAGCAAAGCAGTTTGTTTTGTTGAGAGCTCTGACTTAAAGTGAGTGGAAATAATCACATTTTAGTCTAGATGCTATTAATTAAGTGCTGGGGTTGGTTCTCTCCCACTGGAATTGACTTCTCTATAATTGATCTGTCCCTCAAGGTTGCCAAACAGAGAGCCACAAAACCTCCTGATTTACGACCTAATTACGCTAAAAGGCTCACGTCTCAAGATTTCAAGCCAGTATCCTCATTTTTGCCCTTCAGATCTGGGTCATCTAAATCATCATAATGTGTTGCAAATTGTTTGGAGCTTGCCACAAATCCCAAACAATAAGAAAGTGTACATGGTCGCGGGCAAAGTATTGAACATATTTCAAACTTGCATCACCCAGACGCACCTGTGCACAATTATAAGTGACAAAAGACTAGTTGGCAAATACGATTTGAGCCAGATTTGATGTTGTCTGCATCAGCCACTGCTTGGTTTGTGTGTGGGGAGCTCATTACTGTGCCAGAGGCTTAATTATTCCCTGGACGTTTGCCCTTAGCCCCTGTAGGGTGGGCCTCATGCCAGCCATGTTATGTCTTGTTTTTGTGGAGGTATGTATTGACCCTCAGCCACAGTCCAGAGCTCAGCACTGGCCGACATTGAAAACATCAAGACATCATACAGCTGTATGGTTTTCTGTGTGTGTGTGTGTGTGTGTGTGTGTGTGTGCGCACGCATGTGTGCACGCACTACATGTATTTCTGGGTACATGCCAAACCGCAGCACAAAAACAGGACATCCATATTGGACTACATTATTTCGGACATGATCAAGAGCTTTATGAGACTGCAGACAGCTTGGATGAATTTATTAATTTGCAGACGCCATGAAATGTGTACTTCACTTTGTCCGTTTTCCTGTGAAGACCAGTGTTTGATTTATTATTATTACTGATGCTGAAAAAATTTGTCGATTTAATGGATCAACAGAAAATTTATTACCAACTATTTTGATAATCTTTTAAGCTTTTAAGTCATTTACTTACAAAAATACCAAACATTTACTGGTTCCAGCTTCACAAATGTGAGGATTTGTCACTGTTCTCTATTTTACATGCACTTTGTATGCACATTGAATGTCTTTTCAGTTTCACACTACTGGTCAAACAAGGGATTTGAAGATGTCACATTGTGCACTGGGAACTTGTGATGGGCATTTTTCACAATTTTGTGACACAAAAGACATCAAAAATCAAAATGGTCAGATGAAGAGATCATGAATATAATCATTACTCTGGTAAGAATAAATCTATACTCTTACATGTTAACACAGGAGCAACCTACACATGTGTGCTGATGTGCTTGCATGTTACTGCCCTTACCTTTTCCTCTGCATTAAGCCCTTTGAGAATGTGAGATGGTGACCTTTGACTTTTTCTCAGGGGTGAGCTGGAGGTGGTTCTCACTAGCATGTTGGCCATGGGAAGGGATAGATACAAATAGATAAAAAATTATGTTTTGCAGAAAATGTCACACCACCTACTGGCCATTTTGAAGTTTTATGGATGGGATTTAACTCTATAATCATATGGTACCTAATGCAAAGAGAGAGGTGTATGTAAAAAGAGACACAAACAAGAAACAGACTAGGTAGGAGAACGGTGCAGAGTGTGTGGTATTACTCATACTCTGGCTGGCTGCATCTGTGTGTGGTGGCGTGGGGGTGTTCCCCTGTCAAAAATGACTGAATGTAAATTTTGTGACATTTATCCTCCTTGCTACGACTGAGCCATTAAGCAGCTCATAATAACTTTGTGTGTGTTCCTTATATCCCTCTCTCCATCTCTAACCCACCCCACCCCCTCTTTGCACCAGGTTCAACATGCCTCATGATGACAATCCAAAGTGTCGGGAGGCAGGCATGAAGCACCAGTATCATGTCATGGCTCCCACGCTCAACTATGACACCAATCCCTGGTCGTGGTCCAAGTGCAGCCGCAAGTACATCACAGAGTTTCTAGAGTAGGTACCAGCTCTCCTTTCCAGTTTTAAACAGATTTATTATCACAACAAATCTCAAGAAAGAGACAATTATGCAATTTTTTCCCCCAATCTGATATTATCACATCCACATTTTAAGTGTGCCATTAACTTTTACTTGTTGTGACGTGGCCAGCTAAACAAACTGCTTCTACGTCTCTCACAGTGCTCTGTAGACAGGTCGGAGCAATGTAAACTGTGCGGAATTGTTATTGCCTGGTGTTGAAAGAGTATTTCCTGTTTGAATCTGGGGGTCTTCCTCGGCTGACCTGAGCAATGGATATTCTGCAACCCCTAAGCTGTCTCTCCACTCAGTCAGTCCTGCTCTCAAGATGCTGTGCAAACAGTAATCTTGTCACTAGCCTGCTTTCCACACCAAAACCTGTAACGTGGGGCAACGGCTCATTCGGCAACTCCTACCCGCACCGTGGTCCCTGATCCTGGTGAAAGGCTTCCCTTTAAGATGGGAAATGTCAGTTATAATTAGATCTTCCCTGGACATGACCCTTTAATCTTTGCCTCCTTTCCTCTGTTAATTGTAGAGGTCTTCACAAAGGACGGCCTTGTTGACCAGATGCATCTCGAGAGCTCAGTGTTAAGCGACGCCTTGTATGGAGTTTTAAGGTTGTGCCTCACATAGTTTCCAGCCAGCGATGACCACAACATGGAGTGATCGGAACGTCCAGCTAAAGATGAGGAGAATCTCCATGAATCTCTTTATTATTTGTCTTTTTGTGTTGGTTTTCTGTGAGTGCACAAAAACCATGGGGAGTTTGATGTAAATGGGGAGTTTGATGCATTTGGAGAAACTTTCGTTAACCATATGGTATATATAACAAACAACGCTGGTATGAAGAGAGTAAAGCAGCATTTCAGTGTGGGAGCCGCAGCGGTGGGAAAGGTCCTTGAGAATGAAGTCCAAGTGCTTTTGAAATTCGTCTCCAGCCAACAATGAGGAGCATTGATTCAATCTAGCACTTCTACAGTACCTCTTCTACTCACTCGGCTGATCTGGTCAAGTACGTCAGTGTTTTGACTGCCCGTTCTCCCTGAAGAGCAAATTCAATCTTCACCACTCTCGTACCTGTTTAAAAAACGAAAGGCCGCGCCACCTCTCAAACATCGCTCTTCAAAAGGAAAATGATTCCCCTCCTTCTCCCCCTTATCTCACTGCTGCGGTAATAATGTGCACTGAACTCCTGCACCTGAAAGCTGATGAAAAGCGCCCTGCTGTTGGGCAGTGTTATTATGTGTCAACCGCTACATAAAGCAACCATTCATTCCTTTTCTGGCACTGTGCCGTTTGATTTAAGCCTCAAAATCCAAATATAAAAGTAAAATGCTAATTTTTAACGGTTGCCACCCCCTAATTGTTGCGTTCACTGGGTGTTTAAACCACATTGTCGTTATTAGTGGGCAAGCCCTATCATTTACATTTATACACCTCATTATACACCGTATGTTGCTCTAAATTCAAGTAAACCTCTGTCATTATCTTGTTCTATATCTCCATATACAATAATCGGTACATGCTTTCAAAGACAAAACTCTGACATGACAGAAATGCTGCAGTTTACTTGGCACTGTTTGATCAAACGCTGTACAGTGATGCTCTGTGTTGTTCAACCCTCTACAAAGACCATCAATCTGACATATGAGTAGACTATTTGCTGAGGGAAACCCAGTATGGTGAACGTGGAAACTATTATTGTTTAGTCTCTTATGACAAGCACACAACAGTCAGCTAAGTCATCAGTTGTTGCAGTTGTAGAATCCCCTCTGGTGCCAGAGGAGGAATTGCCTCACTGTCTCAAATCCACACTGCTGATATTCTTTAAAAAATGTAAAAAAAAGTAGGCGTTGCATTTAAAAAAACGACCACACTGATCCCTGTACCCTCTGTCTGTCTGTCTTGGTCTTAAATAATAATCATTCCGTTAGGTTCCAGGACACTGATTTAGGTTCCAGGACACTGATTAGACAGATGACCAACTGCTGAAAGCCGCTGTAATATGGGACTGTTTGTATGATTCCTTGACAGGCTGCTCTATAGTTTTCACTCACAGTGTGTTCCACTGCTCCTTATGCAATCATTCCCCTGCCAACCAGCGCTGTTTGCTGCATTTTCTGACATTATGGAAATGAAAGGGGAAAGAAACAAAGTGACGGTAACTCAGGATAATCCTGTGTTATTATTGGCCTGTCACATCAGCTGGTGCTGTATGGAGCAGGTGTTTAAGCAGCTCAATTCCGGATTAAATTTGTCAGTGCGATGCAGACATGTTGTGTAATTACACATCTGTACATGTCTCGTCCGCCGGTTTCCTTTTTCAAAAGTAAACAAAAAAAAGAAGAGATCCTTTGAGGCTTGGCTTACTCTGCTAACATGTTTGACTTGTGCTTTTTCATAACCGTAAAGACTGATTTTATATGCAGGCTGTTGGTGCATACATTCAGTCCAGCTGGGCTTTTGTTGTCTCTGTTACCGTATCATGGCTCAGGGTGTGGCTGATATACAGCACAATCTGTCATTTTACTTTAATGCCAGTGTTGGCATTGATATATGTAACCTAATCGTGGTGCTTTATGATTCAAAATTCTCTTGTTTTCCTTCAGCACATTGCAATACACCTCAGATAAAAATGTGGTCAGGATGCAGATCCTTTTCAGGCCTGTATCAGAATGCTGTTTTATTCAGTCTGTGGCGCCTGACTCCAGTTTCATAATGACAGCATTTACTAACAGGCCATTGAGTGGAAGTGGTATCAGTCTCTTCGTTAGGTAACTTTACAGACCACCCACAGGGGAAAACACATCTAAGGATCACAGACAATGACATAGTAATGTTTACTTTACTTTTATGAAATATGATGATACATGTTGATCAGAAAATACTGGACTATCCTGAAAGTGTTCATAACATAAAGGTTTGTCTTGAGCATATGTCTGGTTGTGTACGCACTTGTATGGGTTTGTTCTTTTCTTTGCATTTACTGTACACACATTCTTACTCTATTTTTTTTCTCTATTTTTTTTTTGAAGCACTGGCTATGGGGAGTGCCTTCTTGATGAGCCTGTAGGCAGAACATATGAGCTGCCCACCCTCCTCCCTGGTCAAATCTACAATGCCAACCGGCAGTGTGAACTGATGTTTGGACCCGGTTCCCAAATTTGCCCATACATGGTAAGTTAGCTTGATATCAAAGCAAGCAAGCCAAACTGCACTGAAAAAGTGAAGAAATAAGACTTCAGGTGGAAACCTTAAACGTTTTAAGCAGATCAGATATTCATATAGGCCAACAGATATGAAACTGTGGTCAGTTAATTATGTGTAGTCATTATGATTCTTTAGTTTTTATATACAGTGGAATACATTTAATCTGTCACTTCCGATGCAGAATATATAACATGCATTTTACCAAAATATAAAGCCCCATTTCAGAATGCTCATCCACCAAGTAAAATATGATGCTGTGCCGCTTAAAATGCATCTTGCACATATCACACACTCATCCTCCCAAAAGAAGTAAGGAGATATGGGAGGAAATAGCTGTTAGATTGTGCTTCAGCTCTACAAGTTAAAATGTCATTAAATAAATTAAACATTTCTAGTCATAAGTGTATTTTGCATGTGCCTGAAAATTATCTATAATGTTCTCACATTTAGCTGTTTTACTGAGCCAAAATGATTAATTGCTAGTGCTCAATTTTTTCTGCCACAGAAACAGTGCAAGAGGCTGTGGTGTACAAGTGCAGAGGGGGACCATAAAGGATGTCGCACACAGCACATGCCACTGGCTGATGGGACTGACTGTGGACATGGAATGGTAAGTCAGTCCACGTGTGGATCTGTGTTGCTTTATGAAAAGAACATCAGAGTTGGCTTCTCTTTAATGAAAATGCATATACTTTTTAAGTTACTCACAGATGTTTTAGTAAGTAGTGTTACACTTTTTGAGCTACAGTCATAGGCTACAGTTCATGTTCAAGGCCTGTCGATTTAGGGTGTATACGTGTAGGTCGCAATACAGCCGCAGTCAAGTTGTTGGAATCAGTATTGTAGCGCTGTGTAACAACACCTATGATGAATGAGGATGTGAATTTTATTGAATGATATACAGTTGATTCCTTTTGCGAGGTGAAAAGTGCAACAGAAAGAGACAAACCTTCTGTATATTATATTATGTTTAGGTCAGTCACTGTATTGTTAGTTAATCAGTCACTTTATTGTACAACGTACAGAATTCCTTAACTCTACTGTCTCCTGAAATCATACCAAAATGTTTTCTTCACTGCGTGTGGTGGGATAAAATGCATCTGTATCTCACAAGAAATGCCTTATCCTCTTTTTATGGGGTAGTTTGCCAATGCATTGTTGTTAAAGCTGGCCTCATTGCATTTTAGACAAAATACATTACTGACACCAAGCCAAAACTCCCATGCAGTGCCGCTTTCAATCCTGAATCATTTCCCTTCTAGTTCACTTCCTCTACCAAGGAAAAGGAATAATTTATCATCCATTACTGTCCTGCCTGCTTTCTGGTTACACAAACCCATGTAAATGTGGTCAGGTGATGGCCCTAGTAGAAACTTGAAGCTTTACCCTCAGTGTTGTTACGGGGCCCCAACCCCCATTAGCCTTCATGTTCTCCTCACTCTGGGATGCTATGCTAATTAGGGCTGAGACGGCAGGTCAGTCACTGAGGATACATGGAAAGGAGGGCTGCAGGGGAGGGGGGCAGAAAGAGAAAGAAAGAATAAGGAAAGAAAAGAGACAGAGTGGGGCGAAAAAGAGGGAGAGAGAGTCTTGAGAGGGAAAGGTGAAGACGTGGGCCCTTTGAAAGAGGATGCTGCCCGCCGTTCACAGTTGAGTCACCTTGTTGTGAACCCATGACCCTAAAACCTCTTTAAAAGGCGGGTGAGTGGGTCAGTGGTCAGGCCGTAACAGAGCCCAGGCTGAGGCCAGCCAGTGCTTTCACAAAAGATCTCACATCAGTGATTCTGCAGACCAGGAGGCGGGAGGAGAACAGGGAAAGAGAGTGAGGAGGAGGTGAGGGGGGGATGAGGATGTGGTCGGCTGGTGTTTAGCATTCGTAACACGCATGGGAGGGAGAAAGAGAGGGAGAGAGAGAAGGAGGGTTCTCTTCACTCCTTAACCTTCTGCCCTCCAGGAGTCTTTTGCAGTGTGGGCCCATGTAAGTCTCATATCCCTTATATCCTTTCATTTGGCACCATCTCCCTCTTTGCCATGTTAGGTCGTGGATCAGCCCTGTCTAGCGAGGAGAGGTTAACAGGGAATAGCTAACATCTTAATCCAACTACAACAACCGGACTAAACAGTAATGGTCCTGGGATAGCAACTCCCATACTGCTCTCAGCCTGTATGTGGGAGAAACAGTTGAGGAGTCATGGTGTTAATCAAGTGGTTTGCTTTAATAAGCTACAAACCCTAAACCCAATTTGAGCTGACTTAGCTAGATGACAGTAGATGTCTGGTCTTCATTGAAACCCTATAAATGTAGCAATTTGCAGGTCCAAGATGCCTAGATATCAGGGTTAAAACCAGGTTAAATTAGTTTGAAAGGTGAACTTTTTTGAGACATGTAAGTTACATATAATCAATTGCAGTGAAGACCTACTTCACACTGAAATATAGTCAGATAAACGCTGCTAGCTGCTTTTGGTCACTGCATGTTGAGATGAAAAGTTAAGACAAATTCATCCTGAGGGGAACACGAATGTCTGTACCATTTTATGGAAATCCATCCAACAGTTGTCGAAAGATTTCACTAAAGAACCAAAGATCTTTATCTCATGGCGGTGCTAGATGAAAGATGAGGGGATCACCAAAGCCACTAGGATACATCCTCTGGGGACTATCAATGTCTGTACAAAAAATTTCATGTCGGTCCATCCAATAGTTGTTGAGATATTTCAGTTTTAACTAAAGTGGTGGACCAACTGACAGACCAACAGTGTCATTTGAGTTTGAGTAGAGGCACCACCTTTGTTTGTAGTGCAGAGGGCCCAGTTTCATCTTCATGCAGGGTGCTTTTTGAAGTAGCATGAGTTGAAAGGGGGGAGGGCTGTACCAACACTCACCTGCCCACACAAGAGCTCTTTTATGTGGTATTTTGGAATGTGTATTTGTGTGTGCACGAGTATGTTTGTGTTCATCCTTAGGCCAGCCTCAAAAGTCTGATAAGCTGCTAACCCAGGTGATTCTTTATGATTCTCTTGCATCAGTATTGTATTGTTCTATCTTTGTATCTCTTTTTGCCTCTCTTGCATCCGTCCACTGCGTGTCTCTCTTTTCCTAGACATCCTTAATGTATGCCATTTATCACACCTTCTCATCTCTTCCCCAGACTCATTTCTCATTCTTTCTACAAAGAAGTCATGAGGATCAGGTCTAAAGCTTTACAGGGTCTTAGGTCGAGCTGGGAGGTGGGGGAGGACTGGAGGATTACAGCTATGGCCTCAATGGGGGTAGACTATCAGCAGGCATTGTCTTAGCAACCATAGCTCCCCTTTGAACATCTCTTTTGTAGCCTATCATTAGACCAAATCCTGCTATGTCATTCTATACGATTACACAGGAAATGTCATCTCTCGTGAAAACTAGATTTTCTGAGTGGCTAGCTGTCACTGCTTGTGCCTGTGTTGTCTGGGGAGAGTTTTTGTTCTATCAGGTTACGAAACAGAGTAGTGACCGCATCGGGTAATTCAGGTCAGTGCCCAAAAAGTGGGAGGAACGTAAATACAGGGTAAAAAAAACGTTTGTTTGTATACAGCTTAGTTGAAATAGGGCAGTGGGCGCTACAGGGTTCATGGGTAGTTTTCTCCCCCTCTGTTCCCTTCTCCTCTGACTTTCTCTGTTTCTTCTCTTCTGTCTCTTTCCCTTCCCTCCTCCCTTGCTCCCTCTCTGTTATAACGGGCCCTCTTACAGGGAACCCGAGTGAGTAATGCGGTCACATGACCTCTTGGCGGCGCGTCTGTCATCTGGCTCAGTGGGCCATGCACTAACGAGGGCATCCCATCACTTGTTGTCTATAAATACTGCCACCACCCTCCCTCTTCTCCATCCACTAGTCTCTTGCTCTTTCTCCCTTTTCGGCCCCTCTCACTCTGCAAAAGGATCCTGCCTGTGTGTCTGTTTGTGTATGAGTTTTGATTGTGTGTGTGCATATATGCATGTGTGTTGTATTTATAGAATGATCTACATTTAATGTAAGTGTAAGCGTGTGTGTGTGTGTGTGTGTGTGTGTGTGTGTGTGTGTGTGTGTGTGTGATTAGGGGCCAGCCAGCATGGTCAATAAGCGACTATCAAGCCACAGCCAGGGGCCGCTTGGTCCTGTATGCACATCCCCACCGTTTGAAGATCCCTGCGCTGCCTCTCACCATGTCGTCGCTCAGTGGGTGGCAGAGGGAAAAAAAAGTGGTAACAGAGCTTGAATAAACTGTGGCGTTTTGTTGCTAAACTTCGTATTGTTCTCGTGTTTTTCTCATTTTATTGTCGACTGAAAGCTCCAAATTTTGGGGGGTTGAATTTCAAAATGAACAAAATACTTCAGTGTTTTTGAGTTCATTCAATACAATGACTACTTGCTGAGCTTTTCTTGAAGTTAGTGTAAAACCCAAAATGCTTTCCCAGCTACTCTTAATAGGGGCTTAATTGAGTGGTTAGTGTAAGTGAATAAATGGGAAGTTGTTTTTGATTTCCAGAACATTCCTCAGAAAAGAATGACGACCTGCTCTGGTTTCAGCCAATTAGACTGAGATAGTGAGGTCCTGAAAAGTGAAGCCAGGGCAGAATGGAGCCTGTTGGCGGAGGCGGTGAGTGTTGGCTGGAGCTTCCTGGCAGTCTGACAGACTTGTCGTACGATGCACGGACACAGGGTGGGTGGGTGTGTGTGTGTGTGTGTGTGTGTGTGTGTGCCTGTGCTTGTACTGGAGCTTGGGATTGTGAGACTGGTATCAGTGTCACTCTCAGCTAATCTCTGGATATTGCAGGATGTTGCCACTTTGATTTGCCATCAACACAGACATATCTGTGGATTTGGACTAACAGGGGGATTGTTGTTTTAGCATTCATGAAGTTTGCTGATGGAATTATTGTGTCCGGTAGCCAGTGAGTGGAGCTTTCATTGCTGGCTGTGTAGAAGGAAGAAGATGTACTGTATTTGCATGATTATAGTGTGGTGTGTTAAATGTGGCAAAAATGAATGCCCTAATACATAGTTATTAAAATCAGATGACTGTGTGAAGTGATATATTCATCGTAAATTGGCAAAAGGTGTAAATAATGACAAAATGACAGGAAGTCCACAAGAAGCTAAATAAAGAAAACTTCTGACATTATCAAATCTAACCATGGGTACAAATAAAGTAACCTGAACCTACCTTGTAAAGTTGTTAGCAAATAATTGCTTATTTACACATCTAGCAGCCGTAGAGCAAGATTAGCATTTATTTTGAATCTGACACTTGACAAATGTAACCCCAGTATTTCTAAGCTTATAGTGCTATTGTTCGGGTTTTAGGGACCACAGGTTTACTGTTTTTATTCACTCTCATTTCAAAACCTACTATGTACTACCAGCCCAGCATAAACATGTTTAGCGATTAGCAGGTGAACATAGGTGAGCATTTAGCAGAGCTAAAAGGAGAGTGAATATTAGACATACATTCATCAGGTGGAGATATACAAAACCCCAAATAAATGCCAATGTTGCTGTGTGTCTGCTTGTTGTGTAAAAAAGCCACGCTAACATGTCTTCATATCAACTTTATACGGTGACCTACTGTATGTCAAAGTGCTGTTTACAGGTTATTGTGCTGCCCCCAAGTGAACCAAAAAATCAATGCTGGTTTAAAAACAAAACAAATGAGCCAAAAGAGGCTAAAATCTCTAGAGAGCTGTTGAGTTGGATGATAACTCTGTGGGTTTATCACTACTAAGGGACACTTTTCACACTACACACAATCTTTTAGTCCATTGTTTTTACAAAACATATTGATTAAGGCAGGTTTTAGAAGACGTATGTCTTATCATCATCTCTGTACAAATGCTAAGTTGAAAAAAGTTGAGAAAGACCAACCGTAAAAGTGCATGTGCAATGAACATCTGATAGGGCCAAACTACTTATTCACTTTAATGACAACCTTTACGCTTCTTGGAAAGATGTGCAGGAAGGAGGGATCACAGAGAGTGGACAAACAGTATAGGAAACAGGTTGGTTGGGTTTAGTTGTATCTTGCTGTCTCTCTTGCTGTCTCTTGTTGCCCTTCCCCTGCTTCTCGTTATTTCTCTTCCTCCTGTCCTGTTTTTACGCCCTTTCAACACAAAGGAAAGAGGAAATATGGAACTAACAGGGTAAAAACGTAAAGTAAATCCAGTCTATAATAACAACTGTCATTTTATTTATTTACAGTCCTCTGCCACCCAAAGAGAGCTCTGACAAGAAGCCCTCACTAATGGATAGCCTCATTGTCTCTCTGACGGCTCTCATCTCAAAGTCAAATTATTAGACATGTAATGTTGAATGATGCCTTATTGAAAATAAACAGCAGTGGTCTGTGCCATTTTGACCAGTGACTCTAGATGTTTATTTGTTTTCGGATTGCAGTCTGTCTTAATTCATTGCATTGGAAAGGACTGAGGGCTCATAAGAGACAAAGACACAAACCCCCAACAGGCCAAGGCCAAAGTGAACTCTGAGCCGAGTGTGAGACATGTAAAAGACACCCCAACATGAAAGATGATGCCTTTTGGAAATGGCCGCGTTAAAATGAAAGAGCTGAGGGCTTTTTAAATCTCTGCCTTCTCATTCCTGCAGTGATGTATGGCTTGGGTTCAGAAATGAGGTGCTCTCTGCAGTTTCCTGGCAATTACAGGGCGCTAACTTCCAAACCAGCCAGCTGAGGAGCTCAGAGCAGATGCCTTAGATACTATTCCCACTGTGAGGTTATCATGCTGTTGGTGACTCTCTGTGGCTGTGTGGCTGAGTTGGTTAAACTTTTTTTTGTTTTTGGTGTGTTATTTGGGAGCATAGATGTAAAGGTATTGTGTGTGTCTCCCTGTGTATACATTATTGGCAAAATGCATGGATGTGATATATGTGTATGCACATATGCACATGTCTTGGGATGAGTTGGTGAGTCAGCGTGTGTCTTTGTGAAATTCCTAATTTGAAACACATGTTAGTCACAGCTGGACAGGTTTCTCAGTTTCTCTCACAAGACCTTCAAATGTCTCACCACATTCCCAATTGAGGGCAAATTTTGAAATACTTTCTAGGAAAGGGTCTGCCAGTGTCCTTAATGCTTGTTGAGCTTTGCCAAGCACTGCCTTTCACCTATGCGTTTTCCAAGGGTGTGTGTTTGTGCACTTCGGAAAGAGAGGCTAATTAGAATTGAGCGTGGCCCCCAGATGCCTCCAGACTCTGAGCAATCACTCTCACCACATATGTGCACACGCACACACACACACACACAGTCGTGTGCATGCTTGCATTTGCAGACGTATACACACATACATCATCTCGCACAGATGTATTTTCCCTTCCACTACCCCCTTTCCGTCTTTCTTCTTTTTACCCACATCACCTTTTCAAGCCAAACAAAACGGTTGTAAACACACAGTGGGGGGAGTGGAATGCCTCAGAGGCTTACACAAGCTTTGGTCCTCCTGACAGACAGTCCGCCTTGTATTTGACAGTTCCTTGGGTCCTGCTGCCTGGTTGCACTGTGGTGATCCCTGCATTGCCCTTGCAGTTTCTCATAAGGGGATAAGGGGGATGGGTGTTTGTGGAGAGGAGGTATAGAAGGGATGCTCACGTCCGGGTTAGGGGTCTCTCAGCCTAGGTGGGGGAAGGGGATGTGAGGGAAGGGAAACTATTTGTTGTGACAAAGGAAAACTCTTAAAAAAATATCTTTGACAATTCCATGAACTCCAATTGTTTAGCTCTTGTTATTCTTAAAGACGTTGCTCAACCAACAAATACCAGCACCTGTTTGCCTTTTTGTAGTGTGGAAACCAATTCCACTCGTGGATGTTTTATCACATTCCTTTCAGTGCATTTTATTTTAATTGTTCTCTAAATCTGTTGTTTGTGCTCCAACAACATTATCAGTGCCTTCAGTTTACATTACAGTGGAGTCAGACAGGAAGAAGGCCCTGGTCATTACTCAAACCAGGTCTGGATTATAGAAATGTTTGTGGCTTGTTTAGTCCATACCCTGCAGCTGTTAACACCTGTATGTCATTGTGCACAGACTTTACACTCCATCATTAAACCCGCAAGTGCGTAAAACACACATGCAAACTAGGCCAGGAGAGTAGAGGCAGCAGTGCCAAATTCTCTGTATGTTTACATGTGTTTGTATGTATGACTTTTCACTTTTGTAGGTGTTCCCCTAAGGTGAATTTTAAAGCAGAAACTGGCCAGAATAGCCGGTATCCAGGGGATGACTTTTTGATTGATATCCTCCCTGGTTTATAAGCGTGATTATGAAAATCCACTGAAGCGGATCTCACATGGTTCTATTCTCACTTTTTAAAAGTATTCAGAACAGGCGGTCTTAGTTTATTATCAGGAGTAGGGGATTTAATGTCTTTTAGTGGAATGGGCATGTGGCCAGTTGAAATGATAGTAGTTGCACTTCTAATCTGGAAATAGCTAGCAATGGAAGTAACAAATTGTGCATCAACCTCACAGACCAAACAGTTAAAAGTAACAAACTTAAGTGTCTGCAAAGAGCATCCTTCTTTTCACGTTACAGGTTAAAAGCTGTGTACCCGAGTAGTTAAACAGCTAAACAAGAGAAGAGAGTTTCTGATGTCAAGCCAGTAATGAACTTTGTTCCTCTTGTTATCACAGCTCTAGAGTTTCCTTATCATGGTGCCACTGCTCCCCGTGCTTGTGTGCCTGGACGGCAGGCTACGTACCCAGACAGACGCCGTCTTGTCCTGCATTCTTTCAGTGAACAGGACCCTTCGATATCTTAGTCACTGAGAAGGGGATTTGGTTGCATACAAAGGGAAATAGGCCTGCCGTGCTATGCTTATGAAAGCAAAGTTAGCACTTCTTGGCAAAGGTTGGTTAGTGGGCACATACTGATACCAGGCGCCTTATTTTCCACGTCAAAGTGGATCTACTGTATGAAAGATCTGTATTATGTAATGTATGTGTGTGTGTGTGTGTGTGTGTGTGTATATATATATATATATATATATTTACAACCCAAGCTAAAAATGATAAACAATTGTACTTTTTTTCCTACATTTTCTCCATTGTCTGTGCCATTGCCAATGGTTTTCCTTTCACTGTGTTTTTGTAGCTAATTTAATGTTGTGTTTAATAATGCCATTTCTATTGATGAGTTGCATCCGACAGTCAGAAATGTACCCTTTATGGAAAACAGGAAGACCAAAACTGTGATGTTGTGCAAAGCGGCTGTGAAACAGTAATGTTTTAATGTTGCGAGTCTCGAACTGCCATTGTTTGCATTAAATGGTCTATCTTTGTGATAAGGACAGAGCACGAACTGAACTGTTATACATATATATTTTATTGTGTATAAATTACCTTTTTTACCTATGTATTTTAATCTATGTGAAGTGTCTTTTAGTACCGCAGTGTTTCCTCTATATGCATTCAGCAGCGGCGGAATCACGACCGCCACTACTAAAATTTCCCACGATCATTAAACTATGCGCTACAAATGTTTTCACTCGCGGCAGCACTCAATGCTCGGCTCGCTTCCTCTCCTCGTTCTATGCAGAACATAAGTGACAGATGGTTTTATAAGAGCAGAATCGGGAGGTGCTAGCGAGTGTTTGATTGTCCGAGCGGCAGAAAGTGACGGTGAACGCGAGCGGAGGAAAATATTTTGGCAGTAAATGTACGGTGTCTGTAACAGTGTGTTAGCTTCTCAAGACCAAGAAAAGTCTGTTGTTTTCCACTTGCTGGAAAAGTGAAGCCGGTTAGCGCTAACTTAGCTAACATCTCCCCTCCTCTTCAGACTGCGCAGCTGAGCAGGAAAGCTTCAACAGCAGCTACAAACATTCATCTAAAGCTCACATTAAACTGGGGAAATACTACAGTTTTAAGCTATTCTAAGGTGCATCGCATGCTCATGGACACAAGAGCAACGTTGTAGAGACATGTTGTGGTGGGGTTTTATATTCAGACAAAAATTTTGCTTCACCTCCGCTGCTACAACTCCATCCTGGGGGAAACACTGTACCGTTATTATTATTATTATTATGCATAAGGAACAGTTAGGCAGCCAGGTTTGGGTGACAGAAGCACTACAGTAACATAGCAGCTAGGACAAACTGACAAAGGAATAAAGGATCTGGACTGGTATACGTAGTGGTTGACACGAAAACGTGCATGTGGTGGACAGGTAGGGAATGGCCACAAAATGGAGTGAAAGTACAGAGTATCTGGTGGATGGATGGAAAATGACAATGTAGCTGGGCTTGGGGAATAGGGAATGTGACTAGAGTGAGGGACTGGGAGACAGAGTGTGACAGCGAGTTCGATGCCATTGCCTTTAGTGAGGGTAAACAATAGCTGAATTACGATTTATTTTAAGAAATACCTTGTAAACGATGAAGATGGTAAAAAAGAACACTACTCCAAGCTCCAACACTACTGGTTCTGCAATGTAAGAGTTGCAGTCATTGTGTTTTAACAGGATCTATATGTGTGTTTGTGTCTATTCACACGCAGTACTGCAGACACGGGATGTGTGTAAACAAGGAGTTGGACCTGCAACCTGTTCACGGGGAGTGGGGACCCTGGGGGCCCTACAGTGTTTGCTCCAGGTCCTGTGGTGGAGGAACCCGGAGCACCAGCAGAGACTGCAACAAGCCTGAGTAAGAAATAATCTGACAGTTATGACAGTCAAAGCCATTACATACTATAAATATGTGTAAGACTGAACCAATAAGAAAAGTAGTTTAAAAGAGAGCAGTCATGCCTGAAAAAGAGTTGTATACAAGCTAAAGTGAGAAACAAACCTGCATGTCAGATTCAGTAGGTCTCAGCCTAATTTTAAGCAGTCCTGTTTCCTTTGTGTGGATTGAAATGTAAACTGCTTTATGTGTGTCACAAAGCACCAGTCAAATAAGTGTAGTGCTCCTTATCATCCGTCTTGATTTACTCTAGACCCAGAAATGGCGGGAAGTTCTGTGTGGGTCGCAGGATGAAGTTTCGCTCTTGCAACACTGAGCCATGCCCACGAGGATGGAGAGATTTCCGTGAAGAGCAGTGCTCTCAGTTTGATGGCAAGCACTTCAACATCAATGGTCTACCTCCCACCGTCCGCTGGATCCCCAAGTACAGTGGCAGTGAGTATGCCAATGTAATCCTAAAGCATGTAATTTAAATATCTTGTGGTAACTTCAGCTGCAACATCAAAGATGGATACTATTTACATCCAGCTATATAATGTAGTCTGAAGCCAGTGATACATTATTGCATAGCTTGGTGCATTTAACTTAAATACTGCATGTCTCCAGTTTTTGTCTGAACCTAGTTAGTCACTATGTGAATGATAACTTGGGCTTGTGTAAACTTCTCAAGCAAGTCCACATTGTGTGTAGGAGGGATGTGGAGGCCAAGACATGCAACTCTGTGATCTCTATGTGTCTACTGCATTTGTATCTAACGCACTGCATGATAAAAGCTGCCTGGCGTAAACCTTTCGTTGACATAAAGCAACAGCAGCATTATAGCACACAGCCCTTCCATATGAACCACCTGGCAGCTTTCTCTCTTGCAGCCGCATCTCATTCCTTGCCAAGATGGACTGCCCAGCTACATGAGATTACCATCTGGCGAAGACCACCATGTCTAAGTTACTGCAAGTGATTCATTCATTTAATTGATGCTGTACAAGCAAACAGGCCAAGCCCCGGAGCCAGCACGCTGTCAGACACAAAGTGATTTTCCCAAACAACTGATAAAAATTTGGCAGTTTCAGCGAGAGTCTGCTGAACTTTTCAAAAAATGTAACTGGGTATGAAATTAAAAATGTGAAGTGTTAATGTTTTGTTTTATTTCATCAGGATGGGCAAGTCACTTCTAGGCCTTTTCTGTTATTGTCCAGGATTTTTATTTTATTAGTCTCATTAAATTAATGACCTATAGTTCAACTTTTTCCATTATTTGTTTTCTTTCTCCATCCAGTACTCATGAAGGATCGCTGTAAGCTCTTCTGCCGGGCAGCTGGTACTACGGTGTACTATCAGCTGAAGGATCGCGTCATCGACGGCACGCCATGTGGGATGGATACTTTCGACATCTGTGTTCAAGGCCTCTGCAGGGTATATCTGTCTGTTAATAATAATGAGCTTATGCATACTCACACACACACACATGCACGCGCGCACACACACACACACACACACACACACACACACACACACATACACACACACACATCAAAGTCAATTTAACTTATTCTCATGATGATTTATCTGTGCCAAAGTTACATTTTGGCTTTTGCAGAAAAACAAACTTAACACGCTCAGCCTACTCATACTTTTACATGATTCACGTTTTGTAATTACTGGAAAGCAAATGTGTAGTTCAAAACATTCAAACTAATAATTTTAAGTACAGCATAATATTACATCGCTCTAAATCACAACATTCTATCTTCTCTTAATCTGTGCCTCCTCAGCAAGCAGGCTGTGACCATGTTCTTAACTCGAAGGCCAGGAATGACAAGTGCGGAGTATGTGGCGGGGACAACTCGTCGTGTAAAACCCTGGCAGGGACCTTCAATGATGCTCAGTATGGTAAGTCCGGCTGCTTATATTACATGTAAGGTACACTAATAGCTGACTGTTAACAAAAAAGGTGTTGCTATTACACATACTGTGTGTCAGCAGCTCTTGCAGATGATCTATGTTATATCTGATATGCTGTAAGAATGGCTGCCACAACTGCTGTATGCTCATATTAGGTGCTGATGTCATGTCTGGTTATGTTTAAACATATTAAGCTTGATTTTCAGCAACAATGCGTGCTTCTGCCAAATTTGGATAAATGCAGAACACCAGTCTTCTCTAAAGCTTCAGAAACTGATTTACACAGAGATCTCACTCTTTCAGGTCTTTCGATTGCAAACACAAACCTGACATCACCCCTTTGAACTGTCCTCCTTAATGCGGCGCTTCACCGTGGGCCAACTGCTGATTGCATCCAATTCTTTTTAGGTCTGGGCAGCAAAACGGCAGAGACATTAGCATAAAAGCTCTGGGTGTGGCCTCTGTCATGTTTACTTCGCATTAGTTTGGCGCTGAACTTTAGCATCTCTATCCATCTGCTTTCTCTCTGTACTCTGTTGGCTGGGGGTAGAGGGTTTTAGGACTGGATTGAACCAATCCAGGCACTGTGCTCAGCCCTGGAAATTTGGCTTGACCTTAACAAAGAGAACATGAGTGGGAGTGCAGCCCAGGCAGGAAATCTCTCTGCTCCTGAGTCTAGGCTTGTCTTTCTGTCTTTCACCCTTTTGTCCTTTCCTGTTTGATGTCTCTCTATTTCTTATTTGCTACTGTTGTCTCTTTCCTTTGCTTTCTCTGTGGCAATCTTTGTCTTTCTTCACCTTTTTTTTGTCTTTTGGGGAAGGTCCAAATTAAGTTACATCTTCATAAGCAAGGAAAAACAAATTGCGAGGCAAGATGTGAGATGAATTGGCGCATCAATTTATTTTTTTATAGTTTAATTCTGCAGATGTGTAAGACCTGACTGTTGCTGTGTATTTTTTAAATTTTCCAGTATTACAACAGATAGAAACTTGACACTTGGATGTTTTTGCTGGTCTCGATCCAAGTCTTTAGATTGTAAAGTTTAAAGTAAGTTAAGTGTAACCCATCAAACAAATGTTGAAATTATTACCAAGCACTTGGATTTGTAAACGTTGGGGCCAGATGGTGGTGCATAAATGAAAGAAATCCTTGGTATTACAATTCATTGTTCAGAAAAAATCTCCCCTTACTCACGCGGCTCCGTTACTCCGACTCTCCGACAGTTCAAAAGAATCCCCAGGCTGGTAGATGATGCAGAAGAATGATGAGGTGCAGTAAGTAGATGTCTGTGCGGCGATGCAATGCATGGGTGGGGTCCCTCAGCAGGCTAGCTCCCACGGTTCCACGTTCTCTTGAGTCCCTCAGGAAAAACGGCGCTCGGGAAAAACGGCTGACCGAGCTACACTTATCACTTTCACTGAAAAAAAACAAACGACTGAGCCCGCAACAACGCAGAAATTAACTGCAAGGTAATATTTGTGGCCACACATGTGCTTAAGTCTACAAATATTTATTCTCTCCGAGTTCAACTTAAAGTTTTCCACAAATCGATACACAACCGTTTTCCCCACATTGGCTAAGTTATCATGACACTGGCAATCACAAAGAGCAAAGTTTTTCCCATTAGGATCTCACGTGTAAAGAAACAGTCTTTTAACCATGTTGACTTAAAACAGTCAGGTCTAATGCCTAATTCAGACTACACTATATATGAAAGTGTAATGAGACCTTTGGCCTCTACAATTGCTTGTTTTATTTCATTTAGTGTGTCATAGTGAAAGTTAACTGACGCAGCATCTGGGCTCTCCCAATGTCTCAAAAAAAAGTTAGAATGTATGGTTCCAAGTTCACATTCAATCATAAACTTGTGATTGCATATATCAACATTTGTTTTTAGTGTCTGGTCCGCCACCAGACTTTGGCAAAGTCACAGAAAGAATTTATGATTCTATGACAATGAGCTCAGTGATTTCAAGAAGACAAAAATATTGTATTATCATCGCATCTTGACACTAGTCTCAAGAATACCATTCTGAATAAAGATAGAAAGTTAACTTTTCAATTAAACTGCTTTACAAGACCCAAGACATTGTACCTGAGATTTATGAGTATACTTGATACTGGCTTAGTTTTTCTATGTTTTCTGGTTTCTTGGAGGTTAAATGCCAGAATGGAAAAAATAATCCAATCTCAGTAACAACAAAAGAAATGTTTGTCATCAGCTCAGTCAGTATCCTCATCCATCAGGGTGAACTTGTGACACCCTCTAATTTTCCTCTGCAGGCTATTAATACATCGTCTTCTTTCTTACTAGTGGCTGAGAGAAGCATGTTTGAGGTAAACTCTAGCGTTCCCTAAGTGCAGCATGGTTGTGTTTTTTTTCCGCTAGGGTGGTGTATTTACTGTTCATCCCTGTGTCACTTTGTGGTGGCGGATGATTGTGTGTGTGGTCAGTTGCTAAGCTGGGGGATCTCCGTGGCCTCAGATGGCTTGTGATACCATGTTTCCTCAGAGGGGGGCCACGTTGGTGTTTTCTGAAGTTCATATGTCCTGTCTTTTTATGAGCTTATCCTGTCCCCAGTGTTTAGGGAGGGAATTTGACATTACACAGTGAACTCCAAGGGAGACTGTATAACTATATATTGTTTTTTGTGTTGTGGTGACAATATTTGGGTTTTATTGTGAAGGATTTTTTAAAAGTAAGTTTCTATATATCTTCTAATAGTGGTGCTTATGAAAGTAAAGTAGCTTCCTGTGCAGTGTGTGGCGTCAAGTGAAAACATTTTTCAATCATGATGACTTTATAGCTTATGATGATGTTCTACATGGCTGATGAGAGTAAGATATGTAAACCAAGTGCTGCCCCCGAGTGGCTCAAGGTGTCAGGCTAACCATCAGATAACACCACACCTCTTCAGTTTAGTTCTGTTCAGGGTTTTTTTAAGGCAGCATTAAGTAGTTGAAAGGCACCTGACCAAAAGGGTTCAAATTCTCAAGCTGAAATGCTGACCTGAAAATATTGTGAATATTGGCAAGTCTTCTACAGTATGGAACAGCCACATTTAGCCTTTATTACATGATTTTACTCTGTAATCCTTAATTGTTGCTATAAACAATAATATGTCGTTGAATGCTGTCCAAACACGAGCAGCTGTACAAAAGCCTTGCCTAGAGAAAGTACAGTTTTTTTCTTTATATTTTGCTTATTTCATACCGTGCTCCCTATTCAGTCTCCATCCCTACATTTGTTGTTGCATCTTGGCTTTGACATGCTCTGTCTCCCTCATGCACACTTGTTTTATGTGTTAGTTTATCATGGGACAACAGGGCTGGTGTTGTAATTACAGGCCAAAAGTAGGTCCAGGGAATAATTACATATCATTTCACGGTCGGGCCTCTGAGACTAAAACAAGGCCTCCTGCAGGTTATTTGAGTGGACTAGACCTTTTTCTTGTATTTTTTCAAGTGTAACATTCAAATCCCTGGTGGTTAGAAGCGGACTTCCCTGACTGGGGTTGGGTGTAGCATAGTGAAGCTATTATGAAAATCAAGGTGGGACCGCTCATTGCTGTTATATGGCTGCTTTGCTCCCTTTAGAGACTTATTTCAAAATTGTGTAACTTTCTGTGCTCTCTGTCTCACTCTCTTGTTCTGTCTGTCTGTCTCTCCTTCTTTTCTTCTGCTTCAGGTTACAACACAGTGGTGAGGATCCCAGCCGGAGCCACCAACATTGATATCAAACAGGTCAGCTACTGGAAAGCCAGAAGACGACAGCTACCTCGGTGAGTGTGTGTGTGTGTGTGTGTCAGTGCCACAATGTGGTTTTAAACAACACTTTATTAAATTGTGTTTTTTCTTGGGAGAATCAACCAAAAATGGAAGCAGTGCAGCCTAAAAAGATGTGTATATATTACATCCTTTCAGTTCTCGTCTCATAAATACCATTATCCCCTAACCATAAACCACCTAGACTTGGTGAGCCAGAGCTGTAAAGGCAAGCTTTTAGTGAATGAGGGCAAGGAGACATGGGCAAAACTGTTGTCTAACCATTTATATGAAGGAAAGGAAACTGTCATTTATACTAAGTGTATATGGAGAAAACATGAAGGGGCGTTGGTCCATCTGGTCATGGCAAAGAGGGTTGGTTGGGAAAGCAAATGGAGTGTCAGTCCCTGAGAAAGATAAATGAGGCAGCAATAGGTGCTAATTAGAGGCATGTGGAGCCCAGGCCGCATGAAAGTAGATATAGGGGTATAGGGTTAGATGGACCCACCAGGCTCTGTGTGTGTGTGTGTGTGTGTGTGTGTGTGTGTGAGAGAGAGAGCAAGACAACAGAGTTTTGCCTATGTTGTAAGGACGGGGTGCCTATTTTCAGATGGTTCAAGTCAGGTTCAAGATGTTTTAAGTCAAATTGTCAGAGAACACATCTGGCAGGGATTTGTTGCCATGCTGAGGTGAAAAGCTTGACTCCCGCTGTTGCTGAGTGCATCAACTGCACATTGAGTGAGTGGTGTCTGTATTAAACGTGGTTAGTATTTGCTACACCCTGTCAATTTTGCCACTCCGGCTGGTACTGTATGTAGAAAAATGGCATGACATATAAAGGAGACATGCATTTGAAGTTGTGGCTCCTCAACTTTAAAACTTTCTCCGTCGGACTTGGACACCTGTTGACACAATTAGAAAGCAGCTTTTAGATTTGCTTAGTTTTATTTTATTTTTTTAATCTCTATTTTATATTACTTATGTATTGTGTCGCTATTTCATGTCTTTTCTGTTTTTCATTGCAAAACACTTTGTGAGGTCTGATGTAGAAAGGTGCCGTATGAATATATTTTACTCAATTTTACAATGCTATGGTGCAAAAGTGTGGGTCTTTTGGGTCCCACTTTGGGTCCAGTGCAAGTATTTGATGATCAAGGTAAGTTTTCGCTCAGTAGACCTTCCTCAAGGAAAATGGTTCACAAAGGGCAGTCCTTGAGCTTACAGTGACATCAAAGGAAGCCCAGCTGTGCTTCGTCTAGTACACACGAGAAATGCAGTTCACAACTGCTGTTCCCAAAGTTAATGTAAAACAACAACAACGAAAAAGTGACCGTAATGTGTTCACAGTACCTAAGCACTGTGTCATGAGTGTGGTGACCTCCTAAACAGCCTCCCCAGGCCATGACATTTCAGAGTGTGCTCTGATGCTATTGTTAATTTAGTAAATAAACAGAATTGCATTCTCATTTGAACACTGTTATGTGCATTATCTGTCCCTCTCTCTCTCTTTTTTAACTGATCCATCAAATTGAATAGAGCTCACGGTAGCTCAGCACCTTTTTAAGTTGATGTTGGTTTCTCCTTTTATTTTTGGTATTTAGAACAGCTTGTGTACCTGAAAACAATATTTGAGGTGTAAATTTTTCTGGAGAACAGGCTTCAGAAGAAGCATCTTCTGGTCAGCGTCATGCATAAGAAAACTTTAAGATGTGTGTAATTGTTAAGTGTGTGTGTGCACTTACCAACCTATCTAACAGTGGACCTCGACGTCGTTACACACCCACTAAGAGGGGACTAAAAAGTGAACGGGGACATTTTTTAGGTCCCCTGTTGGACATGCTTTAAATCATGCTAAAACATTCTAAAACCATCTGGTAAATTTTTTAAACTATTGTCAAGAGGGGACCTGCAGGTGTGTGAGTGTTTAAGTCCATACTCAGTGCCTCTAGTGGATCAAGCAAAGATTTTAACGACTCATTCACACACGTCGTTCTTAACACTCCCCTATAGAGTGAATGGCTTGCAGCCCCAGGGTCTATCAGACTGTAGAGGGGCTATTATACAAGCTACTCAGTAAAGAAAGCTGTCACTTGAAACACAATTTCTTAATTTTTTCTAACAAAATACAGGCTGAGTTTTAGTCGATGTCTTGTGTTTTAAGATCACATGTATTAAAATACAGGGCTACACTGAAGGCCTGGAGAATTTTAGATTCTAAATAAGGGAACAAAAATAGAAAAACAGCCAGGGTAGAATTATAAATAAAATGGACAGTATAAAGATACTTTTATGGTTTTAATTCATTAAAAAAATGAATGAATTAATAAAAAATTATTTGACATTTGTTATCTAGAGATTTTAACTTGTTCCAGTCGCAAAATACTAACCTGACCAGATTTCACAAGCACTGGACATCAATACTCCCCCCCCCCCCCCATTATATTTGTGTGCTTAGTCTACACTTAAAGATATGCATTTCATTTATTGATTTGAATTACAGAAAAAGGGACCACACTTGTACTGTGTGGAACGACAGGAGTCCACTGTTCGCTTGTAGATGATGACACAAGTTCCCTCTTAGATAGCATGGAGCGATAATCACACTCCAACTTGTGAAAATAATAAATAAGCAATTTAATCGTACTTTTGAGACAAAATAAACTAACTAATAGTCTCTTTATTTTCTATACATTCTTTTGAAACAAAATATAAAGGCTGAGTTTTAGTGGATGTCTTGTGTTTTAAGATCAACATGTATTAAAAAGGGCTACACTGAAGGCCAGGAGAGTAAATGAATTGTAGATTCTAAAAACCGAACAAAAATAGAAAAACAACCAGGGTAGAATTAGAAATAAAATGGTCAGTATAAAGATACTTTCTTTACGTTTTAATTAATTATAAAAAAAAATGTATTTTAATAAAAAAATATTTGACATTTGACATCTAGAGCTTTAAACTTGTTCTGTCCCAAATACTAACCTGGCCAGCTTTCACAAGCACTGGACATCAATAACAAATTTTTTTCATTATATTTGTGTGCTTAGTCTACACTTAAGATATCATTTCATTTATTGATTTGAATTACAGAAAAAGGGACCACACTTGTACTGTGTGGAACGACAGGAGTCCACTGTTCGCTTGTAGATGATGACACAAGTTCCCTCTTAGATAGCATGGAGCGAAATCACACTCCAACTTGTGTAAAATAATAAATAAGCAAATTTAATCATACTTTTGAGACAAAATAAACTAACTAAATAGTCTCTTTATTTTCTATACATTCTTTTAAAACAAAATATAAAGGCTGAGTTTTAGTGGATGTCTTGTGTTTTAAGATCAACATGTATAAAATAAAGGGCTACACTGAAGGCCTGGAGAGTAAAATGGATTTTAGATTCCAAAAAAAGGAACAAAAATAGAAAAACAACCAGAGTTGAATTATAATTAAATGATTAGAGGTAAGATACTTTCTATTCAGTTTAATTAATTGTTAAAAAGTATTTCACATCAGACTTTGACTACAGCTTTAAACTTGTTCAGTCCTAAAACACTAAACTGACCAGTTTTCACAACCCTGAATGTCAATACATTTGTCATCATATCTATGTGCTTAGTCTACACTTACAGAAATGCATTTTATTTATTGATTTGAATTACAGAAAAAGGGCCACACTTGTACTGTGTGGAACGACAGGAGTCCACTGTTCTCTTGTACATGATGACACAAGTTCCTCTTAGATAGCATGGAGCGATAATCACACTCCAACTTGTGAGAAAAAAATAAATAAGCAAATTAATCATACTTATGAGAAAACTAACTACAGAGTGTCTTTATTTGGTATAATCTGTTATTGTAAGAAAATATAAAGCCTGAGTTTTTATTGAAGTTATTTTCAACAAAATCAAAGGTTGAGTTTTAGTGAATTCCTAAATTGTTTCAAGCTTCAGACTACTAAATGATAGACTACCCAGTAGAGCAGAATGAGTATTTTAAAAGCACAAAAGTGAAGTAAAAACAATGAATCAAGGTCAGCTGGCAAGATCTCTTCATTTTTAATCAATGGATTTAATGCTGTTATTATCATGATACATGACCAGTGTTTGTATGTGTCCTAAATCTATTTTAGGAAGTTGTTGCTCGCAAACACATTGACAACAGACCTGTCTGTCAATTGAATAGTTTAGTTTCCTAAACACCGCTGCACAAATCTATCCACACAATGTTGTCA